>NC_141089.1:6289738-6552238 GCF_041138505.1 Cibotium barometz | reverse complement strand
CAAGTTTCAATCTTGTAACCTAATTGTACTTGAGTTCATTATAGCACTACTCACTCATGATAAGTTCACTTAGGTATCACCCACCTTAGATTAGTCATGTTCATTATGTTGTCATTAGAGTAGGATTAGCATCTCATTTGTCTTTAGGAGAGCTTAATCCCTAATTCTCAATCGTGGACAGCGCTGTGAAGGGAAGAGAGTAGAGGAGACGGTGATAGCGAAAGGTCTGTTCTAACTTGGGTTTTTGATCAAGAGACAACGTTAAGAAAAACCGTGAGCACTTGCAAGAGAGAAACTGAGAGCGCATTTGTAGTGCAGTAGGAGCTCTATGCAGCAACACGAGCTCATCAAAGGAAGCAGGCTCAAATCCAAAGTAGCTGCGCGGGCGGTATTACGAAACGCTGACGGCCAGAATTTTTTTTATAAAAAATATCCAGAGCAGCTATGCAACATTATCCAAAGCAACTGGCAAGCATCATTAGAAAAATAATATTTCAAGCAATCATATCACTTGCACAAATCTCAAGTCTTTCTATGAGTACAAGTTTCAATCTTGTAACCTAATTGTACTTGAGTTTATTAGCACTACTCACTCATTATGAGTTCCCTTAGGTATCACCCACCTTAGATTAGTCATGTTAATTGTGTTGTCATTAGAGGAGGATTAGCATCTCATTTGTCTTTAGGAGAGCTTGATCCCTGATTCTCAACATATATTGCTCTGGAAAACTATACAAATCCAACTTCTTGTCACACTTAAAACAAATATTTTAGTCTGAGTCACTGTACACAGTATTCATATTGGTGGATATAATCAACAAATAGCTAATTGGTGCACAAAATCCCTATTAAATATTTTATCGAGAGCTTACTATCATAGGTGAGAATAGGCAAAGGTTGAGGGAGACATGAACCCTAATGTGCTACTTCTTGTAGTGTAATAACTTGAGGGTAGGCTTAGAAGAATAAGATAAAACGAAGAGAGGCAATCTTGATGAAAAACAGGCAGAGGGAGAGGAGACACACACACAGGAGCAAACCCTAATGTATATTGCAAACCCTAACCATAGAGGGAAGCCATCTCCCTTCTCACACACTGCATAAAGCCATAATCCATAATACACATGACACACTATGAGTTGTGTCCACACACATCTAACCCTAGCTAATGTCCACACACTATGACCAGCTAGACGTGGTCATTTATGTCTCACACATGTTGCTACCTAACATGCCAGCACATAGCACAGCTGGCACACACTGACATCGAGCTTGAATCTCAATAGCCCCTCTCAAGCTCATGATGTACTGCCATAGATGAAGATGTAGATGAGCTTGGGCTATCAAAGCTCTCAACACTCCCCCTCAAGCTCATCCCACGTACTCCCAACATATAGTACGGAAGTACTCAAACTTCTCCCTGCTAAGTGGCTTTGTAAAGATATCAGCAGCCACCTGCTCTTCAGTCTTCACATACTGTAGATCCACTACTGTAGATCCACTGTACCATCCAGCACCTTCTCTCTGACAAAGTGATAATGGACCTCTATGTGTTTGGTCTGCGCATGAAACATTGGATTCTTGGCCAACTGTATGCTGCTCATGTTGTCACAATGAATGACAACTTTGCCACCATCAATAGGCTCACCCAAATCAGCCAAGAGACTCTTTAACCATATTCCTTCACATGTAGCAATGGCTGCACCCCTGTATTCAGCCTCTGTACTAGATAAAGCAACAGTAGGTTGCTTCTTGCTACTCTAACTCACCGTGGCACTTCCAAGTGTAAAGGCATAACCACTAGTAGACCTCCTGTCATACGACGATTAGCATCTGTGTAGCCATGTATATCCAAGTCTTTACCACTCTCATAAAGAAGACCATAATGTGCAGTGGTCTTTACATATCGTATAATGCGTCTCACTACATCCAAATGAGGTTTTATGGGGCTCTGCATAATTGGCTTACTAGCCCCACAACATAACTCAAATCCGGGTGTGTGATAGTCATGTAAATGAGACTACCAACCATCTTTCTGTACATAAATGGATCATCCAACTCCTCACCAAAATCAGCCCACAACTTCACATTCTGCTCCAAAGGTGTACTCATTGGCTTACACCCTGTCATGCCATATTTTGCCAATATATCCAATGCATATTGGCGTTGCACTAACCATGTACCTGCATGGTCTTTGATCACTTCAATTCCAAGAAAATATCTTAATTCACCCAAGTCTTTCATGTCAAACTGCCCACTCAATGCTTTCTAGACATGCATCGCATCTGTAGCATGATCCCCTGTGACAATCAAGTCATCCACATAGATGACAAGTAAGACAATCCCATGATCTGTTTTCTTCACATAGAGTGAAGAATCTGCTGTAGAAACCTGAAATCCAAGAGAGATAAGATATCCGCTCATCTTATCACTCCAAGCACGCGGTGCTTGCTTCAAACCATATAATGCCTTCTTCAATCTGCATACATGAGTGGGATATCTTGGGTGTACATAACCTTTTGGTTGTGCCATATAAACTTCTTCTTGTAGATCACCATTTAGAAATGCATTTTTCACATCCATTTGATGCATTTCCCAACCATTTGCTGCAGCCATAGCACCACCTCCATCTGTCCTCAAACATTTTATCCAAGAGCCATATTGTATCTCTGCAAAAGCTTTGAAATCCATAAACTTTCCCAACACTTCACTTTTCTCTCTAAGAAAGTAAATCCAAGTCATTCTGCTGAAATCATCAATGAATGTCACATAATATAAACTGTCTTTAATAGATGGGTTTTGTGCAAGACCCCATACATCGCTATGCACTATCTCAAGTGGCTTGCTACTCATGTTGCCTTCTCTAGGAAACCGCAACCTCGCCTGCTTTCCAAACTGACAGGCCTCACAAACATGCATATTCCCATCATACTTGAATCTAGGCAGCCCACTAACAATGCCTCTTGCCTGCATGTTCTTTAACCTTTGTATATTCACATGCCCAATCCTTTTATGCCACATGTCAATGTCCTGTACCACATTTCGGCTTTTAGAGAACATGGCTGATTTCAACTTAGGAATCCCAGCATCCAACTTAAACAACCTGCCTTCTTTCTTTCCTTTGGCAATGACTCTACATTCACTTTTTAAATCCTCAACGAAGCAACCATGCTCGTTGAAACGAACCTGTAATCCCTGTTCCACCATTTGACCAACTGAGGCCAAACTTTTTGTAATAGAAGGCACAAACAATACATCTGACATAGATTTTGTTTCACCATTGTGCATAACCAATGGTACACTTCCAACATGTGTAATGGCATGATGGGTATCATCTCCTGTCTCCACATAGCCCTTCACATCCATAGGCTTCATATGCTCAAACCATTCACCATGACAAGTCATATGGTTTGATGCTCCAGAGTCCATATACCAAGTATTATCATTTTCAGCATTTGTCATTATAGATCCCACAACATGTTTCATGGAAAACAAGTGATTTGCGTTGCCATCATTGCTGCTTGATGCATAATTTCCACCATCATGTTGTGCATAATGTCCACCATGGTGTGCTCTACACCCTCTGAGCTCTCAAATCATTTTGTTTGCGGAAACAATCACGTGCCATATGACCAAATTTTCCACAGTAATGGCATTCCACATCTTGCATAGATGTTTGTTGGCCTTGCCAACGTCCTCTACCACGAGGATTATCTCTGCCTCTCTGAGGTGTATATCCACGACCACCTCTAGCACCATATGTAGGCTGAAAATTCTATTGTGGTGACTTGTCCTGCCATCCATGACCATTACCACGGCCACGTGATGCAAATCTCCCCTTGCCTCTAGATCCTCTTTGTGAGTAGAAAGCCTGATTTCTGCCATTATCATCATGGCTAGTAGATGCATCATGAAAAGAATCACTGAGTTTGATTTCCTCAACAAGCAAGAGTGAAACCAACTCATCAAAGTTTGGTAAACCTATACTCCGAACCGAGATAGATGTATCAAAAGATTTATACTCCTTGCCAAGACCACACAAGGTAATGTCTACCAAATCATCATTAGGCATGGGGGCATTGATTGTTGCCAATGCATCTGCATACTTCTTTATCTCTTGTACATAATCATGGATGCTCCTTCTATTCCGTCTCACATTATGAATCTGTTGTCACAACTAAGACTTGCGAGTACTAGTGTATGTATCAAACAGCTTTACTTATGTATCCCATGCATCCTTGGGATTCTCAGCATCATGTATATGTATGAGTATAGCATCCGAAATACATATAGACAGATAATGCAACACTTTGTATGCTCTTTCTGACCATTGCTTATGAGCTACAACCTGTTGCTGTGTAGGTTGTCGGGGTAGTTCCGGCTCTAATAAGATTCCAAAAACCTTTTCCCTTCAGAAAACTTTTGATCCTGTACTTCCATGCCTAGAAGTTCTTCCTATCCAACTTTTTATCCACAATTTGTACTGGATTATCCGACATATTTGCTCAATGATGCAAATACACCTTCCACACGCGTCCAAATCTGTAAACAAGTCTTCCTCAACTCAACCACACTCTAATGAGTGTTCCAGATACTCCAAAGTAGTCAACAAACTCCACTTTTCATGTAGAAAATCAAACTGTATGCATCCAAAATGAACTGGTTTACGTAGTCCAAGATACCCTGCTTTGATGCGCTTTCCAAGGCTCCAAATTGCAATGTAGTGGTTCAATCAAGTGGATAACTTGCATTGACACCTAAACAAGCTCAATGTTGAATATCAACACCAACCAAGGTGCGTACATGTCAATTTTGTCAAACCCCCTTCTCTGTTTTGAGAAAAACCAAAAAAACCAGTAGTAAAATGGCTCTAATTTTTTCAATCCTTGTCCAAATTGAGAGACCAGGCATTCATTGGCTTAGCAATGATGTCCATTAACTCCATGTAAAAGGAATTAGACCAATTGTTTAAGATGAGAGAGTAATTAGTCGATTAATTCACTCTGTTTCACTGAACACAGTAGACAGCCTGTTTAATCAACTCATTTCCAGCTGCTCCATAAGGTATAATTGCTCCAACAAATCATGTAGCCTCCTTCTCAGGTGTATGTATCAACCAATTGCTAAGGCAATTTTGGAATTTATCAAGCACAAGAGTTGAATTGTAGCCTCCACTTAGCAAATAGATAAAAAATGCTCTGTTTCTGCATACCAGGCTGTGCCGCCTGCTGTAGAGTGGATTTGGAGAGATTATAATGATAATTGATGTTGCATTTAGATGCCCAACACTCCTAGGCATGTGTACATCCCAACAATAGATTGATTTTTGCCAAAAACTTGCTCTAATTTCATCAAAAGTTGACCTCTATTTCTCTCTTTTGTGAGAGCTTCAAAACCAGTGATTTTCAATCACTTATATGCATCAAATTTGCTCCAAAATCAGTTGTAGGGCTTGTACATGAGTTGCCAATACATTCATCCTTGTCACATACATGTTTCTTTGCCATATTTGCATCTATTTTCACCATACATCACCGCTTCCAAGTTCCAACGGAAAGCTTCCAAAAAATAGAATTTTCCTTTGCTTTGGGAAACCCTAATTTGCTTTGTTTCTGCTTGAATCACCTGCAATCTGCTCAAGGGTGTTTAGTAGACCTTACCCGGTAGGCCAAGCTCTCAAATCTGATAGAAATTGGTGTGCTCCAAGCTTCACAGCATCAATGGCAAGCTTCACAGCTTTTCTTCACAGTTTCTTCTCCCTCTTCTTTCACTCACTCATAAACCCTAATAGAGAGCACCAGGCTCTGATACCATGATAAAAAACAGCTAGAGGGAGAGGAGACACACACACAGGAGCAAACCCTAATGTATATTACAAAACCTAACCATAGAGGGAAGCCATCTCCCTTCTCACACACTGCATAAAGCCATAATCCATAATACACAAGACACACTATGAGTTGTGTCCACACATATCTAACCCTAGCTAATGTCCACACACTATGACCAGCTGGACGCAGTCATTTATGTCTCACACATGCTGCTACCTAGCATGCCAGCATATAGCACAACTGGCACACACTGACATCGAGCTTGAATCTCAACAAATCTCTCCCTCTATATATCCTTATGTAGCCAAGGATCTCTCTCTCTCTCTCTCTCTCTCTCTCTCTTCCCCCCTTTCCATATGTGTGTGCAGTGAAGAGAGAATCTCTCTCAAAGCTTTAAAGCTCTGTCCTATATAGCACAAAAGAGATTTTCTTTCTCTCCCTCTATCTCTTGAAAAATCCAAGTCCATAGTATTTTTCTACATACTTATTGGAGCACAATGATGGTGATTTCATCACTACTCAATGTTTCAATTGAGAGGTGGGATTTAAGGGGCCAATAGGGACACACCATGAGTGGAAAATGCAATTCAATAATTAATAAGATTTCGTAAAACATAATCATAACTTATTAATGTAAGAGTTCATGGAATTAATACATAGTAGGGTGTATTATTTACACAACAAAATATTCAGCATAGTATGGTTTATTATTTTATTCTCACAAAAATCCGATCGAAACGTTATGATGTCGACAAAAAGCACTGCACATGCTACATCAGTGCCTTCCTCGCATGCCACATAGGATCCTACACCATCGCCTCCCGCCTATCCCATTCTACACCATCAAAAAGATAAAGTGATATACAAAGAACTTGACACCATTCTTTCCAACTCCTACACACGCACACACGTGCACACACACACACACACACACACAAAGGACTCCCCTTTCTTTCCAACCAATCCTCTTGCTTCTTTTTTAGTAAGAAACAAATCACAGAAGTGCCTCTATGCTCTCTCATAATGTCAAACAATGAACGAGAAAGAGGTCATTGATTCGTTGTTCGTTGTTGGTGGCTAGCAATTTCATTGCATGTAATTGGGTCGAAAGCTTGTGCAAGAATAGGAAAGGGTGGTTCATGCTTTAAAGTTTTGTTTCTTACTTTTTTAACAAAATTGAATCCATGGGAATTTCACCATTAATATATAATAAAACCATGGTTTTATTTTCATGTTTGTCTTTTTTAGTTGAGAGAGATATATATTTTTTAGAGTAGAGTTAGTCACACTGGAATTTGTTAGTTGATTCATTGTTGTGTTTTGTTTATTTCCACGTGTCTGTAAGAAATTACAAAACAACAGAAGCCAAGATCTTTGTAGACAAGAGAAAACACAGAGATATGGAGAATCAAAAATTTATGATTTTACTGTATGCAATTACAATAGATAGCTACTGCTTCCCAGCCGTGTGCTTCGGTGAAGAAGCTTTGATAGTTGACTGGAATAAGTGAGAGCGAAGGCTGTATGCAAAAAGCGTGGGTGAAGAGTGATTTTAGTGGAAAAGGCCGTCTCATTAAATAGAGCTTTGCGTGCATGATTTTTCATCATGCAATCATAAATGATCACCGAATCTATATTCCGGTTGGACTGTAAAGTCTGCATGGAGTTTAGTGTAAACGGCCCTTCGGGCTGGGGGGGAGTCATCTCCCCCCCGGACCCTCTGCAGAGAGGGGCTCACGCCCCGCTCCACACCTTCCCTCAAGTAGGCTGGTGTGAAACTGCGTGCCGCAATAACGGACCCAAAATTTATAGCCCATATGTAGTAGGTGTATAATAACTCACCGCATATGCATGTAGCCTGGTTGGTAGTGTGCCAACCTTCTCCATAATTGTCTCATGCTATCTGGCCACAATCGGCCACCATACGGTGTTTAAACCGGGACATGCCAGGCGACCCGTGCTACTCATAAATGCCTTCTCCTCATATAGGGAGGCTCACAAAGTAGAGTTAGCCGGTGCCTGCGTAGTTACCTGAGGGTGGAGCAGTGATATCCAACAGTGTCCTCTTATAACCCTAAACCTCATATATTGTCTTTTTTAGTTGAGATATACATATATATATAGTTTTTAGAGTAGAGAGCCTCACAATGGAATTTGTTACTTGATTCATTGTTTTTTTTTCCACATCTCCTCTTATAATCCTAAATCTCACACTCCTCATTTTGCTATTGTGCATGCAAAGTGATAAGATTTAATTTTTCATTAAGATCTTGGTAATGGACCTTAAATATTCTACCTTTTAAAAAAGAGAGATTGAGACAAATCAATATGTTTAAATTGCCTTGGATGGGGTAAAGTTAGAGAGTAAGCCTTGAATTTTGTGTAGGGAAGTTGTAGATTGAGACAAAACCATATGTTTGAATTACCTTGGATGGGGTTAAGTTATTAGAGAGTAAGCCTTGAATTTGGTTTAGGAAAGTTGTAACTCATAACAAATATTGTTTACACAAAGGAGTACAACCTGTCTAAGGCCTGAAAGTACATTGAATGTGGGAATGGAAGTCTCATGGGGTGTCAAACCCTCAAGCCTCTATCAATCCAATGATTGGTCCTCCGTAGTCTAATCACTCATGAGGGAGAAGCTAGCAAGTTTCCTCTCTTCTCTCTCTGTCTCTCTCCCATCGTTGGTCATATATGCCCTCATGTTGCATTCTACCGACGTTAATACCTCTCTCTCTCTCAATCATACTCCACATCTAGTTAATCACAAGCAAGAATCAAGTAAGCTTACCTCAAGCACACACACTCATGCAGGAATTAGGAAAGGAACAAGACATGCAAGAAGGAAGGAGCTCCCAAGTTTGAGCTCAAAAGTAGATTGTATTATGAAAAGTTGTCCTTACACACCCTCATAAGTCACTTATATTTGCTCGGCCACCCACACTTTTGGGGTTCCTAAAACATATTCCCATTACATATTTAAGCCTTATATGGTCAAATTTTGCTACAATGGTGGGCCCTTGGCCATAAACAATGTGAACATCTAAACTAGGGTGGGGATTACAAAGAGTACGAAAAAAGGAGTAACAACCTCCCCTTCTTGGTCTAGTCGTTGTCCTTGGAAGTGCTATTGTATAGTGAGTGGCATGAGCAAGAAGTTACAGTAGATGGCATCATGTCAAAGTAGAGGGTTGATAGAAAATGGTTGAAAAACCTTCGACATGCCGCATTGAAAAGACTATGTTGAAGTAGAGGGTTGATAGAAAATGGTTGAAAAACCTTCAACATGCCGCATTGAAAAAACTATGTCATGAAGCAATCCTTGAACGTCCTTTGATGATGCGATGGGAGGTATATAACTCGCTCTTAATATCCATAAATCTGCCTCATTGTCAATCCAATGGCAAAGTCGAAAGGCTACTTTCTGCACTTCGCTTTCGTGAAATATGTGCCACCCACAGGTGCTCTTTACTTTATTGAAACCTTCAAGGCAAATTGACAATGTGTGGAATATTTTGCAAGTGACTTAGACTTGTAGATCCTTAGAATCTTTGTGTTCACCCATGAACATGCTCATAACTTTGAGCATCCACTGTTGATGATTGCTTCACCTGGCGGAGGAGAGGGTAGCTTTGAAAAGTTGATCAAACAAGAATTGGTCGCTTGTCGCTCAAAGTATGTTCTCCACGAATAGATCCTTTTGATCGGCATGTATTATGGATCTATTTGTTGTCTAGTCAGTGCATTGTGGTATGTGTTCATGTCTTTGTGGGTTCCCAGCAAACCATATGAGTCTCTAGGCTAGCTGATTTTCTATTGTGCTTCTTGTGGAAAAATTCACCTTTTGTGGACTGTGGGAGCCTGCCCTCCCATGTTCTATGTGGTTTGTATTCCATTGCCTCCATTTGGCTTCCAAATACTCCTCCTTCAGCAGATGTAGCTCCATCTTGTAGATATTTGGCCTCGTTAGAGACTACACTCTGTGGTTGCGGGCTATTATGTAGATGAAAGTGTTATACCTTTAAATTTTTAGTTTGTGGAGCAGGCTAACTTTTGAATTTCTAATCAATTCCCCCTCCTCATCCGAACTTTCCTCTCACATTTTCTTCCTATTCCAATATTATTGTGTGCCAAGGGATTGAGGCTCAGACCATGGTTCTTCCACAGTTGGAAAAACTTTGGGGATCTTTGATGTGGTTTGGTCAGGGTAGTGTTGAGGCTTATGCTACTTCTTTTGGAGGCTTGTAGAAGAAGGTAGATTTGTAAACTCAAAATGTTGAGGCTATAAGGGTTGTCCTCCTTCCTTTGATTGTCCATTTAGTTCTCCAACCTTGTGCAATTCTTGTCTAGAGCTATCTATTTGGTGGCCTTGGCCTCCTTCTCGGGGGGCTGATTCTCCTTATTTGGCTGGCTTTGGGAGTCTTCCTTTGTCCCTGGCTCTTGTCTTTGATCACTTAATACTTGGCTCTTTTTGTTTTTGTCCTTCACAAGTCCTTGGCCTACTTGATTATCTTCTTTGGCATTCTCATTGTCATCTTCTTCTTCTCCCTCTTTAGAGATATGTGACTCCTCTCCTTTGTGCTTGTCCTAATGTTCGAGTTCCTCAAGGAGATATTTGACTTCTCCCTACTCTACTTGTGGGAGTTTCAAAGGATAAGCCACATGCTATGTTTCGAAGAAACATGTATTTCTACAATCGAAGATATAACAATAAAAAGTTTGCAAGTGCGTATGCCGGGCACACCATATCTACTAGCTTTTTGTAAGTTTTACAGTCAAAATCCATCAAGTGCACTCTAGCCATTTTAAATCTGCTTTGCATATTGCTATATCCATTGGCACTCTCGCCATGTACTCTTTGGCTATTAGCTCAATGCATTCCTCTGCTAAGTCAAGAAGTGCCCTTCCAAATAGGAATACCCATGTAATGAAGTTTGTGACCATGGGATGCATCTGAGCTTGATATAAGTTTGTAACCATAGACTTTTGAGTTCGAGGTGGAAGGAATATCATGTTTAGGGTGTGTTGGGAGATGGTCATGGGGTTCCATGAATTGCCTTACCCTTTGCTAGGGTTGCACATGGGGTTTCCATATGGGGTTTCCATGGTGTTGGTAGCTTTGTGTTGCCCTTGCCATCTCTCCTTGGTTCATTTTGCTGTGACCAAAGAGGTTAGGGAACATTTGTGTGACTTTAGGGACCTAAATGCTTCTGTTACTTTCACAATTCCCTTGGTCCACTAGAAGGGTGTTTGGTATCCACCATGTTTGGGCGATGCTCCTTCGTCCTGGTTGTCTTGTTTGATAGGTTGGTTCTGACTACGCTGCTTTGGATAGCTATAGTTATTTTTGTCTAGCATTTGATGTATTAGATATTATCATTCCCGTTGTTTAATTGATGAGAAATCGAGTCAACCAAGATTTATTTCTTTGATAGTATCCTTGGGCTAGATCTTCCAACAAATCCTTTTTGATGAACCATGTTTTTGGTTTGGAGTTGGGACTCTGTCTTTTGCTATGTGCTTTGGTTGGTGGTGTGGCTTTGACTAAATACGATGGATCTTCCTTTTGGGGGTACCCAAATTTTCCTTTGCCCTTGATAGTAATCATGGGCCTGGAGAATTACTTTTGGTACCCACCACCTTTAGCCTGGAAACATTAATGCTGATGGGTAGTGGTGGGTGGCACTGGCAGTCGATTCTGTAGGGTTAGAAATGTTAGTAGTATTGGTGTTATTTGGGTTAGTTTTGGGAGAGGCCACTTATGTTGTGGGGTTGAAGGTTGATCCTGCTTAGGCAAGGCCTTTAATGGAGCTTGCTCACTTACCCCTGTGGCACGGGTCGAGTATAAGATAGACCTCTTTTTAAGCAGAATGGGTGGACTGTGGGGTATCTTTGGATCTTCGATGGGTTGGGGCACTTCCTTGATTGGAGAATGATTTTTTGTTTATGAAGTTTGATAAGAAATGAACTCCTCGCTTGTCTCATTAGGATAGTTACCTTATCCGCCGGCTAGCTACAAGGTAGAAGTATGCAAGTCCTAGTTTATTTGGCATCGTTTGTGCCCCATCCATCCTTGCCCGAGAAGCACTTCTTCACTCATGCTACCTATAGGCATAACATAGAACTTCCCTTCTAAGGGGTTATTTCCAATGTGAAAACATAGAACTTCCCTTCTTAGGGATTATTTCCAATGTGAAACATAGCAATGAACAAACCTATACATGAGGTTTTGAATACGTTTACTCCTACTCTCGCTTTTGTGGATGTCAATAATGGGTCTTGCAGCACACACCAAGTCGTGTGGGATAGTAGGTTATGGGCTGGCACTCGTGTTAATTGTTGGCAGATAAACCAACATAGTAAAGAAAGATTTAACATTAAACATGATGATAGAATTAAATAATAGATAGTTGAAGATTTAACATTAAACATGTTGATATAATTAAATAATATACGGTTGAAGATTTAACATTAAACATGATGACTTAATTGAACAACATACATTTGACTACTACATACTACAGACAACATTGCACAAACAATGTGAAGATGGAAAATAGACTCTGTATATTTCTCAATGCTCTTATCCTCCTTGATCATTCATTGTGATTACAATTCGTGCTTACATACTACAGACAACATTGATAGAATTAAATAATAGACAGTTGAAGATTTAACATTAAACATGATGACTTAATTGAACAACATACATTTGACTACTACATACTACAGACAACATTACACAAACAATGCGAAGATGGAAAATAGACTCTGTATATTTCTCAATGCTCTTATCCTCCTTGATCATTCATTGTGATTACAATTAGTGCTTACGAGTAGGTATATAGTTATCAACTTTGAGAAATAGAATGACACGACTGTTGGAATCCTATTTCTAAGCTACCCTAAGCTAAGATATAAGATTAAGGTGACGGGTTATTTTCTAAGCGAACACTTGGCACACCCGATGGGTAGTCTGCCGCCATGCAGACAAAAGTCAAACCCACTTGATGGCGAGGATTATTTGGATAAGTGAAAATAAATCTAGATTTTGTAATTTCTTAATTATACAAATTTTCTAGAAAACCTAATTCGGATCTATCAAATGGTTGTCTAAAATCTATATGTATAATATGAGCGAAAGGATGAACTTGTTTGTAAAAAATAAATGTAGAAAGTAAATAATCTAAAAAAACTTTTCTTCTGTTCTAGACTTCCCAATTGGACATTTTCTTCACTTTGCTCAGTATCATCCGGATTGTTACTCTGACCATATAGTCAGGTAATGGCACCTCTTCTTTGTGAGTGAGTTTGAGTTGATGAAGATCCGTTGTGAGCTCCTGGAGGTCTTGACTTTGAAGCACTATTTGGATTCTGAGGATGACCCTCCAGAGCATGGGGATATGGTTGCCGATCCAATGGCGGAACCTCCTTGATGAAGTGAGCTACTATATGTTGAATAAAATGCCAATTTGCTAGAAGTGGCAATTGTTTGGACCGTAAGGTTTCCACTGCATCCAAAATGCAGGAGGAACACCTTTCAAGCTCCCGCTCTAAGACATGAATATATCTTGTTTGGACCGTAAGGTTTCCACTACATCCAAAATGTAGGTGGAACACCTTTCAAGCTCCCGCTCTAAGACATGAATATATCTTATTTGGACCGTAAGGTTTCCACTGCATCCAAAATGCAGGTGGAACACCTTTCAAGCTGCCGCTCTAAGACATGAATATATCTTCTTAATTCATTGACTTGGGTCTCTCTAAAAAGTTTTCTATACTTTTCATCAGATTTTCATACTCTGCATGATGACTTTAAAGCCTTTGAATTTCCTCCTCATATTAATCAAGCTTTCTGATTGCATCCCTCAATTCTGTATAAGTAGTAATCTTTTCTCTTAAATTACCAATCCTTACCAAATCTTGAACTCTTTGGTCTTCTAGTTCAACATTCCTTTTCTTGAGTTCTTGGTTCGTGAGTCTTAAGGCTTCAGCTTCATTCTTGAATTGCTCCAAGTTGTAGTGAGAAGCACGAGCATGTTATTTGAATATGATATCTTCTCTTTAAAGATTTTGGAAATTTTCATCGAGCTCTGTCATTACTTGTTTGCCTTTGTGAGACGATCGGCTTGTAACCTGTGGCATATGTTGTTCCTCCAGTGTGTCCTCTAGATCCAGTTGGTTCTTTGGATCCTCCTGCTCTGCAAATCCATCACCTCCTCTAGATTCACCTGCTCTAGATTGATCATCTAACTTGTTTTGCTTAAGCTGATCTAGGTAGCATGTAGGATCAATTATATATTGAAATTCTTTGATGTAACCGGCATAAAGACTTTCCCATGAGCTCATGGATTTTGGCTTCATAATTCTCTACATCATTAGTAGGCATTTCATAAATCTCTAAGTCTTCATTAGTAGCTAATACATTAATCCAGCTCTATAAAATTTGAAGACTAGATCTATCTGCTTGAACTGCCTTTTCATGTTGATCCCTGGAAAATTCATGCTGAGTTAATAAGCGTTGACCTTTAAGCTTTGAATGTGTATATTTTCTTTGAAGTTCTGCTATTTTCTCTTGCATCTTGCCTGATTTGCTTGATTTACTTTAGAGCTGAGAGTTTGAATAATCTGCTTCAAGTTCACTTGCTCTGGATAAGGTTAAAAATAATTAGCTTGATTCTCTATATTTCTAAAATAACTAGAGAATTTAATTTGTCCTAAAGGAATGATTTTAAGTTATTTTTGAGTTCTTATGCATATTTTCTTATTAAATAAATATTTACAAATAATTAGAAAATTTGAAAAGAAATAGATTTTTAGAAAAGAATAGAAAAAGCATAGAAAATGATAATTTTAAATATTAAGGCCAAATCTTACTTAATGTAAGGCTTGAATAATGTGTAAAAGTACTGTAGGTATAATGATTCCACTTTCCAAGCCTCCAAGAAATCCACAATTTTTTCTTCTCTATTTTAATGCTCACACAAGCCTCAACAATTGCAATAAATGCCCAAAATGCAAGGTAAAAGTACCTAGTCTAAGTGGGATAGGTAGTACACCCTATAAGAAGAAGTATATGATGATTATGACAACCTATAATTACTCATAAAAATTCATGGATTTTTATCTTTGGGAAAGAGGTTTTTATAGGAGTTCTACCCTATGCATGCTCCACAAATGCTCTAAGAGCTAATGTCCATTGTGTTGGAGGCTCAAGCTTCATGCATGCATGCATGCATGCCTTATATTTTTGTGGGATACCTAATATGAAACTTAAGTTTCTCAAGTTAACTAAAGCTAAGGGAGCCTGATACCACCAAACCACTAGCTAGAATCAAAAAACTTTTTCCACTTCCCATAAGCCATGTTGGCAAAACCATGAACACTCAAACTACTTTCCACTTTCCCACCTTGTTTTGATTTAAACCATGGTTTTTCACCCAAACTGAAAACATTAGAGCATTGAATTTAAAATTTCCCAAGGATGCACATACTTAGGCTAAGCCTATTTAATTTGTTTTTCTCAAGATACTACCAACACCTTTGACCAAGATCTTGGTCCTAGCCTAAACCCCATATTCCATATTTAATTACGAGTTAATTTTTTTAAATTCATATCGGATTTAAGTGCTTTCATGTAGGGGTACACACGTGTACACACATGTGTACACATGTGCATAATTACACTTTTCCTGAGCATATGAACCTTATAAAATTTCAAGGTTATTATCTAAAATTATTTTTCAAAGGATTTTTCTTGAACGATTCTCCCATATGCATATTTCTTCTTAAATAATTCTCTGTTTTTGAGCCAAAAATTCTTTTTTAATTTATGTTCTTTGAACATGGTTAGGAGGGATCTTACACCACTTCATAGATGTTGGAAATTTTCATCGAGCTCTGTCATTACTTGTTTGCCTTTGTGAGACGATCGGCTTGTAACCTGTGGCATCTGCAGTGTCCTCTAGATCCAGTTGGTTCTTCGGATCCTCCTGCTCTGCAAATCCATCACCTCCTCTAGATTCACCTGCTCTAGATTGATCATCTAACTTGTTTTGCTTAAGCTGATCTAGGTAGCATGTAGGATCAATTATATATTGAAATTCTTTGATGTAACCAGCATAAAGACTTTCCATGAGCTCATGGATTTTGGCTTCATAATTGTCTACATCATTAGTAGGCATTTCATAAATCTCTAAGTCTTCATTAGTAGCTAATACATTGATCCAGCTCTATAAAATTTGAAGACTAGATCTATCTGCTTGAACTACCTTTTCATGTTGATCCCTGGAAAATTCATGCTGAGTTAATAAGCGTTGACCTTTAAGCTTTGAATGTGTATATTTTCTTTGAAGTTCTGCTATTTTCTCTTGCATCTTGCCTGATTTGCTTGATTTACTTTAGAGCTGAGAGTTTGAATAATTTGCTTCAAGTTCACTTGCTCTGGGTGTGGCACACTATCGGGAACTCTGTTATGTAGAAATTGCAGGTATAGACCTACCTTGGTCTTTGACTGAGGACCTATACTCTTAAGCTCTACCTTTAATAACTGATGAAAAAGAATGTGAGCCCATGCAGCAGGTTTTTTGGCTGATGCATACATATATAATCCCATTTCCCTCTCGGACATGTATGCAAGCTTGTGGATAAGTATTATCATGTTGCAATGATGAATTTGAAATGTAATCTGTTTGCGAGAATCCTTGTAAGTTGCAAGTTTGTATTCTTTGCCCCAGCAAGAGTGCTAAGTGTTAATGGTAGAAAGCCATCGCCATCAATAGAGATGAAAGAGAGAGAGAGATGACAATGATGAGAGAGAATGAGAGAGACTTGAACAGTTTTATGTTTTCATTAATTGGGGTTGTTGATACATCTTGCAAAGGGTTGCTTTAATAGGTGTTCGTACCTCCTCATTTCTTCCCTTACACCCACTCGCATATCCTTTGGGATCAAAATAAAATTCCATGTCAACATTAATCGATGTAGCAATATCCACGGCTCCTTCTAGTGGCAACTGGAAATCTTGAGCCACATACTGTGGAGTAAACAACTTTTGACCTTGTGTGGCTGTCTTCACAACCCCATTCTTCTACACCTCCTACAACACATAATAGTGTTGAGTGTCTGAGGGTTCCATGGAAGAGAAGAAAATTACAAACAAGCCAACCTTATCCAACCAGGCACGCTTAAAGGTGATGTTTACATCGAAGATAATAGTGAGTTTCTCAAATTCCACCATGGCTATGAGCAAAAACAGAGAGCGAAAAGAGCGATTGCAAGACTGAGAGACAAAGTGCAAAATAGTGAACTGTCTGAAAGAAATTATGAAGAATGGAATTTTTGTTGATAGTAGGGATTTAGGGTTTGGTGCGAATCACACAGATGGTAAAAAAGCCAACACAAGAATTCACGATGCACAGAAATTGAAGTGATAGGATGGCTAAGAGAGATGAGACATAGGCCGCCCCACACACACTAGACGATGCATGAAAACTACGTGGACAAGGACACGTGTCATGTGAGTGCATGACAAAAATAGTGCACATTGGCACACGCACTGGTTTGGGTAGCTTTCCAAAATAGTGCTATTTAGTCTAAATCCATTCATGGGCTTTGGCAATTTCACACCGTCCAATGATGTTAATTCAAATGTGACGGTGTTGCGCTTTTTTCAGATATCCGGTACGAGCGTGCCCATCTTAACTTGAACTTACCTAGATGTGGGCCCACTCTGGAATTAAACAATAATACCATGCCACCTACATCAAAAATTTTGAATTTAGTATTTCTAACAAAGCGTCCTCCGTTTCTGGATGATATTAGCATTCTAGCTACTCTAGAGCCTTTTCTTGCCCACAATGTAAGTGGCTGCTCTAGTCGTTGCATGACTGATTCCTCTGGAGATAATCTATGAGTCACAGCCACCCGAAAATTGGGGATTATGAATTCCATTAGCACCAGTGCTTCCACACCATATACTGATTACTTCTAGTTGCTACCTTGTATACTGTCTGGAATGCCCACAGTGCCAAATACAGCCTTTGATCCAAATCTGTTCTATTTTGATTCAAAATATTCTTTAGGATTTGCTATCTAGGATGCCCACAGTGTTTAATACAGCCTTTGATCCCAATCTATTATATTCCGATTCAAAATCTTCTTCAGGATTCATTGTAATACTTGATTAGTGGGTTTTGCCTAACCATTGGCTTGTGGATAATACAATGTAGACTTTTTATAAATGATCATATGATATTTAGTAAGATTTTAGATAACTTAATTTAGGAAGTGTCCACCCTGATCACTAAACCAGTTCCATTGGGTAGCCCCTGGTCATGATCATTTCATATAAAATTTTTGCTACAAACACAAACGTGTTGTCTCTCTAAGAGCCTTAGCTTCCACCCATTTGGTATACAGTAAAATTAGTGGCAAACCACCAATGTATATATTTGTTATCAGTTCTCTGAGTTGGTGGTTGGAATGGACCCACACCATCCAATCCCCGCTTTTGAAATGGTTCCATAGGTAACACTAGGTTGTGCGGCATCCTATCTGTTGCATTTGGTTGCCCTAATCTTTGATAGAAATCGTAGGCTTTAGCGAATTGCCATGCATCTTTCAACGCTGTTAGCCACCATAATCTAGCCTGGAATATTTTTTGGCTCGTCGTTTATCCAAATAAGTGCCCTCCATTGATGCCTTAATGGGGTTTTGTGATAACTGCTATCTTCTTGTGATCTAGAACGCACTGCCTCAAGATCTGCTGATTCACTCCCACCTTGTACAACTGTCTTGCCACAGCTATAAATGTTTTGCTTCATAGTGCTAGCCTCTTTCTAAGGTCTCTTCTCATACCTTCTAGAAACGATCCATTAATTAAGAACATCAACATCTCATTGTACCATGTATTTAGTGGAATATTCAGAATAAACAGGTCTGCATCCGAAAACTGATGTCAAACACCATATGTGGTTGGTTCTCTAGATTCTATTCGGGATAAGAAATTAGCAACTACATGCTCATTTTCGGGTCTATGCTCGATGATGAACTCGAACTCCTGCACACCAGTAGTAGTATCTATCTTGCCAATTTGCATGTAAGATTAGGCTTACTCACCAGATAAATTAATGCATGAAGATCAACATGAAAAACAAGTTGATTACCCAAAAGATAATGCCTAAAATTGTGTAGCCATATCTGGTAGTGATGTGTGTGAACACACTAGGAACAGTCGGGACGCTTTTTCCCTCTTTAGGAGGTTTTTTTCCCCGTGCTAGTATACACCCATCTTGGGGTATACTTATCATTTTTGTATAAAACACATTCATTATCTATCTATCATCTCATTGTGTGCTCCATTGAGCTTCTCCACTGTGTGTGTGTGTGTGTGTGTGTGTGTGTATGTGTGTGTGCATTCTTGCAACCTTATTTCCAACATTTGGTATCAGAGCATACGCTCCTCGCCCCTGTGTTGCTCCCTACCCTTCAGCCCAAGGTGCTTGTCTTCTTGAATTGAACAAGAAGCCCTTCTGGGAGAAAAAAGAGAACCATGAAGTGTTCAATACTTTGGACTAAAGTTTTTCGATCAGATTTTCATTCCGAGTGCGTTTTGGGGGATGTTCGTGCAGTTTTTGGTTTTCTGCACACATCTTTAGGGATCGGATTTGCACCGTTCTTCATTGGATTCTGGAGTAGTTTTGTGAGATCTACTACAGATGGGTGTGCAAATATATAAGAAAGCATCAATGGACACTCACCACGAGCTTCACTTTAGTGACATCAATCTCTGCATCTTATGAGTAAAATTTCTACTCACTATACTTTCCATTTCTTTCATACACCTTGCAAGTCTCCATTGTTAGCGGCCTTATTAGCAACCACCTTGGGTGCATCAAAGGAGCACTCAACACTTTGCACATTGCGTGATTACTTGCTTGGGTATTATAAAAAATGGTAGGTAGTGATATATTTTGGATGTTCGCTAAGGATAAGCTTGACGGGACCAACTACTCATTTATGGTCCTATATGATGCGACATGTATTGGTAGCCAAAGGGCTATGGAATATTGTGGTCGGTACTGAGAAACATCCTGGTTCCTTTGATGAACATGATGAAAAAGGCATATCTACAGACACGGACTCAATTTCACATGGTGCATTACCACAACATAGCATACCTCCTATGCAGGAACAAATAAAGTGGGATGGGAGAGATGTGCAGGCACATGTATTGCTTGCTTTGTCAATCAAGAGGAGTATCATTCCTCACATTCGATCATGTAGGATTGCTAAATATGCTTGGGATGCACTTGCATCATTGTACTGGGTACGTAATGAAGCACGTGTTGCTTATATACGCAAGCAATTAGAGTCGAAGCATATGGATAAGGGAGACTCCATAGATAATTTCCTTACAAAAATCAAGGATTTTAAGGAGCAGTTGGCCAGTGTTGATAAAGTTTATCCTGACAGTTCATTGGTGCCTACTATCTCTTGAATGCGTTGTCGGACTTGTATCAAGTTTTTGGTTCTACCATCAGAATGCCTTAAAGTTTGAGAATATCCTCTTGCAAGAAGAGCAATCCAAGCAAAATAGATATGTTATGCGTAGAGGAGATCAAGCTTTTGCTACCAGTCAACAAAGAGGCAAAGGTAAATGCTTTCCTCAGGGTAGTTACAAGCTGCAATTAGTGTTGTCAGACAAGCCTGCGGACAAAGAAAGCGATAAGCCAAAGAAAAAGGGCAAATGCAACTATCATAGGAAGCATGGTCACTACATTAATGAGTGCAGGAAATGGCTATAGAAGGAGAAAAAGAAAGACTCAGGTATGGCTATAGCTAATGTGTCAGCATCTAATATAGAAAACAAAGAATCTACAAACTATGCACATGATGATTGGGCTTTCATTGTGCAGTGTTGTTTTGACCCTTTGCATAAGAATGTATGCATGGTTGTTATTGCAAATATATATGTCTAGTATTTTGATAGTGGTGCTAGTAAGCACATTACTTCTTATCACAGTTTGTTCTCATCACTTGAATCTACTTCATAGGAAAATACTGTTATTTGTAAACAACTCCTCATATCATGTAAAAGGAGTTGGTGAAATTGTTCTCACTGCTAAAAACGGTAGAATAATCATGATTTCAGATGTATTATATGTACCAGGGATCAACAAGAACTTGTTATCTATCTCTGCCTACTAAGGCTAGCGTAGTGGTTGAGTTTATGGATGACAAAAGTATTGTTCATGATCATAGTGACGACAATACAATTATTGCTTTTGATACTTTGTCTCCTGGCCTTTATAGGCTATATGCATATGAAAGACAAAGGCATGTTGTATGTGTAGTTTTTGCCATAAAGGCAATGGGTGATGCTAAGCTGTGGCATCCACACTTTGGTTACTTGAACTTTGGTAGTTTGTTGTGTTTGCATAAACATGACATAGTGTTTGAGTTGCCACATCTTGAAGCTCCTATCAAACATGTTTGTGAGATTTATTATTGGAAAAATGCAACGAGCATCATTTCCCAAAGATGGTTCAGTTAGAGCTATCAGAAATTTGTAGCTTATACTACACAGTGATGCATGTGGTCCTATGAGGACACCATCTATTGGGGGACTACAACTATTTTTTCACATTCATTGATGATTATTCCAAACATACCTGGGTATATCCATTGAAAAAGAAATCAGAGGTGTTTATGTGCTTTAGGAACTTTGTTGCTAAGGTTTCAACTGCTTCTCCATGTAAGAGAGTATATGTCTAAGGAGTTTCATACATACATGGCTATTCATGGGATAAAACACCAATGTACTGTGCCCTATACACCGTAGCAAAATGGTTTAGTTGAACGCAAAAACAAGTCTCTCATGGAGATGGCACATTGTATGGTCAAAAGTCAAGAGTTAATCATGGTTTTGGCTAGAAGTAGTCATGTGTGCAACATATGTTTTGAACAGGTGTCTTACAAAGGCTTTGCATACAATTATGCCTTTTGAAGCTTGGAATGGCAGAAACCCCTCTGTGACTCACTTGCACATTTTTTTGGTTGTCTTGCTTATGCACTTGTGCTTGAGCAACTTCATAGCAAGCTTGACGGTAAGGTTGTTAAAAGTATTTTTATGGGATATAGCTAGGAAAGTAAAGGTTATCATCTCTATCATCCTGCTACCAAGTGGATTCTTGTGAGTAGAGATGTATTTGTGGAAGATGCAATTCAACCCTTGCTTTCATGTAAAAAACAGCAAAATGTATGTTCGTAGGACATATTTGAGACTCACCTTCCATTGTTCAATGCAAGACACATTGATATAGAGCATTTGGGTAATCAAAGGAATGCTGAAAATTAGCCCACACAGGTTACAAATAGCATGTTTTTTAGCCCACAGATCAGTCTATTGATGAGGCAAATGTGGATGATGTAGTTGATGCGGAAAGAAGGAAAATTGAGGAGTCAAAAAGTATGCCAAAATGGCTAGTGAAAACACTACGTGACAGTAAATTGGCCACTCCTTTGCCTAGTAGAACACGTGCACGTTCTCATTATGCATCTCATGTTGATGCAGGTTATGCTCTTATTACCAGTTTATGTGATGAAGAGGAACTTGTCTCCTTTTATGAAGCAAAGGAATGTGAAAAATGGATGAGCGCTATGCAATAATCTGAGTATGATTCGATACTCAAAAAATGATACATGGGATTCAGTAGAATTGCCTCTTGGCAAAGAAGGCCATTGGTATGAAATGGGTTTATAAGCTCAAACATAGAGCAGATGGCAGTGTTGAGCGGTATAAAGCTAAGCTTGTTGCAAAGGGTTACGTGCAAGAGAAAGGCATTGATTATGGTGAAAACTTTGTACCCACATGTCGTATGACTACCATGCGGAGTATCAGTGCATTAGCAGCACATGCAGGTTGGAATGTACATCAGTTGGATGTCAAAACTGCTATCTTAAATGGAGATTTGTATGAGGAGGTCTACATATCTTAGCCTCGTAGTTTTGTTTAGAAAAGTCAGGAATCAAAGTATGCAGATTAAAGAAAGCTTTATATGGTCTTAAAAGCAGGCTCCTAGATCATGGTATGAAAAGATACATGAATACTTAGTTACACATGGTTTTTGCAACATTTATGTTAGCTCCTTATTACTACAAGGAAGCCCAAGCCTTTGGAGGATTTAAAGGATTAGATGGATGGAGGATTAAAAGCAGGTATTGAAGAACAACCAATTCAAGACAACCATACTAAATGGAGGGCATGGGGTCAACTTCATTACCAAGCAATGCTGGGAGAAGTGGGGGCAACCATCACTTGACAGTACTAGCCTAACACAAATTTGAGAAGGATGACATTAATGCCATCCTTCCTATAAAATACAAGGACATCCATCCTAAATGGAGGGTTGACACATTGAGAAGGATGACATTAATGCCATCCTTCCTATAAAATACAAGGACATCCATCCTAAATGGAGGGTTGACACTTCTTATAAAATATGAGGACAACCATCCTAAATGGAGGGACTCGGATTAGCATCATTACCAAGAGATGTTGGGAGAAGTGGGGGCAACCATCACTTGACACTACTAGCCTAACAGTCAATCTCGTTGATGGTGTCAACAAAACCCATGGGGCTATTGCAAAATCTGAGAATCAAGACTTTTGGTCTAAGTTTCTGCCACTCTTTTGTGGTGATGAACTTTTCATAGTAGCCCCTACGACTACATCCTCGATAAACTTTTTATGAGAGAGACCCATATGGTCCATGATTAAGACACATGACATCTACATTTGGAAAAGGAATGAAATCCTTAAGTAAACTTACAAACATGGAAAACTCATCCTATAAGTGGTGGAACTTTTGTCGAAGACTTAATAACCACCAATAACACCATGAGCTAAACATGTGCTAAACTAGTCACTTGTGTATACTGCCTAGTAGACTTGCTTGAAACTGGCCTCGTAAATTTTTGTTGCTCTCCCTTGGACTAGCGCTTCTGCTGCCCATAGTTGTTCAGGACTAGATGCTACCAATAAATTCGAAAGACTTGCATCCTCAAATAACTTTATGTGAGATCTTACAATGGAAACACTCAAGAGGTAGCCTGCTGCATGCCATATTGTTGAGGTTGCTTGCCCTTTGTTATAACATGGCTTCAAAACAGAGAGATCTCTCACTCTTTGTTACACCATGTCTTCAAAATAGAGAGGTATAGTCTGTAGTTGAGGATTGCTCTAGGTATCCATGGCTTTAAAATTGAGGCATAGTCTATGGCTAGTTGTTGGGGGTTCCTCTAGATGTCCATATGAATCATAGCTCTCCTATTCTAGACCCTAAGAATCTATTGGCAAAGTCATCAAGTACTATTGTACTAGTATCTCTACCTTTCCATGCTAGAGGGGTACATGCTTCCCTCTTTCTCCATGTCTCTCCATGCCTTGACCTCATTTGGTATCCTTAACAACCGCTTGGTTTCACATAAAGATTGTATCCCCCTGCATAAAAGTATTTAAATAAATGAGTAAAATGGTTGATTAGCTTGAATAGAAAGAAGAGGGATACTAATGTATCACCTACAAGCTAGGCATAAGGAGGACTCTTGCATTTTTGGTTGCTTATCCACTTCAAGTGTAGGCTTTGTAGAGGATGATCTGACCATCTATTCTATCTTAATGCAATTGTTGAGATTCTATTTGGCATGGTTTTATGGTCATGATTTGTCACCATGTTCTTCATCGAGACATATTTTTTTGGTGATAGGCTATTTTCAGCCTATGATGAAGATGCTGGTGCTTCATGTAGATACTTATGTTTTAGTCCTTGCTCTTAGAGTGTGAATCTCATTATTGATTCATGGTTCCATATATTTATATTGTATGATATAGCATGGGATCTCATTTACCTCATGGGATCTCATTTATGGCATACCTTAGCATTTATGTGGGTTCACACTTTCGTCGATTGGCATCCAACCCACTGAGTGTGCTAGGTGTTAATGGATGTATATATGCATTATCTTAGGACACTAATATGGACATTATTCACATTTATATGGTCATTGAACCTTAGGCAAAGACACCCATTCATATCCCACCTTTTCTCTTTTATAGACATGGAGAATAAGTAATGTAATTTATTATTATTCATGAAGTAATATAATGGTTCATGGAGTTCTGTGAGCATGCATCTTTCTCATTGGCAATCGTCTACCAACAAATTTCACTAAGTATATTATAAAAATTATCCAAATTCCACTAAATGTATTATAAACAATATCTAAATAATTTTCAAACATGATCAAGAAACCATGTAGTGGAAATTTTCTACCAACAAATTCACTATGTTACAAACAATATCCAAACAATTTTCAAACATGATCAAGCAACCGTGCATCATGAAATGGGGTAAACCATCGTGAAGTTTTGATGAGATAGTCTTGGTCCTCCATTGAATCTCCACTTCGTGCAAGCCTTTAAATACATTTTTCAGGTCTCTTCAATTTATATGTTAAGTCCCAAGGTTACTTGTTTCTAATTTGATCCTTTTTTGCTAAGATAAACCTTAACATGAACTTCCACTAGACCAAGGCACAAAGTCTCTTGATTCTAATTTACACACTTTTGCGTAAAATCTTTAGACCTTTCTCAACCATTGAGACTTTTCTTATTTCTCTAGCTAAGTCATTTTTTCATCTTTCTAATCAACCATTGAGACTTTTCTTAACCATTGAGAGTTTTTCTTAGCCATTCAGAAAAGTCTCAACCATTGAGACTTTTCTTATTTCTCTAGCTAAGTCATTTTTTCATCTTTCTAATCTTTATGTTGAGGTCTTAATTTTAGTATCACAAGCTTCTAGCTTTTTAACCAACTTGATATCTCCAAGGTAGATTTTTGGGGTCCTTATTCTTTCTTGAAGGCATTTCTCTTCTGTTTTCTTTAAATCTAGAATAGAATCCACTAGGACAAGCTCTCCTCATTTACTAGATGATAACATTGGGTTAACTTATAAATAGGCTTTAAAAAATTACTCTAAATTTCTCTTTAAGGCCTTAATATACATTTGTATTAGTCCCTATTCTTCCCTCAAGGTCTTAAATCCTTTTTATTTCTCTTAAGCTTGAATCTCTACTGACCTTGATTTTTCTACTTCTTAATTTCTACATCGTGACTTTCTATTTCTAGAGTTTAATTACCTCTCTCTAGAATTTTGTAGGATTTTGGGTCTTAAGGTTGTACAATAATACTCTCCCTCTAAGGTTTCCAAATATCAGCTATGTTCAAGCCACACGCTTTCTCCTCATAATTCATCCTTTAACATTTAAAAATCCCTTTGAATAAAGTAAATTCTAAACATTACTATGGTCATAAATATACACATTTATGTGCATACTTTCCTTACTATGGTTATAAATATACACAATTATGTGCATACTTTCCTTGCATAATTCTTTTTAAGACCTAAACCCATAGATAAAGGAATTTCTAAAATTACATAAAAGTATCACATAACCTCTTTCTTAATACCAACTCAATGTGTACTAGGGTAAAAAGTTAGCACATGTGTGCAACTATCACATTTTTATGCACTTGATTTTGACTCTCTAATGAGTCCCTTCCAGTAATACGTCCACGTAAATCTAATCTTGATTAATATCTAAATTAATGTATTAATAAGCCACCATCCTTTATTTATAATCTGTTTGAAAAACTATGCCTATCGGCACCTTGATTTGTTTCCCAACTA
The DNA here is from genome assembly GCF_041138505.1 of Cibotium barometz. Taxonomy (NCBI): domain Eukaryota; kingdom Viridiplantae; phylum Streptophyta; class Polypodiopsida; order Cyatheales; family Cibotiaceae; genus Cibotium; species Cibotium barometz. Next base: position 6,525,653 of record NC_141089.1, on the reverse strand, counting down.
ACCTTAGTCTAAAATTGTTAATTTTTGCTACAGCTAATCTTATGGTATAGGGAAAATTTTCCTAGGTTGCAACTTTAGGCTTGCATTAATTTTAACACTTTGTGAAAAATACACTCAATTTGCCAAGGTCAAACCTTAGTCTTAAATATAAGCCTCAAGGATAAGGTTAAAAATAATTAGCTTGATTCTCTGTATTTCTAAAATAACTAGAGAATTTAATTTGTCCTAAAGGAATGATTTTAAGTTATTTTTGAGTTCTTATGCATATTTTCTTATTAAATAAATATTTACAAATAATTAGAAAATTTGAAAAGAAATAGATTTTTAGAAAAGAATAGAAAAAGCATAGAAAATGATAATTTTAAATATTAAGGCCAAATCTTACTTAATGTAAGGCTTGAATAATGTGTAAAAGTACTGTAGGTATAATGATTCCACTTTCCAAGCCTCCAAGAAATCCACAATTTTTTCTTCTCTATTTTAATGCTCACACAAGCCTCAACAATTGCAATAAATGCCCAAAATGCAAGGTAAAAGTACCTAGTCTAAGTGGGATAGGTAGTACACCCTATAAGAAGAAGTATATGATGATTATGACAACCTATAATTACTCATAAAAATTCGTGGATTTTTATCTTCGGGAAAGAGGATTTTATAGGAGTTCTACCCTATGCATGCTCCACAAATGCTCTAAGAGCTAATGTCCATTGTGTTGGAGGCTCAAGCTTCATGCATGCATGCATGCATGCCTTATATTTTTGTGGGATACCTAATATGAAACTTAAGTTTCTCAAGTTAACTAAAGCTGAGGGAGCCCGATACCACCAAACCACTAGCTAGAATCAAAAAACTTTTTCCACTTCCCATAAGCCATGTTGGCAAAACCATGAACACTCAAACTACTTTCCACTTTCCCACCTTGTTTTGATTTAAACCATGGTTTTTCACCCAAACTGAAAACATTAGAGCATTGAATTTAAAATTTCCCAAGGATGCACATACTTAGGCTAAGCCTATTTAATTTGTTTTTCTCAAGATACTACCAACACCTTTGACCAAGATCTTGGTCCTAGCCTAAACCCCATATTCCATATTTAATTACGAGTTAATTTTTTTAAATTCATATCGGATTTAAGTGCTTTCATGTAGGGGTACACACGTGTACACACATGTGTACACATGTGCATAATTACACTTTTCCTGAGCATATGAACCTTATAAAATTTCAAGGTTATTATCTAAAATTATTTTTCAAAGGATTTTTCTTGAACGATTCTCCCATATGCATATTTCTTCTTAAATAATTCTCTGTTTTTGAGCCAAAAATTCTTTTTTAATTTATGTTCTTTGAACATGGTTAGGAGGGATCTTACACCACTTCATAGATGTTGGAAATTTTCATCGAGCTCTGTCATTACTTGTTTGCCTTTGTGAGACGATCGGCTTGTAACCTGTGGCATCTGCAGTGTGTCCTCTAGATCCAGTTGGTTCTTCGGATCCTCCTGCTCTGCAAATCCATCACCTCCTCTAGATTCACCTGCTCTAGATTGATCATCTAACTTGTTTTGCTTAAGCTGATCTAGGTAGCATGTAGGATCAATTATATATTGAAATTCTTTGATGTAACCAGCATAAAGACTTTCCATGAGCTCATGGATTTTGGCTTCATAATTGTCTACATCATTAGTAGGCATTTCATAAATCTCTAAGTCTTCATTAGTAGCTAATACATTGATCCAGCTCTATAAAATTTGAAGACTAGATCTATCTGCTTGAACTACCTTTTCATGTTGATCCCTGGAAAATTCATGCTGAGTTAATAAGCGTTGACCTTTAAGCTTTGAATGTGTATATTTTCTTTGAAGTTCTGCTATTTTCTCTTGCATCTTGCCTGATTTGCTTGATTTACTTTAGAGCTGAGAGTTTGAATAATTTGCTTCAAGTTCACTTGCTCTGGGTGTGGCACACTATCGGGAACTCTGTTATGTAGAAATTGCAGGTATAGACCTACCTTGGTCTTTGACTGAGGACCTATACTCTTAAGCTCTACCTTTAATAACTGATGAAAAAGAATGTGAGCCCATGCAGCAGGTTTTTTGGCTGATGCATACATATATAATCCCATTTCCCTCTCGGACATGTATGCAAGCTTGTGGATAAGTATTATCATGTTGCAATGATGAATTTGAAATGTAATCTGTTTGCGAGAATCCTTGTAAGTTGCAAGTTTGTATTCTTTGCCCCAGCAAGAGTGCTAAGTGTTAATGGTAGAAAGCCATCGCCATCAATAGAGATGAAAGAGAGAGAGAGATGACAATGATGAGAGAGAAGGAGAGAGACTTGAACAGTTTTATGTTTTCATTAATTGGGGTTGTTGATACATCTTGCAAAGGGTTGCTTTAATAGGTGTTCATACCTCCTCATTTCTTCCCTTACACCCACTCGCATATCCTTTGGGATCAAAATAAAATTCCATGTCAACATCAATTGATGTAGCAATATCCACGGCTCCTTCTAGTGGCAACTGGAAATCTTGAGCCACATACTGTGGAGTAAACAACTCTGTCTTCACAACCCCATTCTTCTACACCTCCTACAACACATAATAGTGTTGAGTGTCTGAGGGTTCCATGGAAGAGAAGAAAATTACAAACAAGCCAACCTTATCCAACCAGGCACGCTTAAAGGTGATGTTTACATCGAAGATAATAGTGAGCTTCTCAAATTCCACCATGGCTATGAGCAAAAACAGAGAGCGAAAAGAGCAATTGCAAGACTGAGAGACAAAGTGCAAAATAGTGAACTGTCTGAAAGAAATTATGAAGAATGGAATTTTTGTTGATAGTAGGGATTTAGGGTTTGGTGCGAATCACACAGATGGTAAAAAAGCCAACACAAGAATTCACGATGCTTGGATTCACGATGCACAGAAATTGAAGTGATAGGGTGGCTAAGAGAGATGAGACATAGGCCGCCCCACACACACTAGACGATGCATGAAAACTATGTGGACAAGGACACGTGTCATGTGAGTGCATGACAAAAATAGTGCACACTGGCACACGCACTGGTTTGGGTAGCTTTCCAAAATAGTGCTTCTTAGTCTAAATCCATTCATGGGCTTTGGCAATTTCACACCGTCCAATGATGTTAATTCAAATGTGACGGTGTTGCGCTTTTTTCAGATATCCGGTATGAGCGTGCCCATCTTAACTTGAACTTACCTAGATGTGGGCCCACTCTGGAATTAAACAATAATACCATGCCACCTACATCAAAAATTTTGAATTTAGTATTTCTAACAACAAAAAGCATCCTCCGTTTCTGGATGATATTAGCATTCTAGCTACTCTAGAGCCTTTTCTTGCCCACAATGCAAGTGGTTGCTCTAGTCGATGCATGACTGATTCCTCTGGAGATAATCTATGAGTCACAGCCACCCGAAAATTGGGGATTATGAATTCCGTTAGCACCAGTGCTTCCACACCATTTATAGTATGACAAAAATGTATCCATATAGTAATTCTCATGGAAATGTTAGTGATTACTATTTTAATAAGATAGAAAAAGTGGGTGTGAGCTTAGGTGTTCAAATAATGGTCTAGCCTAAGGAGTCAAGAGAGTTTGCTATGTTGCGTTCAAGCTTAAGTTATCAACCTAAGTGTAGATATTACGAAAAGTTAAGACACATCGCAAAAGATTGTAAAAAGAATAGAGAAAGGGTATCAATTTTATAAATTCAAGATATATCAACTATAAAGCTAGATAATTAATCTTCCTATTGTGTGAAGTGGCTAGGGCATTGTCTACGCGCATTGTAGCTTTCAACCAAAGTAGGTGACTGGATCATGTGTAGATGCCTGCATACCATAGAACAAGAGAAGATTAGGCTATCCTCACTATACAGTTGGAGTGGTGGTGTGAACCCTTTTGATATAGATTGAAGTTAGGTTAGGATGATATGAATGAGTAAGAGATTATAATAGAACTTTCCCATTCAGAGCTATTGAGGTGATACTGTGCTTATAATATAGTAGTAGTTAGTTTTCTTGGTTAGGAGTGATAGTTGTAAGGTTCTTGTTTATTTTCTCTTAAAAGTTAAATAATTATAAAAGTATGAAATAAAAGTAAAATTTGGAGTAGGTTAACACTGTTGTCTAGGTAGTGTCTAGTGGTTTAAGTACATATAATATGTGTTCATGTGAAAGCGTAATGCCGATGAGAGGAGTTATGAATGAAAAAAAGAGGAAGTGGAAATGAAGAAGTGAAGATTTGCAAAAGAATGTGAATGATCAGGTGTATTTGAACCCTCTATAGTTATGTTCATTTGTTATTAAATTAAATCTATTAGAATTAAAAGGAAATGAACGAGTGAGATTAAATGAAGTGTAAAGAGTATAAAAGGGAGAAGAGACGTTGTGGGAGGATGATTGGTCTTATTACCTATATAGTTTTACTATCTAGATGAGTCATAAAGCTTTAACCCTATTTAGAGTTTGGCATTAGTTCCTTCATGTTTAGATAATATTCCTTGCATTGTGTCAATGGACTATGTTGAGATACTTGTGCGCCACATTTTTAATCGACTATCTGAGACTATGGACTTACTTTATAGATATATTGTGAGTGAAAGGGTGAGTTAGCAATGTAGAAAAGGAAAGAAAGGAAAAATAAAGAGTTGGAGACTGGAAAAAAACAAAAAACAAAAAAGACACAAAACAACAAAAAAAAAAGAAAAGGAAAAAAACAACAAAAAAAAAGAAAGGGAAAAAAACAACAAGAAGATAACTATCGTCATGTGAGATTCTTGGTAGGTTTCTAGGAACACCCTTGGCGGTCACCTTGATGCCTAGAGTCGATGCCTTGGTTTTCATGGGGTGGGACCTTGTATGAAAAAAAAAGCAATGGCAGAGGGGAGTTTCGCTCAATAAATAAAAAGTGTTGGAGTATTATAAGATTCAGAGTAGCTAATTATTTAGAGTTTATTTATAGAGTTAGAATATACAATCTTTGATAGTTTCATGACGAGATATTGTGTAGTGGGACTAAGGTTATAACCATAGACATAGGTTAAGTGTCTAAGTGTAGAGTGGATTAGTACTAGTTTCTGAGAGAGATAAGGATTTAATATTTGTCTTGGTATCAATTCTAAATGGAGATCAAGACCAATCGTGAGCTTAGTAATGAGTGAGTAAAATTTCAAGAGTGGTTATACAATTGAATTAGTATTAGTATTAGTATTAGCATGAGTGGGAGTTTTTTTTTCAAAAGATCATGTTATTGGTGGTATTTGTTGTATGCAGATGTTATGAAGAGTGCAAGAAGAAGAAAAATCTAAATGAAGACATGATTTAGTACTCACAAGGACGCTTCGCAATTAAGTGTGGGGGATGATAACACCTAATTTTGGGGCTTAATTTGTCTATTTTTTTGAGCAAAATTGGGTTATTTTAGCCATTTTAGCTATTTTTGGGAATAAAAATTAGTAAATTTAGCTATTTTAAGCCAAAAAAATTAGAAAATTTTAGAAAATATCTATTTTTTAAATCAATTTGGTTATGTTTTTTTAATTTTTAGGCAATATGACCTAATTTCGATCATTTTTCATGTATTTTTACGTTTTTCGGGGCGGTGAAAATAATAAAATGACGGGGAAGTGGTAAATGTGTTACCGAGCCTTGATGGGGTCTAGAATTCATGAGGAGTTGTAAGGTTCCTCCCTTCCAAGATGAGAGAAACACTTAAGATAGTCCGCTAAGTCTTATCTTGGGAAAAATTTCCTATTCATCGACACCTTGACCCGGCAGAGATTCAAGGATACGAATTATAGGTATGACCTAGCTCTATCCCGCAAGGGGAGCGTGATTTTCTAAACATCAAATCACCCATAGGGTAATCGATCATAAATTGGGCAACTACTAGACTTGATTTCTAGGGACAACGCTTTTTTCCTCATCTTATGCAAGGCACAGCCGCCGCCGCTGGCCTAGTCTTCTAGAATAGAGTTGCCCAGGAACCTAACTATCTAGCGTAGGCTTTCACTTAATATGTTGGAAAGCTACCCGACTAATCGGGTCCACCCGTCCGTAGGATGGTGCCGTCAGGGCATTCCATCCTCCCACTTTCCACCCTACTCACGCATCAATTTATTTTCTAATTAATCCTACCACACTGTTTGACATAAATAAACATATTCCTTAATTAAGGCCCTTTTTCACAAGGTTCGTTAAAACAGCCTTCTTACACAATACAATCATACCAAAGACAAGATGTAATTATATAAAAAGTTTATACATGAACCAATTCCATACAAGCCAAACTGGCTCTCTTATTCTTATTCTGCCGATGATCTAGAATTCGGCCTTCCAGCCTCTACATGCTGGGTAAAACCCTACGGGACCATACATCTCATCGTCGGCCGCTGGCGAGGACTCAAGCCAGCCTGTCGCCCTCTCAGGCTCCATCGCTTGATCCTCGCGCCCCTTAGAGGGATGTCTGCACACTAGGGTGGGCTTATTTACCGCACTAGCCTGGGCCCTCAGAACTAGGCAGCCTCATAATCTCTCGCCTCAATCGGCGATCCTTATTCTCCCAAAGGTATGAGGGATACCTTGGGCCATTCTCGGGCTTTGCTAACGACACCGCCCGGCTACACAAGCATGGAACGGAGTTAGAGTTGAAGCCAAAAAAATCTTGAATTCTAAAGATAACAACTTCAATGCAATTTACTAAATATAGCATTCATAATTCATGAAGATAACAATTTCAACGCAATTTATCGAATACAACATCACATAATTCGTAACTTCATATAATTTTTATGTCGTCATTTTAAAAGGAAAAGACACCATTCATTAACACTAATTTAAGGAAAATCTTTTCTTTTTAAAATTAACCAAGCTAACCTGGCCACCGTTTCCTTGAGGGCCTTGAAAAGGGAGGACTGGAGCTGCGTTGGGCGCATCTTCCCCTATCTCGTTGTTACGTGCTCCTCTTTGTCGTCTCCAAGATGAGGCCATCTTAGGCATCGCCTTGTAGAGCTCGCTGTTGCGATCGAAACGCTTCAGTCGGATCTGAATTTCGAGCTCGTTTGCTCACCGTATGAGCAAAAGAATATGGCGCACGAACCCTCTCTTGAGTCAAAAAACCCTTATTAAAGTCTACGCAAATGGGGGGGGATTGTGAGATGTCCTTAAGGGCAAAGGGCAAAAACGTGGAGAGGGCTGGGAGGGGTTGCTACAAGCCTCTCTGTAAGTCTCTTCACACAGGGAGGGGAGAAGAGTTAAGGACACTGGCTCCTAGCAAGAGGGGGATGGAGGAAAATTGGCTTATCTGAAAAGAGCCAAATGAGGGGGTGTGAGAGGGGTGGCTGCAAGGGCAGCTGTACTTGCAGCAAGTACGCTACGTAGGGACGGACGGTGGCACAACAGGGTATACGCTACACAGAAATGCATGCCGTCTGAGGAGCACCCCGGGGGTTTATATAGCTGAGGGGTGAGGGTACGGGCGCTGCGCAAAGCAAGGACGAAAGGACGTTGTACCTTCAAAGGCTATGGATCAGTGGCCTACATGGGTCTAGGGGAAAGGTACGGTGTCGGTTGTCCCGGAAAGGAGTGGTACGCATGTACCTTATCTGGTTTGGGGCAGCATGGGTGTCCACCTAAGGGTACGCGTGGACCATACAGTGGGCGACCGTCCTTTGGTTCTTGGAGGGCCATTGTACGGGCGCCCTAGTAAGTGTGTACGGACCAAATTTTAGAGCGGGGTACCTAAATTTGGGACGCTTGCCTCGATTTGCGTGCTGGATCGTCCCGGGGAGCGATTTTTTTTTTGTTCAGGAGGTTCTCTTGGTCGCAGGGGTTCAGACCGTTCGTCAATCGAACGTGCGGTCGTGCATTTATTAAGGTTTAAAGGTCACCGTTTTTTAACTAAAATGATTGAAATTAGCGTATAGGCTTGATCCGGTGTCCGTTTTGGATGTTGTAAAATCCTATATTAGGGTAAGAATTTTCAAGATGTTTAAGTATTGTTTAGTTTTTCAAATTAGGGTTTTACATGTTTTTAAGAAGGTTGTAAATTTTGGAAAATTAGAAATAAATAGAAAATTATAGAGAATGAATATGAAAAATTAAGGGTATGTTTTACTAATATAATATGAGGTTTCTATGAATTTGTATTTCAAAAAATGTTTTTAAGAAATATTATTAATTTTTAATTAAAAAATACGATTGTGCTATAATTTTTTTTGAGACGAGCCTTAAAATTTTTATTAAGTAAAAAGGGGAAAGATTAGTCTTATCAAACTAAATACAAAAAAAGTGTTTTTTTTCAGAGAAGCTTAACTCTTTATCAAATCTGTAGTTTCACAGAGAAGCGTGAACCTTAACGAGATCTATGATATAATGCATTAATTCTTCATCCCTATTCGCGGGTTGCCATTAGTTCCCTCTTCTTGTAAATTCACTTTGACTTTGTAACTCTTATTTCTTCCATGGTATTATCACCATCATCGTCCATCTTATCCATAAGAATCTCGTTCAATTCTTCTATCTCAGAGCCAACAACAGTTCCATCGTATCCTTTAGTGCACTCCTCATCTGCAGAATCAAGGAGCTTTTCAGTCCTTGCAACATATTAAATTGTTTTTTTTAAACAGCATCATATTTCTACTAATCCAAGAATTCCACAGAAAAGCTAATTTGATTACATTCCATATTTCAGTTGAACACCCATTAGCTTCCCCCAATAGAATCTCTTTCTAGTTAAGCTCTTGTGGATGGTTGGGATATATGCATTGCTGTAAAAAGGAGAGTGCCGGTTTAACTTTTTGGTAAGAGATTTTGAGATGAGGAATAATTTCCTCCTCTTGCTTGCAACCCTGACACGTACTATTGCCTATCCCCATTGAAGCTGCACGTGAATTTGTTCATAAGGCATGATGCAAAATGAGCCACATCAAACATAAAATTTGAGGAGGGATATATTTTGACTAGATATTCATGAACCTAAAATTCCATTGGCTTCTGTTCCAACTTAAGTTCCACCTTTTGTTTAGTTTAGAATATAGTTGAGGTTCACAGTCCTTGAACCAAGGAATAGGCAGCAGGGTGTCCTGGTTTTTCTATACAAATGTTTTGGGCAGAAAGGTCCTTTTTATCTGAATGAATTGCATATTTTGGTTGTGCTAGATTGACATCCTATGTGTAATCAAATTTACATCTTCCTTATTAAGCCTTAATTTTGGGAGGTAACTCTAAATAAACTATTTGTGAGTCTCTGGGTGTGCCACCTATATAGCGAATAGAACTACCTTGAAGACTTGAATTAACCACCATATCCACTGGACCAAATACAATGCTTATGCCATGTGACTCCATGATCCCTCATAAATGCATCATGAAGGAAAATATCAATGTTATACAAAATGGGCATCATGCAAGAGATCATTACTAATGTAAAAATGGTACTTCCTAATAAGCATGCAAGCCTCGGGGATGCTAGCAACTCCATACAAGTGTATCTCTACATGATGATAGTTGATATGAACCAAAATAGCCACCTAAAGTGTAATACAATTTTATCTTAATACAATGTTCAAAAGCTATCTAGTATGTCACAAAGAAATGGAAGGCCTGCTCTAAAATGTAGTACTCAAATTTTATCTTTTGGTAAGGTGAGAATGTGGAGTTCTCAGTAAAGTCCACCATTGAGATAACCACACCAATGAAAAACTGATCCAAACATGCATGAAACTGGTGGTGCTACCACTTGGCATAATGGGTGTGTCAAATATAAGGGTATATGTACTCTCTAAAAGATGTATGCACATGGATTATGTTTCTCCACACTCTCCTTGATCACCCCCCCACCATCGAGGTGGCGCACTACATACTCACACTGCCGTAATGCACTACCTCAATGTCATTGACATCTCCTTGAAGAAGCATAGGTAGTACTACCGACCCCCCGCATGCACCACACGCCCCCTTGATACATGAAAGCTGATGGTATAGGGAATTTGGCTTTCCGTGATGGATGAATACAAAAGAGAGTGTATGAAATGGTGCAGGCTAGTAGGCCTCCCATTGTTTAGGCTAGTAGGCCTCCCATTGTTCAGGCGCCTCCCATTGTTCCCACTAAGGGAACATAACACATCATAGTAAACCTAAAACTCCACATGGTATCGACAACAATAGCACATGTCACATTGCCCATAGTAGTGCACAAACTATGGCTTACATAGCTTAAGATCTTTGGCCAATCTAAGGTGAGGGTATAGGGAATTTGGCTTTCCGTGATGGATGAATACAAAAGAGAGTGTATGAAATGGTGCAGGCTAGTAGGCCTCCCATTGTTCCCACTAAGGGAACATAACACATCATAGTAAACCTAAAACTCCACATGGTATCGACAACAATAGCACATGTCACATTGCCCATAGTAGTGCACAAACTATGGCTTACATAGCTTAAGATCTTTGGCCAATCTAAGGTGAGGGTGTGCCTCCACAAACTAAGTATGTAACTCAATTTGACTCACCTCAAGAAAGCAAGCCATGTTTGATGAACACACTCTTTGATGAACACTCGTACAAATCTCTTTCTCATTCTCCTACTATCAAACATTCAAAGAGAATTGTCAGTGTGCATTTAGTTTTAATAAAATATTTTGGTACACCTTTTCATAGAAATGCATAATAGATGAGTCACCTAGAGTTCTTTTTGGTAATGATTTCGAAACATCTAAATTGTTTGAAGGGTGATCCTACATTCATGCACACATGCACATGGTATTCTTGTTCAACCATTTGCTACTCCAAATGTCTATCTCTTGGTTTAAAACTTGAAGAGGAGTTGTTTTTAGAAGCATCAACACAACATTTAAAAAACACTTTAACACTTTACTATTCTACATTTTTTTTCTATTGCCAATATAAGCACTAAAATTTTTAATGTCTTGACACTTAAATCGGTGTTTGAACATGTGAGATCCCTCTACCCCCTCCGCGGACTCCCGGTAGTTGACAGCGGAAGTAGCCCCTCATGTGTGGGGCAGGGTTTCTCACTCGAGGCCTCGCCCACAAATGTCCGTGTACGAGATTTGAAAAGATGCAGGGGGAAAGAGAGCTTGAGCTCTTGCAAGCACACACACACACACTCACAAAACCCTAATAGAGAACACACAAGGTGAGAGGCTGAAAATCTTCTTCTTCTCTACTCAACACTCGACACACCATATACAAGAATAAGAGTACACACAATATGAAAGGTACTCAACCAAATACATACACGGGTTCTCTATAGTGTGAACCTGACTAAATGAGCTGGCGCTATAACTATGCCAGTCTCTAGAATGGCTGTCACACAGCCTGTCATCCCACTGGCCGCATATCACCCAAGATCTCACCAACCATGCCAGTGGTGTAAGTGTGGAGCCTATCCCCCAGGCGGGTCATCAGTGTCCACCGCCACACTAGACGAGCTCGATATCTCAACACTCCCCCTCGAGCTCAACTCCATCTCATGTACACCAAGTGAAGCCCTGAATCTGCGGAGCTTCGCTGTACCCAATGCTTTGGTGAAGATGTCAGCTACCTGATCCTCTGTGCTGACATAAACAAGGTCAAGATCTCCTGCCAAGACCTTCTCTCTGACGAAGTGGTAGTGGACCTCTATGTGCTACATACGAGAATGGAAGACTAGGTTCCTGGCCAACTGTATACTGCTAATATTGTCACAGAAAATGACAACTTGTCTATCCACTGATAGACCCAAATCTGCAAGTAGCTTTCTCAACCAAGCTACCTCACATGCTGCCATAGCAACTCCTCTGTACTTGGCCTCTGTAGTACTGGATAGAGCAACCGTAGGCTGCTTCTTGCTGCTCCAAGTCACAGCAGCACTCCCCAAAGAAAACATGAATCCACTGGTAGATCTTCTGTCTGAGATACTACCAGCCCAATCAGCATCTGTGTACCCATGTACACATATCTCTGTCCCAGTCTCATAGAATAGTCCACAATGCAAAGTAGACTTCACATACCTCAGTATGCGTCTCACTGCATCCAAATGCGGTTTCCGTGGAACCTGCATAAACTAACTCACCAACCCAACAGCATAGCTCAAATCTGGTCTGGTGATCGTCATGTAGATCAAACTTCCTACTATGCGTCTGTACATAGTAGGATCCTCCAAGATCTCTCCTGAATGTGCACTCAACTTGCCATTCTGATCCAATGGCACGGAAATAGGCTTATAGCCTGTCATACCATACTTGGACAACATGTCCAAGCCATACTGTCTCTGCAGTAATCCAATACCATGTGGTGACCTAATCACCTCAATGCCTAAGAAATATCTGAGCTCCCCTAGATCCTTCATCTCAAACTTCTGTCTAAGCAAGATCTTTACATCAAAGATCTCTGCATCATGGTCCCCCGTAATGATCAAGTCATTTACATAGATGACAACAAGCACAACCCCTCTATCACCATGTCTCACATACAATGAGAAATCTGCATTGGCTACATGAAAGCCAATAGTGGCAAGATATTCAAAAATCTTGTCAGACCATGCTCTTGGTGCTTGCTTTAAGCCATACAAGGCTTTCTTCAACCTACAAACATGCTTGGGGTGACCCACATCCTCATAACCAGGTGGCTGCAACATATACACCTCTTCTTGCAAATCCCCATGCAAGAATGCATTCTTTACATCCATCTGATGTAAAGACCATTGCTTTGACGCAGCCACTGCTATCACAACTCTCACCGTTGCCATCTTGGCAACTGGGCTGAAAGTTTCCTCACAATCAATCCCATATGTCTGCGCATATCCTTTGGCTACCAATCTAGCCTTGTACCTGTTTATGCTTCCATCACTGTTATGTTTAACTTTGTACACCCACTTGCATCCAATGGCTTTCTTGCCTTCAGGCAATTGCACTAAATCCCAAGTTTCATTTCCATATAGTGCAATTGCCTTCAGGCAATTGCACTAAATCCCAAGTTTCATTTCCATATAGTGCATCCATCCCCTCATCCATGACTTTCTCCCAATACACATTTCCAACAGCCTCATCAATGCATGTGGGCTCAACAACCTGCACAACCTTTGCCATATATGCATAGTGATGTGCCACATAACCATCATAGGTAAATCTCTGCACAGGATTTTTCACTCTCCCAGATCTTTGCAGCTTTTCATTCATGGCTTCCATAGCCTTCTTTACACCAGGTGTTCTCATAGCTGGGATCCCAAGCTCCTCATCAAGGCTCATATTTGAGCCACTAGACTAATGCCTTGCAGAAATGTCAGGCATACCAAGGGGCTCAACCACTTTCTCTTTTCCTTTACGTGATGTAGTAATCACATTTGCAGGGCTGGTATTATGACGTAGCCTGCCACTCCATGGTCTATCAACAGACCCACTAGATGAGGACTCTCCTGGTCCACTCAAAGACTGTGATTGCTGACCTGCATTCTGTGCAACCACATTTTCACTCACATCAGCCCCAATAGCTTCTTTTTCAGCAACATACCAGCTGCTCATCTCATCAAACACAACATCCCTGCTTACCCTCAGCTCACGTGTAGCAGGGTTATAATACCTGTATCCCTTTTGCTTAAGGGAATATCCAATAAACACACATTTTTCAGCTTTCGGGTCCAGCTTAGTTCTCAGCTCATCTGGCACATGCACATATGCAATGCATCCAAAGACTTTCAGATGAGACAAATTTGGTTTTCTGCCAGTAAACCTCTCCTATGGAGTTACATCATGTATGGCTGTAGTTGGAGTCCTGTTCATGATGTATACTGCTGTACAGCCTCAGTCCAATAGCAATGCGGCATATTCTTCTCTTCCATCAATGCTCGCGCAATCTCAGCAATGTGCCTGTTTTTCCGTTCAGCAACTCCATTTTGCTGCGGAGTGTATCTGCATGTGAACTGTCTCCGAATACCATTCTTCTTAAAAAATTCAGAGAATTCATTGGAGAAGTATTCTCTCCCTCCATTTGACCATAGGCACTTTACATATTTCCCTGTTTGCTTTTCAACCAAAACTCTGAAATTCTGAAAGTGAGTGAACACCTCACTCTTCTCTTTCATGAAATATACCCACACTTTCCTTGTGTGGTCATCAATGAAAGTCACATAATACCTGTAGCCTTCCATAGATATGGTCTTCATAGGACCCCATACATCTGAATGCACAATATCTAGTGCATTTCTGCTCACATATCTGTTACGTGGAAACACATGCTTTGTTTGCTTCCCAAATTGGCATGCTTCACATATTTTCTGCATACCTTCCACTTTAAATTTTGGCAGCCCTGTCATAATTCCTTTTGTTTGCATAGACTTCAATCTCTGCACATTTACATGTCCAATCCTTTTATGCCAAATGTCTGTGTCTGCAACAATTCCTGAACCATTTGCAAACATCGCAGTACTCATTTCAGGCATGTCTACATTCAACGTAAACATTCTGCCCACTTTGTTGCCTTTTGCAACCAACCTGCACTTGTCTTTGAAATCTTCAACATAACACCCATCAGGGTTAAACCGAACCTGCAAACCCTGCTCAATCATCTAGCCAACTGAAACCAGATTCTTTGTTATGTTCGGTACATGAAGTACATCTGCAAGGTACTTCACTTTGCCATCCTGCATAGACAATGGCACATCTCCAACGTGGGCAATTGGATGAGCAGTGTCATCCCCTGTCTCCACAAAACCTGGTCTTTCTGGGTTTTTCATCTCCTTGAACCACTCCCCATGACTCGTCATGTGGTTCGAAGCGCCTGAATCCACATACCATACATTATCTTTTTGTGCTGTATTAATATTTTCAGATATGGCATTCACGACATGCTGCATAACAAACAACCTTTCATTATCCTCATTATTTCTGCTTGAGGATGCATAGTTGTTTTGCTGCACTTTCCCATTTTGCATGTTAGCCTGCTTCTTATAACATTCTGCCTGCACATGTCCAGGCTTACCACAATAATAGCATTCACGTGTATCATTATATTGCCTTTGCCAATTTCCACGGCCTCTTTGACTCCCCCTGCCTCTGAATTTGCCTCTTCCACCTGCGTGTTGTTGTTGTTGTTGTTGATTCTGGGACTGTTGTTGTTGTTGCTGCTCTGCTGCTGACCATAATTCTGATTACCTGTTCGGCCACCTCCTTGACCGCGTCCACGGCCTCCTCTACCTCATCCTCTTCCTGAATTCGTGTAGAAGGCTTGTTGCTCTGAACTATTTTTGCTTTGTGAAGACTGTTGGTCTTCACCCAAGCTCTTCTCTTCGATAATCAGCATAGACACCAAATCTGTAAAGTTGGGAATGTTTTCTCGAGTCTGAATAGACGTCTTGAACACCTTGTATTGTGGCCCGAGACCACGTAGACAGACCTCCACCTTATCATCATCATCTACTGACACACCAATAGATGCAAGGGATTCCACAATACCCTTTATCTTCAATGCATAGTCATTCACAGACATGCTCTTTTTCTCCACAGTATGAAGTTCATTCTTCAACTGTATCTTACGTGCCTTGGTATTTGTTTCATAAAGCTTTACCAAGGTGTCCCACGCCTCCTTGGGGGACTTGGCATCCTGAATGTGTCCAATCATGGTGTCCTGTATACTAATGGAGAGACAATACATAACCTTCCTGGCTCCTTGGTTCCAATCTTTAAACTCTTTCACATCTGCAGTAGTCGGATTTATATCCGGTATCTTCGGTGCCTCTTCATGCTCACCTTCTATGTAGTCCCAATAGCCTTTTCCCATCAGGAAATTCGTCAACCTGAACCTCCAAGCATGGAAGTTATTCTTATCCAGCTTCTCAGCCACAATCTGTGTTATGCCATCATTAGACATCTTGCCAAACACACAATTTTACCAGAAACTGCACTCTGGTTTTTCTGCACAAACTGCTGTATTTTCTGCACACAGCGGTACTGTAGTACTCTCAAATGTCACAACCAGTGACTTCAATGTGCATACATACACCCAATGGCAACTGTAGACCTCTTTGCAGCACCCACAGTGTCTGCATGGTCAATCTGTCTTCTTACAGTTCTTAAAACAGAGTTCTGCAGAGAATCGATGACTTACTCGCAGTGCTCGAAATTGCCTGCTTTCTGAAAAACGGAGGTCCAGACGCGCTCGAAACGCGTTTTCGGCCTGAAAATTGCAGTCCAATAGGACCACATAGTTGCCCTACAGCTTTACTCCCGCGAAGAAAGCTCCTCAATCAGAGACCGTTTGCCGGTGCCTCCCGTAGAGCTCCCGACAAGGGTGTAGTCACCAACACAATAGGGAAGAGTAGTTGAAGCTCTTACCCTCGTACCGCTTCCTGTGGTTCTCTTGCTTGCAGCTCAGCCCTTAGCACGAACCAGGCTCTGATACCATGAAAAGATGCAGGGGGGAAGAGAGCTTGAGCTCTTGCAAGCACACACACACACTCACAAAACCCTAATAGAGAACACACAAGGTGAGAGGCTGAAAATCTTCTTCTTCTCTACTCAACACTCAACACACCATATACAAGAATAAGAGTACACAATAATATGGAAGGTACTCAACCAATACATACACGGGTTCTCTATAGTGTGAACCCGACTAAATGAGCTGGCGCTATAACTATGCCAGTCTCTAGAATGGCTGTCACACAGCCTGTCATCCCACTGGCCGCATATCACCCAAGATCTCACCAACCATGCCAGTGGTGTAAGTGTGGGGCCTATCCCCCAGGCGGGTCATCAGTGTCCACCGCCTCACTAGACGAGCTCGATATCTCAACAAGATTAGGCTAGTGGTCATTCCGAAAACCGAAACCGGGAAAATTTTCCATGCCCGGAAAGCGGGGACGATTCCACCTTTTCGAATTTTCTTAACAATTTTTTCTAACGTGATCAATTCTAAGCTATTCTTCAACTGAATAAACCAGATAGAAGGAAACTATCACTGATATAATTTAATCATTTGAGTAAATTCAACGCTTTTTTCCTAATCAAGATCAGGCAGCACAGCCGTTGATCCACTTATTTGAGAAATTTATCAGGGTATTGACTAGCTACTCGAATCCTAGCGTAATCCTAAGATTTTTCAGTTTGATTATTAAAACTCCATTGATTCCAACCTAACCCCATCCGGCCCATGGGTCAGCCCACCACCCTACCACTAGAATCGGTGGAACCAAACAAGTACTCACCCACCCATAATTGAAATGCCTTTCTTAACTTTAGCTTTAGAAAACAGATACGCACACACTCCTCTTTAAAACTTTCATATAAAAATAATCCATTGACAAAACAAATATGGTCACAGATTTCATAATTCAAAATTTCCATTCAATCCCTTGTTTCACAAAAACAGTACCACTCTGGACTCTCCGTTGGACCAATTGGTCAGCAAACAACGAGATCCAGTAATAGATTACAATAATCATTTTGTCACCATACATATATATATCTTCCTTGACATACGCATGGGTGTCCTAAGCACCACGAGCCCGTGCATCTCCTGGTCAGGGCTCTCCAGGATCCTTCTTAGGTGTCCTGGCACTTCACTCAAGGACCGCTTCGTCGGCCCTCGCCCATCGTACCGGAAGCGCACCATTTTTCACCATACCCAGGCTGGTCAAGACCTGGGTAGGTTTTTGCCGCGTGAGCTGACCCTCGAACACTCCCCGCCAGCTGTTGCAACCGAACTTCCCTTAGATAAACATATATACCAAATGATCTCGCGTAAGACAGTCTTTTAAGAAAACAAGGTTTCTATGCAAGTTTTCAGTTTAGATTTTGTTTGAAAACCATGAATAATCTTAAATCCGTATCCCAATACTTCTAGATCCACGTCTGAATTTCAAACAGAATTCCTCGAATTCTGTTAACTTGATCCTCAGATCAAAATCAAAAGTCTTAACTAGTTTCACATTCGGTGGGTGTTTTGAGTACATTTTTCCTGAACTGATCACATCGTCATTGACGAAGGAATTAGGTCTTGGTCAATAGTTTGAATTAGAGTTTGGGTCGGGAAAGATTCTTCCTAAACTATCTTTCTCAAAAGGTACAATTTCAATTTCTCTTTTTCTAAATTTCGTTCGACAAATATTTACTTACAGATTTCTAAAACATGAATTTCTTATGATGAGGAATAAAATAATCATTTATCTCGATCTCCGACTTCGATAGTTTAATTGAACTTTCTCATTACCATCTTAGTGAATATGAAACGGTAGCATTTCTTCTCATTGATTATCTACTTATTAATTTTTCTAATTTTTGTGAAAATTAAACAGAGGATTAAGGAGAACCCTTATTTTATTATAAAGATTCTATATGCATCTATTTATGCATAAAATCTATTTCGGATTAAAGGCACACTTTTATCATCATAACAATCATTTATGTTGAAAATCGCTCTTTTATCATGAAAGAGTTTCTTTTATGCATATAAATCATTTATGAGATGAAAATCACTCTTTTAATATAAAAGAATTTCTTTTATGCATATGTTTATGCATAAAATCATTTATAATGAAATTCACACTTTTGATAATAAAAAATATCTTTTATGCATAAAAATCATTTATGATGACAATCACACTTTTGATATAAAAAATATCTTTTATGCATATGTTTATGCATAAAAATCATTTATGATGAAAATCACACTTTTAATATAAAAAATATCTTTTATGCATATGTTTATGCATAAAAATCATTTATGATGAAAATCACACTTTTAATATAGAAAAATATCTTTTATGCATAAAAATCATTTATGATGAAAATCACACTTTTAATATTAAAAAACATCTTTTATGCATATGTTTATGCATAAAAATCATTTGTGATGAAAATCACACTTTTAATATAAAAAAATATCTTTTATGCATACTTTTATGCATAGAAATCAATAATAATAAAAGTAACACTTTTATAATAAATAAATAATATTTTATGCATGAAAATCAATTATGATAAAAGTAACACTTTTATAATAAAAAAAATAATCTTTTATGCATACTTTTATGCATGAAAATCAATTATAATAAAAGTAACACTTTTATAATAAAAAAAATATTCTTTTATGCATACTTTTATGCATAGAATTCAATAATGATAAAAGTAACACTTTTATAATAAAAAAAAATTCTTTTATGCATAAAAATCTATTTGGATGAAAGTAACACTTTCATAATAAAAAAATTATTCCTTTATGCATAAAAAATCTATTTTGATAAAAGTAACACTTTCATAATAAAAGAAAATTATTCCTTATGCATAAAAATCTATTTTGATGAAAGTAACACTTTCATAATAAAAAGATTAGTCTTTTATGTAAAAAAATAAAATAAAATCAATATGCATCTTCTATGCTTGAAAATGACACTTTTAGAGTATAGAATTGATAGGAATTACTCTTCTAGCATAATAAAAGATAATACCTATTTCCAAAAATTTCGCCATAACCTCCTTTGTATAGCTGACCATTTTTTTAAATTTTCCTACTTAATTTGTCTTAAAAATTAACTCTAATTGATAATAATCAATATGCATCTTCTATGCATGAAAATGACACTTTTAGAGTATAGAAATGATAGGGAATACTCTTTTAGCATAATAAAAGATAATACTTATTTCCAAAAAAATTTCACCATAATCTCCTTTGTATGGCTGACCATTTTTAAAATTTTCCTACTTAATTTATCTTAAAAATTAACTCTAATTGATTTAAAGTAATCTAGACTAATCAAAATTCACTCATAAAAGAGAAAACATTATAAAAAGTTTAATTTCAACAATTATCACTTAACTAGGATAAAGAAGGGTTGATTCTAAGAAGAGAGAGGGGAAAAGCCTTTCGATCAAGGCAGAGTGTCCATTTATCACTTCAAACAATCATAAAAATTAGGAAAGCAAAAATCAATAAGAAAATTACAAGATCTCTACTTACATAATTTCTTGGAGCTTTCCTTTGGCTTGATGGTTTGAGGGTTCTACTCTTGTTTGTAACAAGAGTGGCCACCAATCTTTGGAAGAGGAAAATGTCAAAAACTAGTGAATTATTAATAAATTCATAGTTCTTGGCTTGGGAGGAGTAGAGTAACAGTGCATAAACACTATTGAGTTTCAACAAAGGGGAGGGCTTCTATTTATAGGAAAAAGTGAGCTTCCAACCAAGCTAATTGATTCTAGAATTTTCCAGATCAGTTTGGTCAATTTTTGACCATTTTTAGGTCAGTTTTGCTCACTTTTTGGATCTAGTTGAAACAGGAGAGAGGAGAGATAAAAATATCTCATTATTTAGGAGTTTAAAACTCATTCAAGCATATGAAATAGGCGCCTCCTTCATGAGGGGAATTCCCCCATGTAGAGGTGTCAAAAATGTATCATTACTTCTAAATATCTCTTCTTTTTAACTATTAACCTTATCCTTAGTCAACTCTTCATCTTATGTGAGTATTTACTCATTTTTGGGTGATTTTTCTTTTATTTCTTCATTTATCTCCTTCCTACATTTGGATGAATCTTATTGGTCCATAGGAACCTTAATTTAAAATTTTGAAAAAAACTTCACCCCTAGGATAATGCCTCTTGAACAGATTGTACTTAATTTCTAATGCACCTTCTGGAAATCTTTTTGAACTTTTGTTTCAGGGAAACTTATTTTAATAAGATAAGAATTTTTTCCATCCAAAAATATTTAAAATCTGAATATTCTCTCTCCAGAGTATTTTCTCTCTCTAGGTCAAAATTGGTAGAAACGAGATCTTTTATATTTCTGAAGAGGGATTTGATTACAGGGGAAGATGCTGGACATCTTGAGAGGCTGGGGAGGAATCTTACATTCTCTCCCACTTGAAAAATGCGAGATGTCCTCATCTCGCAATCTGGGGGTAATCTCGCAACAGATCGGCTTCTTTCTCCCAGGTGGCAAAAGATAGAACTTCCATTTTACCAATAATTCTCTCAGAATTCTATTCCTGAGAATCTTTTCTCGAACATCAAGGATTTCTTCAAGTTGGAGTTCCATCTGCCCTTGGGTTGAAGAAGTTAAGATTTCATCATCAAGCACATGATTCGGGCTTGGTATATACTTTTTAAGAAGGCTGACATGAAATACATTATGTACTTTAAGATGAGGAGGTAGAAGAAGCTCGTAGGCTAAGTCATCTACTTTCTTTGTAATTAGATATGGCCCACAATATCTGGGGGATAACTTCTTGTACTTCCCAAGAGATAAAGAACTTCTTTTGGGCCGTACTCTAATGAAGACCATATCTGCTTCTTCAAACTTTCTGTCTGTCCTCTTCTTATTAGCATACTGCTTCTGTCGATCCTGGGCAGCTTTAATATCTTTACGAATTGATTGCATCTGCTGCTTCATGTCGTCAAGCATCTGTCTGGACATCTCAACCCTAATCAATGGGTCGGACCAAGTTAATGGAGTTAAGCAATCTTGTCCATACAGAGCTTTAAAAGGGCTCATCCCGATACTTCGGTGATAAGAAGCATTGTAGGCAAACTCGACTAGGTGCAGATAGCTTAGCCACTTCTTGGGTTCCCTGCCACCCCACCACAGCATGACCGAAGTATATCTTCGATTACTCGGTTTACCCTTTCAGTTTGACCATCGGTCTCAGGGTGATAAGCTGTGCGAAGATCCAAGAAAGTTCCCACTGCTTCAAAAAATGCAGTCCAGAACCTTGAAGTAAACTTGGGATCTCGATCACTTACTATTCTCCTGGGTAGGCCATGCAATCTGATGAAGATTTCTTTGAGGAACACTCTGGCCACATCCACTGCAGTGTAGGTTTCTTTTACTGGGATCAAATGGAAAACTTTGGTTAGTCTGTCAAACTACCACGAAAATGGAGTTGTAACCTGATTGCACTGAAGGTAATCCAGTAATAAAGTCCATACTGATACATTTCCACTTCATCTGGGGGATGTCCAATGGATGTAACTTCCCAGGCATTTTTACTCTTTCAGCTTTGACTTTCTGGCATGTCAGACATTGACGTACATGATTCAGTACATCCTTTTTCAGACCAGGCCAAAAGAAGCTTTTCTTTACAGACATGTAGGTCTTGATGAAACCTGGATGTCCTGCAATAAGGCTGTCATGGGCTTCATTCGGAATTTGTCCTTTGGTTCCCTCATCATTGGGAATGCATAGCCCGATTATAATACATAATTCCATCATCCAGGCTATACCCTTGAACTCGGTTCAACTCCAGTGGAGTTTTGCTTTCCTGCATAAGTAGGGTAGCAATAGAGACAAAGAATCTATCCTGCATGATCTTCTCTCTTGCTTCAATAATCAAAGGATTTGACACTACAATAATTGCAAGCAAGGAGGCTTTCCTGCTGAGGGCATCTGCTACCACATTTTCTTTGCCTGGGCGATACTTGATTTCAAAATCAAATTCCTGTAGGGTCTGCATCCACCTTCTTTGGTGCATGTTGAGATCCTTCTGAGTGAAGATCCACTTTAAGCTCTGATGATCAGTCATCATCAAAGTGAATCTTTGACCCAGTAGGTAATGTCTCCACAATTTCAGAGCATATACTACTGAAAGTAGTTTCAAGATGTGGACAGCATAATTCCTTTCATGCGTTCTGAGTTTTCGGGATTCATAGGCCACTGCATGACCTTCCTGCATGAGTGCACCTCTCCCAGGGCAAAACCACTAGCATCAGTTACCTCAAAGGGTAGAGAGAAATCTGGCAGCTTCAGAACGGGATTGGTTACCAAGGCAGTCTTTAGCTTATCAAAAGCACTTTGGCACCTGGCAGACAATTGAAACGGAATATTCTTCTTGAGAAGGTTAGTCAGGGGAAAGCTATGAGAGCATACTTTGGTATAAAAATTCTATACCAACCAGTCAATCCCAAGAATCCTCTGACTTCTTTCACTGTCTTTAGTTCAGGCCAATCTATGATTGCTTGGACTTTTACAGAATCTGGAGAAATCGCAACTTTTGATACCAGAAAGCCCAAGTATTCAACATGGTCGGCAGAGAAAGTGCATTTGCTCTTTTTGGCAAAGAGTTGGTGCTTCCTTAGAATCTCAAGAACTTTTTTGACATGAGCTTCATGGTCAGCTGCATTCTTTGAGTAAATCAGAATATCATCAAAGAAAACAAGAACAAAATCATCATTAAGCGATTGAATGTAGCTGGGGCATTTGTCAATCCAAACGGCATGATAGTGAATTCATAATGCCTATACCGAGTATTGATGGCTGTCTTCAGGATATCTTGCTCATTGATCCTGATCTGATAATACCCTCATTTGAGATCTATCTTTGTGAAGATCTAGGCTCCACTTAGCCTGTCCAGAAGCTCATCAATTCTGGGGATAGGATACTTATTCTTAATTGTCAGTTGATTTAGACCTATGTAGTCCACACAAAGTCTTAGCGTTCCATCTTTCTTTTTCTGAAAGAGAATTGGCGCACCCCAAGGTGAAACACTGGGTCTTACAAACCCTTGTTCCAACAGCTATCTAAGCTATTCCTTGAGTTCGATGGCTTCAGGAACTGGCATTTTGTACATGTGCAGGGCTACTGGCTGAGCTCCTGGGGTCAATTCTATCACATGATCTACTTCCCATATTGGAGGCATCTCTGTTAGCTCTACTGGGAATAAATCATCATATTCACTTAACCATTCAGGTTCTTTAGCTTTTAACTTTGAGTCTACCGGATTCATTTTGACAAGATAAATGCACTGCTTCTTTCTAAGTCCTTTAAGTAACTTAGAAGCCTTTACTAACTGCTGACTTGGGGATCCTGAAATTCTGATTCCTTGAACTTTGTTTCCGTGAAGGTCACGAAAGGAAATGGTTCCATTATGACAGTGAATGTCAGCTTGATTTTTGTGGAGCCAATCCATTCCAAGGATCCCATCAAAAACTCCCAAAGGTATAACTCTGAATTGACAGCAGTCAGTTAAATTCCCATCTAGATGGAACTGAATACAATCTGTCTCAAGGTGAGTGAAAAGAATCTTCCCACTTGCCAATTCAACTTGCATAGATTTCCCTGATTTCTGATCTAAGACTAGCTTATGCAAACATCCAGGGAAAATGAAAGAATGAGTATTGGCCTGAATCAATCAAAAGCTTAAAAGGCTTACCTTGATACTCAGCTGGAGTATTGATGACGGAGAATTGACGATTTGGCCCTTGATTTTCAATTGCTGCATAAATCTGGCCTCTTTCTTCTTCCACTACTTCTGCTATTGTGACTGCTTTGGCTGTTGCAATCTGAGGCAGAACTCTTTCTCTTTGGTTGTTCAATTCTGGGAAGGAGTTCTGAGGCTACTCTGGACAGAGGCAGACGACTGAGCTAGAGTTCTCCTGGGATTTCCTTTTGATTCTGGCATGGGGGACCCTGATTGGACTGATAAGAAGGAGTCTTTCTCAGAACTCTAGGACCCTGGCTTCCTTGGTCCACAGAAGGAGATGGGTAGTCCTTGAGTTGGTGCCCAAGACCTTGACATCCGAAGCATCTGTTCTCGCTTCGAAGGTCTTCTCTTTGCATTTTGGAGAGAGCCGGAGTTCCGAAGAATGTACTTTGGGAGAACGGTCTCCCTTCATTTCTAAAGCTTCCCGTCTCCACATTCTGGTTAGGACCTTGGAGTCTCTTTGGAGGCGGAAAGTTGGAAGAACTTCCCGGTGTCTGAAATCTCTTGAAGGATGAGGGAGCTGGCTTTGGCGGAACTTTTACGATGAAGGCTTTGGCAAAGTCCTTCACCATTCTGACAGCTTCAGCCATGGACACTGGCTTGGCATTTTTGACCAATGTGTCCAAGGGTTCGTTCATTCCCCGAATGAACCTTGCCATGAGTTGCTCTTCATCTAGAGGTGGTGAATATTTGAGTAGAAGAGCAAAGGCCTAGTGATATTCCTCGATGGTTTTGCTCCCCTGCTTTAGCTCTAAGAATTTGTTCATTTTGGTTTCCAAAAATCCAGGGGGACAAAATCTCTTTCTCAAATAGGTTTTTAGGTCGGTCCAGGACTGAGTATTTCTGTCCAGACGGTTGGTGTCACAGTGGTTCCTCCATGCTACTCGGGATGTTTCCACTATTTTTAGCCTGGCAAGAGCCATTTTGCTCCGCTCATTGTAACCTGTGACATCAAAATATTCTTCCATGGCTTCCACCCATTTCTCCATAGCCTCGCCTAGGTTCTCCCCTTCTCCTTTGAAGGGTCCTGCTTGAGTCCTATGAAGAGCCTTACGAACATCAGGGTCAAGCTCGTCATCTTCAGAGAGAGGGTGTGGCTGACGGCCACGGCTTCCTCATCTCATGATTTTGCCAAAAATTATATATTATTAAATTTTTAGATTGATATCGTCATGAGATCCTAAGACTTAAGAGGTTCGGAAAACAATTTCTTAAACAAGACAATGATCTTATTGGAGATCTATGACATATGTCTGATAACAGATTTTTCTTTATCAGATCCTCCATAAACAATCACTTATACAACAGGGATTTTTTCTCCAGAAAACATTTCTTTATTTATATATAAGTTGCAATATGTACATAGAGCAGCTCGGCTCCAGAATTCAAAATCTCCTCAGGAGATGCATATGACGACAGTACTGGGCCATAGCCATGCCCTGATACAAACATCCACTTACTGACAAGGGAGCTGTTATCTTCCATTTAGGAATAAAGCAACTAAGGAGTCTGTAGACTTGGCATGAAAGTATGAAATTCGAGGCGTTGAATGATATAGAATGACACCACGCACCATTTTCAGCTTTAACAGAATCATTGCCAATTAGAGGTTCTGCCTTAACATTGCACGCCAGTCACAAGAGGCATGGACATACTGCCCTGTAAACCACTTATGCTATCGTCTCTCCGCTGGGTCAGGAAAATATAATTTCTCGAAATGGCTTGCGAGTCTTGCTCGGCTTGATCGAGTTGAAGCGGAAGAGATGAGATGCTCGAAGGTGAACGCAGTCATATCTTGTGGTGACTGGGTGAGGTCGAAAATACCAGAAAAGTATGGAACTTCCATCTATAATTTCCAATTCAATTTATAATTTTCAAAATTTTTTGAAGTTTATTTAACATAATATTAACAAGCAAAAAATATTATTTCTGAAAATTTTAAGCAATTTATGCTATTGTTACGTAAATTTTACAACAGCGCTCTGATACCAACTGTGAGATCCCTCTGCCCCCTCCGCGCACCGGAGGACTCCCGGTAGCTGACAGCGGAAGCAGCCCCCTCGCCCACGAATGTCCAAGCACGAGACTAGGCTGGTGGTCACTCCGAAAACCAAAACCGGGGAAATTTCCCATGCCCCAAAAGCGGGGACGATTCAACCTTTTTGAATTTTCTTAACGACTTTTTCTAACATGATCAATTCTAAGCTATCCTTCAACTGAATAAACCAGATAGAAGGAAACTATCACTGATATAATTTGATCATTTGAGTAAATTCAACACTTTTTTCCTAAATCAAGATTGGGCACAGCCGTTGATCCACTCATTTGAGAAATTTATCAGGGAATTGACTAGCTACTCGAATCCTAGCGTAATCCTAAGATTTTTCAGTTTGATCATTAAAACTCCACTGATTCCAGCCTAACCCCATCCGGCCCATGGGTTAGCCACACCACCGTACCATTGAAATCGGTGGAACCAAACAAGTACTCACCCACCCATAATTGAAATGCCTTTCTTAACTTTAGCTTTAGAAAACAGATACGCACACACTCGTCTTTAAAACTTTCATATAAAAATAATCCATTGACAAAACAAATATGGTCATAGATTTCATAATTCAAAATTTCCATTCAATCCCTTGTTTCACAAAACAGTACCACTCTGGACTCTCCGTTGGGACCAACTGGTCAGCAACGAGATCTAGTAACAGATTACAATAATCATTTCGTCACCATACATACATATATCTTCCTCGACATACGCATGGGTGTCCTAAGCACCGCGAGCCCGTGCATCTCCTGGTCAGAACCCTCCAAGATCCTCCTTAGGTGTCCTGGCACTTCACTCAGGGACCGCTTCGTTGGCCCTCGCCCATCGTACCGGAAGCGCACCATTTTTCACCATACCCAGGCTGGTCAAGACCTGGGCAGGTTTTTACCGCGTGAGCTATCCCTCGAACACTCCCCGCTAGCTGTTGCAACCGAACTTCCCTTAGATAAACATATATACCAAATGCTCCCGCGTAAGACAGTCTTTTAAGAAAACAAGGTTTCTATGCAAGTTTTCAGTTTAGATTTTGTTTGAAAACCATGAATAATCTTAAATCCGTATCCCAATACTTCTAGATCCAGGTCTGAATTCCAAACAAAATTCCTCGAATTCTGTTAACTTGATCCTCAGATCAAAATCAAAAGTCTTAACTAGTTTCAGATTCAGTGGGTGTTTTGAGTGCATTTTTCCTGAACTGATCACATCGTCATTGACGAAGGAATTAGGTCTTGGTCAATAGTCTGAATCAGAGTTTGGGTTGGGAAAGGTTCTTCCTAAACTATCTTTCTCGAAAGGTACTATTTCAATTTCTCTTTTTCTAAATTTCATTTGACGAACATTTACTTACAGATTTCTAAAACATGAATTTCGTAGGAATAAAATAATCATTTATCTCGATCTCCGACTTTGATAGTTTAATTGAACTTTCTCATTACCATCTTAGTGAATATGAAACGGTAGCATTTCTTCTCACAGATTATCTACTTATTCATTTTTCTAATTTTTGTGAAAATTAAACAGAGGATTAAGGAGAACCCTTATTTTATTATATAAAGATTCTATATGCATCTATTTATGCATAAAATCTATTTCGGATGAAAGTCACACTTTTATCATCATAAAAATCATTTATGTTGAAAATCGCTCTTTTATCATGAAAGAGTTTCTTTTATGCATATAAATCATTTATGATGAAAATCACTCTTTTAATATAAAAGAATTTCTTTTATGCATATGTTTATGCATAAAAATCATTTATAGAGAAATTCACACTTTTGATAATAAAAAATATCTTTTATTCATATGTTTATGCATAAAAATCATTTATGATGAAAATCACACTTTTGATATAAAAAAATATCTTTTATGCATATGTTTATGCATAAAAATCATTTATGATGAAAATCACTCTTTTAATATAAAAAATATCTTTTATGCATATGTTTATGCATAAAAATGATTTATGATGAAAATCACACTTTTAATATAAAAAAATATCTTTTATGCATAAAAATCATTTATGATGAAAATCACACTTTTAATATAAAAAAATATCTTTTATGCATAAAAATCATTGATGATAAAAATCACACTTTTAATATACAAACATATCTTTCATGCATAGAAATCAATAATGATAAAAGTAACACTTTTATAATAAAGAAATAATCTTTTATGCATACTTTTATGCATGAAAATTAATTATGATAAAAGTAACACTTTTATAATAAAAAAATAATATTTTATGCATGAAAATCAATTATGATAAAAGTAACACTTTTATAATAAAAAATATTCTTTTATGCATACTTTTATGCATAGAATTCAATAATGATAAAAGTAACACTTTTATAATAAAAAAATATTCTTTTATGCATAAAAATCCATTTTGATGAAAGTAACACTTTCATAATAAAAAAAATATTTCTTTATGCATAAAAAATCTATTTTGATGAAAGTAACACTTTCATAATAAAAGAAAATTATTCCTTTAAGCATAAAAATCTATTTTGATGAAAGTCACACTTTCATAATAAAAAGATTATTCTTTTATGCAAAAAAGAAATAAAAAAATAATCAATATACATCTTCTATGCATGAAAATGACACTTTTAGAGTATAGAATTGATAGGAATTACTCTTCTAGCATAATAAAAGATAATACCTATTTCTAAAAATTTTGCCATAACCTTCTTTGTGACCAATGAAATAGGCACCTCCTTCATGAGGGGAATTCCCCCATGCAGAGGTGTCAAAAATGCATCATTACTTCTAAATATCTCCTCTTTTTAACTATTAACCTTGTCCTCCTTAGTCAACTCTTCATCTTATGTGAGTATTTACTCATTTTTGTTTTTCTTTTATTTCTTCATTTATCTCCTCCCTACATTTGGATGAATCTTATTGGTCCATAGGAACCTTAATTTAAAATTTTGAAAAAAATCTTCACTACTAGGATAATGCCTCTTGAACAGATTGTACTTAATTTCTAATGCACCTTCTGGAAATATTTTTGAACTTCTGTTTCAGGGGAACTTATTTTAATAAGATAAGAATTTTTTCCATCAAAAAATATTTAAAATTTGAATATTCTCTTTCCATAGTATTTTCTCTCTCTAGGTCAAAACTGGTAGAAACAAGATCTTTTATATTTCTGAAGAGGGATTTGATTACAGGGGAAGATGCTAGACATCTTGAGAGGATGGGGAGGAATCTTACAGAACAAATTATAGATTCCCATTTTTCTCTCCCATTTTCACACTCATTTTAAATGTATCCCAAATTATTTAAAGTACCACCATCACTACTTGCAGCATGTGCACATCCATTCTTGTCCTATTCTTCATCTCTAATATATGCTATATTCTTCATCTATGATATATGTCCTTTCTCTTCCCTAACTCTTCATTTAATCTTCTTCTTATTTACATCAAGCACACTCAAGAAAAGAGAAGGATATATGAATGTCATTCTATTTCATTCTCTCTAGTTGTTTTCCCATCTCTATTTCATTCTCTCTAGTTGTTTTCCCATCTCTATCCATACTAGGGTTTGCTAAAACCCTAATAACTAACAAGAAGAAGAATTCTAGCTCTAGAATAGAGACAAGAGAATCCTTGTGTTTAAACCCTAATACTATTAGAAGAAACCCTGATAGCATTACCTATAAGTGAATGTTTTTCTAATACTATCAGAGGTATTATGGATTATATCAAACACTATTAGTGTTAGGCTTAACATAAGGGTAAGAAAGACTATATTTATTAGTGTTGTGCTTTAAGGGCAAGAAACCCTATATTTATTAATTTTATCAAATAATCAAGAAGAAAATATAAAATAGTGCTTCACTCAATTCTTGATAGTTGTTTTGCCTTGGCTTCTCCTTTCTCTCTATCTTTCTCTTTTTCTTTTTTGATAAATTTACTTTTGATTATGATCAATTGGACAGTTAATGCTCATTGTTTTTTTGTATTAAAATTTAAACTATTCAAATACTTGTTTTCCTTTTTTTAAAAAGGGCTTTGAAGCATAAGAGTCTCTTTCTGTCTCTTTCATCCATTTGTTCATTGAGACTATACCATCCTCCTTCACCTTCTGCACTTTTAAGGTTTCACACCCTCAAGTGATATTTTATAGATCCATGCATAAGCTCACTATGCATAGAGCTTTGAATATATTCTAGAGCATATTCCTCGTCTTAAACTCTATAGCTCTCATGCATAAGAGAGCTCTCATGAACATGAGCTCTTGGTTTTCAATCGCGACATAAATCTGACCTCTTTCCTCGTCCACTACGTCTGCTATCGTAATTGCTCTGGCTGCTGTAGATTGGGGCAAAACTCTTTCTCTTTGGCTACCCCAGTTCTGGGAGGGAGTTCTGTGATTACTCCGAAGACAAAGGCAGATGGTTGAGTTGGAGTCCTCTTGGGATTGCCTTGATTTTTGCGAGACGGACCTTGATTTGTTGAGACTGATACGAAGGGGCTGGTCTCTACACTCTGGGTCCTTGACTTCCCTGTCCTCTTGACATGGCAGGAGTTGGGCAGTCTTTAAGCTGGTGACCGAAACCCAAACACCCAAAACACCTGTTCTCACTTCTAAGCTCATCCCTCTGAATCCTTGAAAGAGGTGGGGCTCCTGAGAAAGTGTTCTAAGGGAAGGGTCTTCCTTCACTTCTGAATTTCCCAGCATCTTGATTCTGAATAGGGCCTTACTGCCTCTTTGGGGGTGGAAAGTTTGAAGCACTTCCAAGGGTTTGGAACCATTTAAAGTTTGAGGGTGCAGGCTTCAACGGGATCTTAACAAAAAATGCTTTGGCAAAGTCCCTTGCCATTTTGACAGCTTCTGCCATTGAGACTGGTTTGGCATTTTCACTAAAGTGTCCAATGGCTCGTTCATCCCCCCTCGAATGAATCTGGCCATCAGCTCCTCTTCATCCAAAAGTGGAGAATATTTGAGGAGAAGGGCAAATGCCTAATGGTATTCTTCAATCGTCTGGTTATCCTGCTTCAATTCCAAGAACTCAATTCATTTTGGTTTCCAGGAAGCTCGGAGGGCAGAACCTCTTCCTGAGATAAGCTTTAAGATTTGACCAGGTCTAGGTATTTTGGTCGAGCTGGTTTATCTCGCAATGGTTCCTCCATGCGACCCTAGCCGTTTCCATAATTTCAATCTGGCGAGAGTCATCTTGCTCTTCTCGTTATAACCCGTTACATCAAAATACTCTTCCATTTGCTCTTCTCATTATAATCGGTTACATCAAAATACTCTTCCATTTGCCTCGATCCATTTTTCCACTACTTCTCCTAACTGTTCCCCTTCACCCTTGAAGGGACCAGGTTGGGATCGATGCAAGGCTTTATGAACGTCTAGATCTAACTCTTCATCATCGCAGTAAGAGGATTTGGCTACCTACCATGGCCCGTGCGCCTCATGATTATGACAAAACGATATTTTTGTCAACTTAACTTTGTCACATCAGATTTATGACTATTTAATTTTTGAGATTTATTTCTTAAACAAATAAATATTCCATCATAATTCTTGAAAACAAGATTCACTCTGATAATTTTATTCACCAATATTCACACAACCATGAAAACAATTTGAAATCTTTTGCAAAACATAATTTATAGTATACTGCGATGGAGACATGCTATGATATACACGATTCATCACTGATAATGGTGCTGTAATTCTTCTCCTAGGAATAAAGTGGCTAAGAAGTCTTCAAATATGGCAAGAAATTCTAAAATTTTGGGGTGAGTGATTATAGAGTTAGACATAATGAATAACTCCTAGCCTTATCAAGATCATGGCTAGTGAGATATTCTGTCTGAGTCTCTGTCGTTGATTGGTATTGATGCGAATACTTTGCCCTCCAGAGAACCACATATGTTGATGTCGCTCTACTGGATTAGGAAAGTATAGATCCTCAAAGTGATGAGCGAGTCTCACTCTGCTTCGTCGGGTTGTAGCGGAGTTGATGAGATTTTCAAAGGGAAAGGCGATCATATCATGACTCTGGGAGAGTCCAGGAATGCTAGACAGATTTGGGGTATCCATCTAAAAATCCAGTTCAATTTATGAGTTTTCAATTTATGAAGTTCATTTCAAACATAATCTTAACAAGTGAAAACATTATTTCCCAGATTTACTTTAAAATTTAGGCAATTTCTGCTGCTATTTTGTAAGTTTATAGCAGTGCTCTGATATACCAGCTGTGAGACCCCTCTACCCCCTCAGCGTATCGAATTTTCGGTTGCTAGTAGAGAAGAAGTAGCTTCCTCTTGCGCGGGGTAGGGTTTCCCACTCGGGGCCTCGCCCTCAAATGTCTGGACATAAGACTAATTTGGTGGTCATTCCGAAACCAAAACTGGAAAAATTTTCCTTGCTCGAAAAATGGGGACGATTCCACCTTTTTGATTTTCTTAACGAATTTTCTAACGGGGTCAAGAGACTACTATCCATCACCTAATTAAACCAGGTAGAGGGAAAACTATCACTGACTTAGTTTGAAGAAATCAACGCTTTTTTCCTAACCGAAATCAGGCACAGCCGTTGATCTAATCATTTGAGGAAATCAATGCTTTTTTCCTAACCAAAGTCAGGCACAACCATTGATCTACTCATTTGAGAAATTCTTCAGGTTTTTATTTAACTACTCTATTTCTAAGCGTATTCCTATTATTTCAATTTAATTATTAAAACTCCACTGATTCCAGTTTGCTGCCCATGGGTTAGCCACCACCCAACCACTGGAATCGGTAGAACCAGACAATTACTTTGTAAGATTCCTCCCCAGCCTCTCAAGATGTCCAGCATCTTTCCCTGTAATCAAATCCCTCTTCAGAAATATAAAAGATCTTATTTCTACCAGTTTTGGCCTAAAGAGAGAAAATCTTCTAGAGAGTGGTAATTCAGTTTTTAAATATTTTTGGATGGAAAAATATCTCTTCTTATTAAAATAAGTTCCCCCAAAACAGAAGTTCAAAAAGATTTTCGGAAGGTGCATTAGAAATTAAGTATAATTTGTTCAAGAGGCCTTATCCTAGGGGTCAAGATTTTTTTGAAATTTTAAATTAAGGTTCCTATGGACCAATAAAATTCATCCAAATGTAGGGAGGAGATAAATGGAAGAATAAAAGGTAAATCCCCAAAAATAAGTAAATACTCACATAAGATGAAGAGTTGACTAAGGACAAGGTTAATAGTTAAAAAAGAAAGATATTTCGAAGAAATGATGCATTTTTGACACCTCAGTATGGGGGAATTCCCCTCATGAAGGAGGTGCCTATTTCACATGTGTGGGAGAGTTTTAAACTCCCAAATAATGAGATATTTTTATCTCTCCTCTCTCCTATTTTAACTAGATCCAAAAAGTGGACTAAACTGACCCAAAAATGGTCAAAAATTGACCAAACTGATCTAGAAAATTCTAGAATCAGTTGGCTTGATTAGAAGCTCACTTTTTCCTATAAATAGAAGCCTTCCCCTTTGTTGAAGCTCAATAGTGTTTTTGCACTATTACCCTACTTCTCCCATGAGCCAAAAACTGTGAATTTACTCATAATTCATTAGTTTTTGACCTTCCCTCTTCTAAAGATTGGTGGCCACTCTTGTTTCAAACAAGAGTAGATCCCTCAAACCATCAAGCCAAAGGAAAGCTCTCAAATTCTCCTTGTAAGTTGGAGATTCTTCTCTTTTCTATTTCATTTTATGGTTTTTTATGATTTTTGTCTTCTCTAATATGAATATGATATTATGCCTCATTGAAAAAAGGCATTTCCCTCTCTTCTATAGTAAATCCAGCCATTCTTTATCCTAGATGAATGATCAATGGATAAAATCAAGTTTTTTCATAATGTTCTCTTAAATAAGTAGAAAATGTTTACATTAGAATGATTTAAATACTCTTGGTGAAATTCTAATTAATTTGTTATCCCTAGTGGTAGCTACCACTTAGGTATGGGCTAGGTGCTAGGATTAATAAAAGATTTACGAAAATCATGCTCTAAAAAATATATACAAGTGAATCGAGACATGACGAGTCTACAGCCATGTGGAATGCTTGGTAGGACCTTGGGTTGTCTTAGCACCTTGGGGCCGATGCCTTGGTTTCCATGGGGTGAGCACTGACGTCTAAAAGATTCAGAAGAAGACCTTCAAGGACTCTATCGCCTTGATAGATGTTGGTAGGACTCTGGGGTACATTATGGGCCCTCGAGACCGATGCCCTCATCTTCATGGGGTACTCCTTATGTCAAAAGAAAGAAAAGGGTCTGTCACCCTTGAGATACTTAGCGGCCTTTAGATTCTCTTGGCGGAGGTCTCTTGGCCATTGCTTGGGTCTCATTGGGATGGAACCTTCCTCTTTATTTATCTTTTACACACACACCAATTAAAAAAAAAAGAGAAAGAAAGAAAGAAAGAAAAAAAAGGTCCAATCACCATTGCTCATATTTAGGAGTAGGGTTGCCACTTAGGAATAACTTAAATACTTGTAGGACATTGAGACTGCGGTCATAACCTGTGGTGTACAAGCACACTTGCCTTTGCATAGCACTATCTACCACTTAGTCTCACTTTGACTAGTCTTTACTCACTTCTTTTAGCACTCTTAATGGGCCCTCGAGACCGATGCCCTCATCTTCATGGGGTACTCCTTATGTCAAAAGAAAGAAAAGGGTCTGTCACCCTTGAGATACTTAGCGGCCTTTAGATTCTCTTGGCGGAGGTCTCTTGGCCATTGCTTGGGTCTCATTGGGATGGAACCTTCCTCTTTATTTATCTTTTACACACACACCAATTAAAAAAAAAAGAGAAAGAAAGAAAGAAAGAAAAAAAAGGTCCAATCACCATTGCTCATATTTAGGAGTAGGGTTGCCACTTAGGAATAACTTAAATACTTGTAGGACATTGAGACTGCGGTCATAACCTGTGGTGTACAAGCACACTTGCCTTTGCATAGCACTATCTACCACTTAGTCTCACTTTGACTAGTCTTTACTCACTTCTTTTAGCACTCTTTAAAACTCTAATCGGCCTTTCACTTGCATGCTCACGTGTGAGATTTTCATTGCTGTTTTTTTTTTCAATAAAAGGCTTTACTTATCTTCCATTGTTTTTTGCAGCTTTTGTTTCTACCGTGCCCGAGGATGTGCGCGATTTAGAAAGGGGGGAATGTTCCATGGGAACTCTCACGGGAACACGGATAATGGAAGGAGGCCGGAAGCAATTAATGCGAGAGAGCGGGATTGTAGCCATGGGAACATGAAGATGCACATAATTTTTCCATATTTTTGTGCCGAAGTGCAATGTAAATCGTTTTAGGCCAATATGGGTTCTAAATGAGAGTTCTAAGGGTATTAAGCAAGGCTCACTTATGGGGTTGTCCGCCCATGTGTGAAAGAGGCCTAGGGTTAGGGTTAGTGGCATCTCTACAAAAGAGATGTTAGCTAAAGAAAGTGGACGTTTTTGCCATTCTCATAAGCTATTGAGTGAAGCTCTTGAGCTCTCAAGCTATGGCAGCTCTCTAACTCTCTCTCTATTGTACTCTAATGAGCATCAAGCTCCAATGAGTATAGCTCCACTTCATTTTCTTAATATGTTTTAGCATCATTGAAGTAGATTAATCTATGATTAGTTGAATGCTTCTTTCTTTCTCTTGTGTATGCTGCATGCTTGTAGTGAGTGTGTGTGTAGTCTCCATTGATGCAAGCTCTTGCCCACTTCTTTGGCAATGAGTTATTCATGGATAGACTCTCTCTATGAGCTTGTGGGTTAGTAGATGCACGCTTATGGATTCGCAGGCATTAGGGAAAGCTAAGATTTAATCAATGTTTGAATGGGATTAAGAGATTGCTATGCATTGCTTGTTGTCTTGATTCGTGTAGTGGATTTAAGGGATTGAGAGATTGATTGAGGTGTTGAATGGTTGAATTGTCAAGTGGTGGTTTGTGTATGTGAACTCTCCCTCATGGGATAAGCCTTCATGCACTAATCGGGTCGAGTTCTCGGATTGACATTGTGTTTCTTAACACATTTGTTGATCGGTAGTACTCTATGAGCACTATATTGCACGGTAGAGAGAACCGCTCTACATCATGTATATGATTGGTCATGTTAATAGACACAATGAGTACATCACTTTATTAGCTTTCTCATGCCAAGACTTAAAGACTTCTTGCACCTATTGAGGAGTGGTATTTTCTTCCAGATGCTCTGGCTCCTTCTCATCACCAGAAACAAACTCCTAATATCATTTTTCCATGAGGAAGTTTCTCATCCTAAACTTCTATGCTTGGAAGTTGTTCTTGTCTAGCTTCTTACTCATAATATGGGATAGATGTTAGATATGAAAGCAACAAACACTGCTTGCAAAAACTTTTGCGCTTTATAACAAACTTGCAATCTCCAACATAGAAAACATGCACTTATAACAAATTTGCAATAGATGTCGGACATGATTACTTGTAATAACTTACCAAACAACGCTTATAAAAACTTATGCACTTACAACAAACCTTCAATCTTCAACACAATCACCTCATGTGGTACTATATACCTATTATAGTGCCATTGTATGTGAACTAGTCATTGTGGTACTATATACCTATTATAGCGCCATTGTATGTGAACTAGTCATATAAACATATAGCCGTTGATAACTAGTCATATAAATATACATCCATTGATAACCTGCAAACCTCAGATTCTCTTCAGAGAATGTCCTACAACCAAAATTATCCCACAAATATAAACCATACTAGAAATTGCGCATACACAGTCAAGATCGACACTTCAACTGCTTGCAAAAAAGTTATAGAGAAAAAGCGAGGCTTGAAATATCCTTGAATACACCTAGGTCCTATGAACTCCTCCCACATAATATAATGTCTCTCCTCTGCTTCACCGCAACATAAGGGCAACTCAAGATGTGAGAGTGCAACTTACTATTATGCATTCTTGCCTGCCTCAACCCATCTACAAAGATTTGCTTCTAATTCAAAGGGAAAGAGATGGAGTTACCTTAACCATGTACTACTACTACCTTTACTTGCCTCCTCTTTAGCTCTTCATGCAAATTGACGCTCTGATACCATGAGAAGAAGGGGGAGAGGGTGAGATTGAGCTCCTTGCAAGCAAATACATACACACAAGAGTACACAAGAGATTTGGATGGCTTAATTTTCTTATATTCTATTCTCTTCTCTATAACCATAGCATAAAGAGAAGAGTATATACTATACTTCTTGTGGGAGAGATCCTTGAGGTTATTGGTCCTACTCTTGCTCCTTCACACTGGAGCTTCGCCTAAAGATAGGACAATTTACTATACTTTTCACAAAGTTTATGGTGCTATTCTTAGTGAGTTGATGGTAAATCTGGGGCTCGGAGGATCGTTGATGGCTCCCATTTTTCTAGGGGTTTTACGATTCTTCTCCTCACGTATGTATTTAATTGGCTCATTTCTTCCTAAAGGTCCTCATTTAAGGTATATTCAAAGGAGTTTTACGATTTTTCTCCTCACGTATGTATTTAATTGGCTCATTTCTTCCTAAAGGTCC
The DNA here is from genome assembly GCF_041138505.1 of Cibotium barometz. Taxonomy (NCBI): domain Eukaryota; kingdom Viridiplantae; phylum Streptophyta; class Polypodiopsida; order Cyatheales; family Cibotiaceae; genus Cibotium; species Cibotium barometz. The sequence goes on along the minus strand of NC_141089.1, from coordinate 6,487,812 downwards.
TCATTTAAGGTAGATTCAAAGGAGTTTTATGATTCTTCTCCTCACGTATGTATTTAATTCAAGTAAATTTTAATTGGCTAGGACAATATTAGGTTTACCTACTTGTTGACTCACGGCTCATGTCTCTAGCCTCACAGCTCATGCCTGTAGCCTCACAACTCATGTCTCTAGGCTTACAACTCACATCTCTAAGCTCATATCTCACGTCTTCAAGCTCACAACTCATGTTTCACGACTCACGTCTCCAAGCTCATGTCACTGGTAGCCTTATGTTTTTTTTCATCGAGGGAATATGGGCTCATGTCTTCCAACTTGAGAGATGGTTTAGCATGGCTTGTTTGGTAGTTTTTTGATATTTTTTAGACTTGATGAAGGTTCCTACTCTTAAATAATGGTTCTTATACATGTGATTATGTGTAGTTTGATTAATTTTAGATATTTCTAGTAAGCTATAAATTCCAATAATGTATGAAAAATTATGAACTGCATGAATAAAAATCAAATTTCTCACTTTAATCCACACCTCTCTCAAAGCTTAATAAAACACAGCAAATCTAACACATCAAGTGTTTTCTCCCTCCAAATATGAAACTAGAATAACTTGATGATCAAGGAAATCAAGCTACTCATGGGGATAGGCAAGAACACCCCTAAGTCTTTCCCATTGTACTAGCCTCTTCTTATGTGGTTGGGGATAAATTTCCCTTCCAAGTATGAAACTAGGATGACCTAATGCAAACAAGCTTTAAGACAAATTAAAAACAATAATCTAACACATCCAAGGCTCCAAAATTATGTTGTTGTAGTGTGGCATCTTAATTAACACTGGATAATATTAGGTGATCTCAATAGCTTGGAATGGATGGAAAAACTGAGCTAACCTCTAGGCTAGTCCCCAATAGAGCACCAAATATGTTCAAGTCAAGATCTTACCTTAGCCTTTGCACAATCAAGTTTCATTTGGTCTTGCTTAGAGTCACAAATGCAACCTCCCAATCTAGGTGTGCTAGCTCGTTTGTTTCTTCCTCACTCCATTACCACACGCTTCCTTTGCTAAGAAGGTGAAGTTAGAGCTTCCTTTGCCTACATAGAAGCAAAGAGGAGATAGCCTTCGCAATGGTTCTCTCTCACAAGAGGTGATAGAGAAGAAGCTAAAGAGAGACAAAAGCCTACACTCAATCCTATCTAAGCAAGCAAACCATCAAGCTATGCAAATATTTAACACAATATAAGCAAGCAAGAGTAGAGAAGACAGAGAGCTCATAAGTATTCTACTAAAAGGGAATGAATGTTTATTGCTTAATGTCAAAATTGAGTCATATACAAATGACTAGCTTTCACACTAGACTCATTTCCTCACTCCCGTGGTGTGAGGAGAGTCCTCCCAGTTTAGGAGACAACCGTCCTCGGTTGTAACTATCAACACACTTGAGTGATCAAACACATTAATTGTTCCCACATTGGATTCACTTACAATGTCTTTTACATAATTAGTTGGATTCACTCCCAATGTCATCACATGCATCGCACGTGTCTTAGAGTTGATCGGATTCACTCACAATCAAACTCACATAACCTTTACATGTGTCACAAGTGCCTTAGAGTTGATCGGAATCAAACTCCTACATTGGATTCACTTCACAATGTTTTCATACGCATCATACGCATTCACAGAATATACCACACGTCTCACATATGTCACAGCAAGTAGTTAGATTCACTCACAACTAACTAGGGTCACCCTCTAACGAATCAAATTCACTCTTGATTCTTATACCACACTGGGTCACCCTCATAAAAACTTAATTAGAAGAGTTGATTGGATTGACTCTCAATCGAACTCTCACATTCCTTACATGCGTCACACATGTCAGACTTGGTCGGATTCACTCCCAACCAACACTTAATTTGATAAGTTATCCATCTCACAGATAAATATCACCAAGTATTCATCACAGACATGCAAAAGAGACATTATATCAAGAGCTTCTATGTGTAATAAATTCTAGTTTCCCATACCATCAGAAATTATCCCACATAAATCTAGAGATAAGTATGCATCGGAATACTTCACACATGATTAATCTCATGTCCCATACTACAAGACTAATACATAGTGAAAAATTCATAAAGTATAATTTAAGATGGAAGGGCCAGTTCCTCCAAGAAGTTCTACTTTTGATGCATAAGAACTCTCCTTGAAATTTATAAAAAGTCTTAAATAAAATTTGTTATAGAGATAATCAAATGAATATGTCACCCTAAGAGTCAGAGTAGTTGTCGTGTGGTAGTCTTGTTCTTCATCATCATCGATCATATTGAGTCCAAGTGAAATAAACTGAATCAACAAATATTAAATAAATATTAATGATGTAAAATAAAATCCAAAAGTAAGAGAGTTTTACCTTGATGTATTGTTAGCTACAAAATGAAAAAGTTAAGAGAAATAGAGAATTTAAAACAATTTGTGAATAATTAAAAAAGTAATTATTCGGTAAAGACGAGGACTTATCGTGTGTAAGTCGAGATGATAATTGTTGGAAACTCAACATGGCTCCATGGTAGAGATCATTGGTATAACCTACACATCATGCTAACATAACACATAACAACATGCCTACACTCATACATAAATTCAAGACTATTGTTTTCATGATTATGACATAAACTACTTAAGAAATAATCACACATCCTAGAATAACATTAGTCCGAGTTAGGTGCATAATCTAAAAATCTACCCCAATCACAAATCCTTGCAGAGCTGAGAAAATATATAAAACCATGGAATCGAATGATTGGTCAAAACCATATAACAATAACGCTCGAGTCGATCTCATCATGCGCCACTAGAGCGATCCACATATCTGTCAAACGAGAGGGTGAGAATATGTAATCTCTTTTTCCTTCTTTTAGTTTCTTTTTCTCTTTCTTTTTTTAAATGAATAAATAAATTTCTCTCTCTTCTTACTTTCTTTATTTCTTTATCTTCTTATTCTCCTTCTTTTCCTCATCTTCATCTTCTTCTTCTTATATTTGTTTTCCCTTCTTCTCTTTTTTCTCTCTCCTCTTCTTCTCTTTCTTTTCTCTCCACTTCTTTCTTCTCCTCTCTTCTTCTTCTTCTTCTTCTTCTTTCTTCTCTCTTCTCTCTCTTTTTCCTCTTTCGACAGCATGGAGCAAAGGCACATTGTATGCACGCTCCTAGTTAGACATGAAGGGATGTCACGTGCACACTCTTCCAAGGTGTGGCATGGACATGCTTCTACCCATTGGCCAGCTCAAAGGTCAAGTACTAAGCCTGTTCATGTGTTTGTAAGGGGGGCTATTGTGCCAGTTCTTTGTAATACTGTCCATGTGCCCAATGAGCAGGTAAGTGTGGACAAAGTTATTGGGTTATTGTGTGAACACACTTAGTTGGAGATTATTATTATGGTTGGTAGGTTAATAGCCAACTTGCGAACATAGACACTATAAATAGGAGTCTACATCCTTGGTCATATTCATTCATTGATCATCAATCATTTATTCATCATCCATTGATCAATCATTGATCATTGAGTCATTGAGAGCTCATGAGGTGTGCTACCATTGAGTATCTCTGGTTCATCATTGTACATATTTCATGATAATTTATAAGTAATACAAGGTATATTAGGTCATTTTCTCTACCGTATATTGAGCATGAAGAAACAACAGTTTGTTGCATGGGTTAAGCCTTTGATTAGGCACTAATCGTATCATAAAAAGGCTTCTACAAGCCCCCATGTTACATAATCTCTCTGGTGCTACGTATCAATAAATTTTCTCGAGGCCGAGAAACTACTGCCATTCATATGACCGACAAGCTATATGCAGGCTTACAACGATTTTCATACCCTACATATGCAGTGCAGGCCTTCAAGCTTGAATACATGTCGATGACTCTTGGCCAACAAATTTGGGCTGATAGGTTTGAGCATCTGGCCCTCATACAGCCATGGTAAAGGCTTTTTGACTTGATCTCACTAGTGAAAGGTGCAAATTTTTTCCATGGTAACTTGCTTTGCCAGGCCCCTTAGTTATTAGTGCCATCATTGGTTTTAACTTAATCAAGGGTAGTTTTTGGAGATTTTATGTTGGAGTCCTCACTGCTACTTGTTTCTACATAGCACAAATCTGCTATGGGAGTCCCATTGATCGTAGAATGAGTGGCCTTTGAAGTGAAGATGATGTACTAATACTGGTAAAGCTTTTCATCACCTTGTCCTCATTAAAATCATGGAACCATTTTGAGAGCAAGCAATGGAATAGCTCAAGATATTGGATATGTAGTGACTAGATAACCTATCTTTTCTTTACAATCATGGATTCTTCTTCTCTTGCCTTTTGTGTGAGAACCAATCATGATGAAAGCTATCTCATGTTATCTTCATCTAGGCATAGAGAGCTCTTTTTTCACCCCATTATGGTCAGGAGCATTTTGGTATGACAACGGAGTGAGGATGCGATGGAGGAGCTAGCGCACCCACATCGAGAAGTCACCATTGTGGCCCAATGGCGCATGATCTGGCAACTCTAAGGTAAGCTCTTGACTTAGAACATATCTAATGCCGCTATGACAGGGAGCAGCCTAGGACTTAGCTTTGTTCATCTATCCATTCCAAACCATTGGGATCACCCAGTATTGCTCAGTATTGATTATAGAAGTCACACTCCAAAAAACATACGGTTTTGGAGCCTTGGATGTGCCAGTTTTCTTGCATCCATCTAGATATAAGAGGATGCTTCTTCACCCAATTGTGGCAAGGAGGATTCTATTATGACAATAGAGCAAGGACGTGATGGGCAAGCTAATACACCCACATCAAGTCGTTGTAATTGTGGCCCTAAGGCGACATATGATTTAACAAGGTTAAGGTAAGCTCTTGACTTGACAATATTTGGAGCTGTCAAAACGGGGGCTAGCCTAGGGCTTATAGCTTTGTTTTATCCGTACATTCCAAACTATTAGGATCACCTAATATTGCCCTGTGCTGATTAGAAGGCACACTTCGAAAAACATACGGTTTTGGAGCCTTAGATGTGTTAGTTTTGTTATTTTTTATTTTGATTTGTAGCTTATTGCATTAGGACGTTCTCGTTTCATATCTTGGAAGAGAAAAATCATGGTTTATTAGTGAATTGCATTATTTTAGAGCTCGAATTCATTGCACATTAATCCAAGGAATAGCTTAGCAATTGTAATGAAGAGTGGAATCCACTCCAAAAACAATCAAAAAGTACTTAATTACTTGTGGAACTATCATTAACTAGGAGTAGGACCCTTAGCCCATCAAGTTTAAACAACCTTAAAGAACTCCAAAAACTAAGCCAAAGCAACTAGTGGTGGGTTCAAAGAGATGTGAGCCCACAATCCCATAAAAACCCATGAGTCAAACAAATGAATCCACACATGTGAGCTGTGAGTTTGGACACATGAGCCTGTAACATATCTAGAGGTAGGTATACCTAATATTATGCCAACCAATTACCAACTCATATCCTTTACGAATTTTATTGTCATACAATATATACCAGCTACTAAAATGTCCAAGGAAAATTCTTCTCCTTTGTAATTTTATTGTCATACAATATATACCAGCTACTACAATGTCCAAGGAAAATTCTTCTCCTTTGTAATTGTCCAAAAAATAACACACCAATCTTGTCATAGGCCTATTACATAAAAGTATGTGTCGCATGTAGATTTCATAAAAATAAAATATGTGAACCTAGTTCATATAAAAAATAAAATACATGAGCCTAGTTCATAAAAATAAAGTACCTAAGCCTAGTTCATGTAAAAAAAGCATGAGCATACAGACATGAGCCTACATATGTGAGCCTATATATGTGAGTCTACACCATTAGGTATGGCATCACTTGCAAATTAGGTAATTCCTTGATTGGATTTTGTGACCTAGTCATGGTGGGTGCACATTGAGAGAGGGTGTTGGAAAAGCATCAATGCTCCAACCTCATGTTGATTATATAGGTAACAGATGTGCTCTATTTTGTAAGGCCTCGTTTATGAGAAGTAGCCATTGTGGTGAGCACTCGAGCACCCAATAGTTCCCAATTTAGACACTAAGTGGTGGCCAAGTGTGGCTAGATGGTTAGGAGATGGCTTATGTAGACTTGGAACTCCCACCAACTAGGATGCATGCTTGTGTAGTTTATGTGACCATATTAGCGAGCGCTAGACATCAAGGAAGCAAACCAATGATGGACTATTCTTGGGTTACAGGGCCCATATGAGGGTCCAGATAGTTTCAGATGGCCATGGGAGTTGCACTAAGTCCTTATGTTTGTAGCACCTGATATGGTGTCAATCGGTTGATATGGTTGGTTGGTCATTTTGGACTAAGTCATAGGTTGGTCGATGTTGTCAACCTACATCTATGATGTCGACCCTAGATACTATATATAGAGTAGTTTGATTGGATTAGTTTATCATCAAGTTCATTATGTTCAAGCACTCTTAAGAAAAGAAGGCATCCTCCTTATATAGAGTCTATCTAGATCGCCATTAAAGCTTCTTACTTGGAGAACATGAGTGGGCATATCAGTTTGTATAATCAAGTTTTTCAAGTAGTAATATTGTTTACTCTCTCCACTTCTTTTTGCAATTCAGTGCTTTGTATTGTGTTGGTCCTACTTTCACTATTGTGTATTCTTAAAGTGTGCCTATTTTATTTTATGTCTTATTGTGCCAACCTCCTTCTTCAAGAATACCCCTGAGTGAGATTGAAAACACTAAAGCATTACTAAACAAAAAATAAATAAGTCCAAGCACTTTGGAGTCCTTGAGACTGAAAAGATGCAGGGGGGAAGAGAGCTTGAGCTCTTACAAGCACACACACACACTCACAAAACCCTAATAGAGAACACACAAGGTGAGAGGCTGAAAATCTTCTTCTTCTCTACTCAACACTCAACACACCATATACAAGAATAAGAGTACACCCAATATGAAAGGTACTCAACCAAATACATACACGGGTTCTCTATAGTGTGAACCCGACTAAATGAGCTGGCGCTATAACTATGCCAGTCTCTAGAATGGCTGTCACACAGCCTGTCATCCCACTGGCCGCATATCACCCAAGATCTCACCAACCATGCCAGTGGTGTAAGTGTGGGGCCTATCCCCCAGGCGGGTCATCAGTGGCTACCGCCTCACTAGACGAGCTCGATATCTCAACACTCCCCCTCGAGCTCAACTCCATCTCATGTACACCAAGCGAAGCCCTGAATCTGCGGAGCTTCTCTGTACCCAATGCTTTGGTGAAGATGTCAGCTACCTGATCCTCTGTGCTGACATAAACAAGGTCAAGATCTCCTGCCAAGACCTTCTCTCTGACGAAGTGGTAGTGGACCTCTATGTGCTTCGTACGAGCATGAAAGACTGGGTTCCTGGCCAACTGTATACTGCTAATGTTGTCACAGAAAATGACAACCTGTCTACCCGCTGATAGACCCAAATCTGCAAGTAGCTTTCTCAACCAAGCTACCTCACATGCTGCCATAGCAGCTCCTCTGTACTCGGCCTCCGTACTCGATAGAGCAACCGTAGGTTGCTTCTTGCTGCTCCAAGTCACAGCAGCACTCCCCAAAGAAAACATGAATCCACTGGTAGATCTTCTGTCTGAGATACTACCAGCCCAATCAGCATCTGTGTACCCATGTACACAGATCTCTGTCCCAGTCTCATAGAATAGTCCACAATGCAAAGTAGACTTCACATACCTCAGTATGCGTCTCACTGCATCTAAATGCGATTTTCGTGGAACCTGCATAAACTGACTCACCAACCCAATAGCATAGCTCAAATCTGGTCTGGTGATCGTCATGTAGATCAAACTTCCTACTATGCTCCTGTACATAGTAGGATCCTCCAAGATCTCTCCTGAATCTGCACTCAACTTGCCATTCTAATCCAATGGCACAGAAATAGGCTTACAGCCTGTCATACCATACTTGGACAACATGTCCAAGCCATACTGTCTCTGCAGTAATCCAATACCATGTGGTGACCTAATCACCTCAATGCCCAAGAAATATCTGAGCTCCCCCAGATCCTTCATCTCAAACTTCTGTCTAAGCAAGATCTTTACATCAAAGATCTCTGCATCATGGTCCCCCGTAATGATCAAGTCATCTACATAGATGACAACACAAGCACAACCCCTCTATCACCATGTCTCACATACAATGAGAAATCTGCATTGGCTACATGAAAGCCAATAGTGACAAGATATTCAGAAATCTTGTCAGACCATGCTCTTGGTGCTTGCTTTAAGCCATACAAGGCTTTCTTCAACCTGCAAACATGCTCGGGGTGACCCACATCCTCATAACCAGGTGGCTGCAACATATACACCTCTTCTTGCAAATCCCCATGCAAGAATGCATTCTTTACATCCATCTGATGTAAAGACCATTGCTTTGACGCAGCCACTGCTATCACAACTCTCACCGTTGCCATCTTGGCAACTGGGCTGAAAGTTTCCTCATAATCAATCCCATATGTCTGCGCATATCCTTTGGCTACCAATCTAGCCTTGTACCTGTTTATGCTTCCATCACTGTTATGTTTAACTTTGTACACCCACTTGCATCCAATGGCTTTCTTGCCTTCTGGCAATTGCACTAAATCCCAAGTTTCATTTCCATATAGTGCATCCATCTCCTCATCCATGGCTTTCTCCCAACACACATTTCCAACAGCCTCATCAATGCATGTGGGCTCAACAACTTGCACAACCTTTGCCATATATGCATAGTGATGTGCCACATAACCATCATATGTAAATCTCTGCACAGGGTTCTTCACTCTCCCTGATCTTCGCAGCTTTTCATTCATGGCCTCCATAGCCTTCTTTACACCAGGTGTTCTCATAGCTGGGATCCCAAGCTCCTCATCAAGGCTCATATCTGAGCCACTAGACTCTCCATCAACATGAGAATGCCCTGCAGAAATGTCAGGCATACCAAGGGGCTCAACCACTTTCTTTTTTCCTTTTCGTGATGTAGTAATCACATTTGCAGGGCTGGTATTATGACGCAGCCTGCCACTCCATGGTCTATCAACAGACCCACTAGATGAGGACTCTCCTGGTCCACTCAAAGACTGTGATTGCTGACCTGCATTCTGTGCAACCACACTTCCACTCACATCAGCCCCAACAGCAGCTGCTTATCTCATCAAAGACAACATCCCTGCTTACCCTCAACTCACGTGTAGCAGGGTTATAACACCTGTACCCCTTTTGCTCAAGGGAGTATCCAATAAACACACATTTTTCAGCTTTCGGATCCAGCTTAGTTCTCAGCTCATCTGGCACATGCACATATGCAATGCATCCAAAAACTTTCAGATGAGACAAATCTGGTTTTCTGCCAGTAAACCTCTCCTCTGGAGTTACATCATGTATGGCTGCAGTTGGAGTCCTGTTCATGATGTATACTGCTGTAGAAACAGCCTAATCCCAATAGCAATGCGGCATATTCTTCTCTTCCATCAATGCTCGCGCAATCTCAGCAATGTGCCTGTTTTTCCGCTCAGCAACTCCATTTTGCTGCGGAGTGTATCTGCATGTATACTGTCTCCGAATACCATTCTTCTTCAAATATTCAGAGAACTCATTGGAGAAGTACTCTCCCCCTCCATCTGACCTTAGGCACTTTACATATTTTCCTGTTTGCTTTTCAACCAAAAACCTGAAGTTCTGAAAGTGAGTGAACACCTCACTCTTCTCCTTCATGAAATATACCCACACTTTCCTCGTGTGGTCATCAATGAAAGTCACATAATACCTGCAGCCTCCCATAGATATGGTCTTCGTAGGACCCCATACATCTGAATGCACAACATCTAGTGCATTTCTGCTCACATATCTGTTACGTGGAAACACATGCTTTGTTTGCTTCCCAAATTGGCATGCTTCACATATTTTCTGCATACCTTCCACTTTAAATTTTGGCAGCCCTGTCACAATTCCTTTTGTCTGCATAGACTTCAATCTTTGCACATTTACATGTCCAATTCTTTTATGCCATATGTCTGTGTCTGCAACAACTCCTGAACCATTTGCAAACATCGCAGCACTCATTTCAGGCATGTCTACATCCAACGTAAACATTCTGCCCACTCTGTTGCCTTTTGCAACCAACCTGCAATTGTCTTTAAAATCTTCAACATAACATCCATCAGGGTTAAACCGAACCTGCAAACCCTGCTCAATCATCTGGCCAACTGAAACCAGATTCTTGGTTATGTTCGGTACATGAAGTACATCTGCAAGGTACTTCACTTTGCTATCCTGCATAAACAATGGCACATCTCCAACGTGGGCAATTGGATGAGCAGTGTCATCCCCTGTTTCCACAAAACCTGGTCTTTCCGGGTTTTTCATCTCCTTGAACCACTCCCCATGACTCGTCATGTGGTTCGAAGCGCCTGAATCCACATACCATACATTATCTTTTTGTGCTATATCAACATTTTCAGACATGGCATTCACGACATGCTGCATAACAAACAACCTTTCATTATCCTCATTATTTCTGCTTGAGGATGCATAGTTGTTTTGCTGCACTTTCCCATTTTGCATGTCAGCCTGCTTCTTATAACATTCTGACTGCACATGTCCAGGCTTACCACAATAATAGCATTCACGTGCATCATTATATTGCCTTTGCCAATTTCCACGGCCTCTTTGACTCCCCCTGCCTCTGAATTTGCCTCTTTCACCTGCGTGTTGTTGTTGTTGTTGATTCTGGGACTGTTGTTGTTGCTGCTGCTGCTGGCCATAATTCTAATTACCTGTTCGGCCACCTCCTTGACCACGTCCACGGCCTCCTCTACCTCGTCCTCTTCCTGAACTCGTGTAGAAGGCCTGTTGCTCTGAACTGTTTTTGCTTTGTGAAGACTGTTGGTCTTCACCCAAGTTCTTCTCTTCGATAATCAGCATAGACACCAAATCTGTAAAGTTGGGAATGTTTTCCCGAGTCTGGATAGACGTCTTGAACGCCTTGTATTGTGGCCCGAGACCACGTAGACAGACTTTCACCTTGTCATCATCATCTACTGACACACCAATAGATGCAAGGGATTCCACAATACCCTTTATCTTCAACGCATAGTCATTCACAGACATGCTCTTTTTCTCCACAGTATGAAGTTCATTCTTCAACTGTATCTTACGTGCCTTGGTATTTGTTTCATAAAGCTTTACCAAGGTGTCCCACGCCTCCTTGGGGGACTTGGCATCCTGAATGTGCCCAATCATGGTGTCCTGTATACTAATGGAAAGCCAATACATAACCTTCCTGGCTCCTTGGTTCCAGTCTTTAAACTCTTTCACATCTGCAGCAGTCGGATTTATATCCGGTATCTCTGGTGCCTCTTCATGTTCACCTTCTATGTAGTCCCAATAGCCTTTTCCCATCAGGAAATTCGTCAACCTGAACCTCCAAGCATGGAAGTTATTCTTATCCAGCTTCTCAGCCACAATCTGTGTTATGCCATCATTAGACATCTTGCCAAACACACAATTTTACCAGAAACTGCACTCTGGTTTTTTTGCACAAATGCTATATTTTCTGCACAGCGGTACTGTAGTACTCTCAAATGTCACAACCAGTGACTTCAATGTGCATACATACACCCAATGGCAACTGTAGACCTCTTTGCAGCACCCACAGTGTCTGCACAGTCAATCTGTCTTCCTGCAGTTCTTAAAACAGAGTTCTGCAGAGAATTGAAGACTTACCCGCAGTGCTCGAAATTGCCTGATTTCTGAAAAACGGAGGTCCAGACGCGCCCAAAACGCGTTTTCGGCCCGCAAATTTCAGTCCGAAGTCCGAAGGACTGTATAGTTGCCCTATAGCTTTACTCCCGCGAAGAAAGCTCCTCAATCAGAGATCGTTTGCCGGTGCCTCCCGTAGAGCTCCCGACAAGGGTGTAGTCACCAACACAATAGGGAAGAGTAGTTGAAGCTCTTACCCTCGTACCGCTTCCTGTGGTTCTCTTGCTTGCAGCTCAGCCCTTAGCACAAACCAGGCTCTGATACCATGAAAAGATGCAGGAGGGAAGAGAGCTTGAGCTCTTACAAGCACACACACACACTCACAAAACCCTAATAGAGAACACACAAGGTGAGAGGCTGAAAATCTTCTTCTTCTCTACTCAACACTCAACACACCATATACAAGAATAAGAGTACACACAATATGAAAGGTACTCAACCAAATACATACACGGGTTCTCTATAGTGTGAACCCGACTAAATGAGCTGGCGCTATAACTATGCCAGTCTCTAGAATGGCTGTCACACAGCCTGTCATCCCACTGGCTGCATATCACCCAAGATCTCACCAACCATGCCAGTGGTGTAAGTGTGGGGCCTATCCCCCAGGCGGGTCATCAGTGGCTACCGCCTCACTAGACGAGCTCGATATCTCAACAGAGACATGTGTTATGAAACCACATGGTACTCTCACAAAGAGTAATCTATTGTTTCTCGTACCTCAAAAATAGCTTGTGCACACCCATAGGGAAACTTTCATTTTTGTAGTGTTTCAGGTAATTGAGTGTCCTATAACAAGAACATTTTAAAGGCCTAAAAATTGTGTCATTGACATCATTGTGTGCCAAGGCGTGGAGTAGATCATTTCTACAAAGATTTCCCCTTGCCATGTGCTCCCACCATTGACACGGTTGTGACATCATGGTGTGGAGTGGATAATTTCTACAAAGATTTCCCCTTGCCATGTGCTCCCACCATTGACACAGTTGTGTCATCATGGTGTGGAGTGGATAATTTCTACAAAGATTGTCCTTGGCCAACTCCACAATCAAAGGCTTGCCTGTGATGAGCTTGAATTTGTTAAGTGGCAAGATAGCCACCTTTCCTTTAAACATGCTCACACGAATGTAGAATAAAAAAAGAAGGCAATGGTCAAAGAAGTCGTGAAATCTTCAACATCAAAGAAAGCTAAAAACAAGGCTATAAAAACAAACGACAAGCCCACCCCACAAGTGGCAAAAAGAAACAATGCTCCAAACATTTTGGAAAAGGTGACAATAGAGTTAGTATAGAGAGTGGTTCTGAATAAAGCCAAGACTTAGTGTCCTCTTCCAAGATTATTGATAGTGAAGAATGACTACTTAAGCTGTTGAGGAAGAAACAGCTCCAATTGATCTAGACAATTTGCCTAAACACTTGTCCATGAGTATCCAAATCCCCTAGAGGAGAACCCATTGAGGAGAAGAGAAAACTTAAGTTGCTCACGAGGTAGTACAAGAATGCCAATTGCACCCTTACTAACTCTAGTTTAAGGGGTAACTCTTCACAAAGGCACCACTCCTATTAGACCCAACCGATGGCTTGTGAAAGAACCAATCCTTTCTCGAGTGAGAGAGGCATCAAAGAGGAAGAGAACCACATATGGTTCGTATAAAAAAATCCCCTTTAACAAAGGGAATATCAACCATAGTTTATGAAAACTCTATCTTATCTTTTAGATCTATCTAAGACAAAAGAGGGAAATCCTTTCGGCCACCTATCCCTTTTAGAGGAAGAGAAAAGACTTGATACTCTACCCAAACCCTTGTTGCTACCTATGCAACAAACCCTTGTTGCTACCTATCAAGCAACTTCCACAAGTGATTCATGCCATTTATAAGGGGCCCATAATAAATTCAATGAGGATTCAATAGATGTATACATCCACTTTGAAGAGAGTTTCATGCTAGTGTAGCATGTAAGATTCCTCCCTCCAACTTTTGAGATGTAAAGATATAAGAATCTCCCCTTCAGCCTCTTGTAATCATTCTCCCCCCCCTTTAGAATGGATGTAAGGTTCCTCCTCAGCCCCAAAAAGATGTATAAGTTTTCCTCTCAGTCCCCTGTAATCATCCCCTATTTCGGAATGCAAGAAAACATTGGTTTCCTTTGTTTTTACCTAGAGAGAGAAAATATTCTAGAGAGAGGTAATATAGTTTTGAGATATTTTTTGGATATAAAGTTATCCCTTAAATTCAAGATGAATTTCCTTGAATTAGAAGTTTAAAAAGAGTTTTCTAATATGCATTAGAAATTAATTGAATATGTGCATTAAACACCTTAGCCTAAGGGTACCCATTTTCAAAAAATTATGGATTAAGGTCCAAAGAGTGTTCTAAAGGGCCAATGGAGTTAATCCAAGTGTTTGAATAAGAAAAATATAAGAATAAAAGAAAATCCCCCAAAAAGGAGTAAATTCTCACATAAGATGAAGAGTTGAGTACTGGGATTTATTAGTATAAAAATGGGAATTCTGACACCTCAGGAGGATGAGTAGAGCTCATGAAGGAGGCGCCTAGAATCACCATCATTACCCCAATTTTTAAATTAAAAAAATTATATATTTCATCTCTTCTTTCACCTCTTTCAAACTAGATAAAAAATGTGGCCTAACTGATCCAAAACTTGTCCAAATTGGATCAAACTGAAGTTGGAAACCTCTAGATTCTAGTTAGACTTGGTTGGTGGCCTCCCTCACCTATAAATGGACCCCTATTCCTTTGTATTTTTATCTTAGTGTATTTACATACTAGTGTAAATTTCAATTTAGTGCATTTCCTTTATCCCTCTACTTTACCTCTCCATTTTGTGAAGCTTTGGTGCTTCACTAAACCTTTTCTTCTCTTGAAGATTACCATTTTCCCTTGGTGGGGCCAAGCCTCTTCCTTGAGGGCTACACAACTTTTGCAAGGTAAAGAATCAAGCAAACCAAGGGTAAGCCTAAACAATGATGTTTATGCTCTCTTTTTGATATTAATCTTCTTCCTAACCTCCCTCATGCTTGGGAAGCATTTTATTTTGTGGTTTTCCTCTTAAAACCATGCTTTTCTTGATTTATGATGAATTAATGTTTATGTTTAAGCTTAGGTTTATGCATAAACTAATTTTTATGTTAAAAGTATAATTTTGAACATTCTCAATTCATAGAAAATGTGGGGAAGTCATAGCAAAATTTTATCATCAGAAAATGAAGGTTTATTCATAAATTAAATTTTATGCTAAAAGAGGAACTTTGAGTATTATCATTTCATAGAAAATGTGGGGAAACTATGGCAGAATTTTTATCATTAGAAAATGAATTTTATGCATAATTATTTTTTATGCTAAAAGTGGAATTTTAAGCATTCTCATTTCATAGAAAATATAGGGAAGTTATGGTACAATCTTTATCATTAGAAAATGAAATTTATGCATAAATAATTTTTATATTAAAAGTGGAATTTTGAGTATTATCATTTCATAGAAAATATGGGGAAGCTATGGAAAATTTTATATCATTAGAGAATAAATTTATGCATAATAAATTTTATGTTAAAAGTGGAGTTTTGAGCATTATTCATTTGCCTGAAAAATAAAGAAGGTTATGCAAAAACTTTCTAGATTCATTCAATTTATGAGAATTATGAAAATGATTATGAATATAATTCATTTAGATAAAAATGAATTAGTATGTGTGCATAAATGTTTTATTCTGAAAGAAGAAATATGGGTATAATTGATTTTGTAAATCCCATGAGGTCATATGCATAAATCTTTTATTCAAAAAGAGGAATATTAAGCATATTTTAATTTTGGGTAAATTGAGAAAAGAATGTGAAAATATTCATAGGAGTGCATCGAGAAAACATGGATAAATTTTAATCAGAAAGAGCAATCATGAACATATTTAACTTTTGGAATTATACATCAGATTCTCAAAAAATAGAATCTTAAGCATATTCTGAATGGGAAAAGGATTCCCAAAAAAAGACCAAAAACATGCTTAGTTTGATGAATGTAAATACTTGTGTCTGACTATTCCAAGATTCCTTGGGAAAGGAATCTGGGAATCTTAAAAGGATCGAGGATCCAAAAGTGAACGAAAATTTAGATTTAACTGAATTGAGTCGAGAAAAAGTTACCTTTAATAACTGAATTGAGTCGAGAAAAAGTTACCTTTAATAACTGAGCCAAGTAATTGGCCGAGGCTTAGAAAGTTCTGTTAGTATAAAAAGTAGAGTAGCGGTACTTTTAACCTGGTTGATTGTGGAACAAAAATTTTGATAACTAGATCAAGAAAAGTTGATAATCAAACCTGATTCACTCAAAGCAAAAACAGACCATCTTATTTATGGAAATTGGATTGAGGTGAGGAATGATGTGTAGTGATGTGTGGAATGATGTGGAGTGATGAGAAGTGATGTGTGGGATGTGTGGAATGATGTGGAGTGATAAGAAGTGATGTGTGGGATGTGTGGATTGATATGGATTGATGTGAAGCGATGTGTGGGATGTGTGGATTGACATGGATTGATGTGTGAAATGATGTGGGATGATGTGAATGAATGTGGAAATAATGTGGGATGATGTGGGATGATGTGAATGATGTGGGATGATGTGAATAAATGTGAGAATGATGTGAATAAATGTGGGAATGATGTGGGATGATTTGAATGAATGTGAGAATGATGTGGGATGATGTGAATGAATGTGGGATGATGTGAATTGATGTGGAATGATGTGATGTGAATTGATGTGAAAAATGAGAAATAATGTGGAATGATGAGGAATGATGAGGAATGATGTGGATGATATGGAAAGATGGGAATTTTGTTTGGAAACTATATTTTGTATGTGTGAAAATTGTTTTTAAAAGATTGTTTTACGCCAAGAATGATGGGGGAAGCATTTTGACTATCTTATGAGGTCGTGGGGGACCTAAGCAAAAAATGTTACAACAGCTGATAGAGAGTCAAATAAGGATGTCTCGCGTGGCAAGGTCGGTCAAGGTCTTGACCAGCCTCGGTTCGATTAAAACGGTGAGCTTCCGGTACAGTGGATGAGGGGCCAAGGAAACGGCCTAGGATACCCACGCGTGCATCGAGAGGAAGAAAATGAGTTGGAGTTGTTTTTTGAACACGGGCATGGATCTGGTTGATTGGCCTTTCTGGTCTTCAACGGATGAGTTCATGGCTCTTTAAATGGATCTTGTTGGTTGATCTAGCTGATCTTCAACAGAGAGTCCATATGGATTTTGTGTGATTATACTCCTAGGTACTATGGGGTAGGAACTATTGAAAAGGTCCCTAAGTGATCAAGTGGTGAGCATTCTAGTTGTTGCCAATGATGCCATAGGTGAAAAGATGCAGGGGGGAAGAGAGCTTGAGCTCTTGCAAGCACACACACACACTCACAAAACCCTAATGGAGAACACACAAGGTGAGAGGCTGAAAATCTTCTTCTTCTCTACTCAACACTCAACACACCATATACAAGAATAAGAGTACACAATAATATGGAAGGTACTCAACCAATACATACACGGGTTCTCTATAGTGTGAACCCGACTAAATGAGCTGGCGCTATAACTATGCCAGTCTCTAGAATGGCTGTCACACAGCCTGTCATCCCACTGGCCGCATATCTCCCATGATCTCACCAACCATGCCAGTGGTGTAAGTGTGGGGCCTATCCCCCAGGCGGGTCATCAGTGGCCACCGCCTCACTAGACGAGCTCGATATCTCAACACTCCCCCTCGAGCTCAACTCCATCTCATGTACACCAAGCGAAGCCCTGAATCTGCGGAGCTTCTCTGTACCCAATGCTTTGGTGAAGATGTCAGCTACCTGATCCTCTGTGCTAACATAAACAAGGTCAAGGTCTCCTGCCAAGACCTTCTCTCTGACGAAGTGGTAGTGGACCTCTATGTGCTTCGTACGAGCATGAAAGACTGGGTTCCTGGCCAACTGTATACTGCTAATGTTGTCACAGAAAATGACAACTTGTCTATCCACTGATAGACCCAAATCTGCAAGTAGCTTTCTCAACCAAGCTACCTCACATGCTGCCATAGCAGCTCCCCTGTACTCGGCCTTTGTACTTGATAGAGCAACCGTAGGCTGCTTCTTGCTGCTCCAAGTCACAGCAGCACTCCCCAAAGAAAACATGAATCCACTGGTAGATCTTCTATCTGAGATACTACCAGCCCAATCAGCATCTGTGTACCCATGTACACATATCTCTGTCCCAGTCTCATAGAATAGTCCACAATGCAAAGTAGACTTCACATACCTCAGTATGCATCTCACTGCATCCAAATGCGGTTTCCGTGGAACCTGCATAAACTGACTCACCAACCCAACAGCATAGCTCAAATCTGGTCTGGTGATCGTCATGTAGATCAAACTTCCTACTATGCGTCTGTACATAGTAGGATCCTCCAAGATCTCTCCTGAATCTGCACTCAACTTGCCATTCTAATCCAATGGCACAGAAATAGGCTTACAGCCTGTCATACCATACTTGGACAACATGTCCAAGCCATACTGTCTCTGCAGTAATCCAATACCATGTGGTGACCTAATCACCTCAATGCCCAAGAAATATCTGAGCTCCCCCAGATCCTTCATCTCAAACTTCTGTCTAAGCAAGATCTTTACATCAAAGATCTCTGCATCATGGTCCCCCGTAATGATCAAGTCATCTACATAGATGACAACACAAGCACAACCCCTCTATCACCATGTCTCACATACAATGAGAAATCTGCATTGGCTACATGAAAGCCAATAGTGACAAGATATTCAGAAATCTTGTCAGACCATGCTCTTGGTGCTTGCTTTAAGCCATACAAGGCTTTCTTCAACCTGCAAACATGCTCGGGGTGACCCACATCCTCATAACCAGGTGGCTGCAACATATACACCTCTTCTTGCAAATCCCCATGCAAGAATGCATTCTTTACATCCATCTGATGTAAAGACCATTGCTTTGACGCAGCCACTGCTATCACAACTCTCACCGTTGCCATCTTGGCAACTGGGCTGAAAGTTTCCTTATAATCAATCCCATATGTCTGCGCATATCCTTTGGCTACCAATCTAGCCTTGTACCTGTTTATGCTTCCATCACTATTATGTTTAACTTTGTACACCCACTTGCATCCAATGGCTTTCTTGCCTTCAGGCAATTGCACTAAATCCCAAGTTTCATTTCCATATAGTGCATCTATCTCCTCATCCATAGCTTTCTCCCAACACACATTTCCAACAGCCTCATCAATGCATGTGGGCTCTACAACCTGCACAACCTTTGCCATATATGCATAGTGATGTGCCACATAACCATCATATGTAAATCTCTGCACAGGGTTCTTCACTCTCCCTGATCTTCGCAGCTTTTCATTCATGGCTTCCATAGCCTTCTTTACACCAGGTGTTCTCATAGCTGGGATCCTAAGCTCCTCATCAAGGCTCATATCTGAGCCACTAGACTCTCCATCAACATGAGAATGCCCTGCAGAAATGTCAGGCATACCAAGGGACTCAACCACTTTCTCTTTTCCTTTACGTGATGTACTAATCACATTTGTAGGGCTGGTATTATGACGCAGCCTGCCACTCCATGGTCTATCAATAGACCCACTAGATGAGGACTCTCCTGGTCCACTCAAAGATTGTGATTGCTGACCTGCATTCTGTGCAACCACACTTCCACTCACATCAGCCCCAACAGCTTCTTTTTCAGCAGCATACCAGCTGCTCATCTCATCAAAGACAACATCCCTGCTTACCCTCAACTCACGTGTAGCAGGGTTATAACACCTGTATCCCTTTTGCTCAAGGGAGTATCCAATAAACACACATTTTTTAGCTTTTGGATCCAGCTTAGTTCTCAGCTCATCTGGCACATGCACATATGCAATGCATCCAAAGACTTTCAGATGAGACAAATCTGGTTTTCTGCCAGTAAACCTCTCCTCTGGAGTTACATCATGTATGGCTGCAGTTGGAGTCCTGTTCATGATGTATACTGCTATAGAAACAGCCTCAACCCAATAGCAATGCGGCATATTCTTCTCTTCCATCAATGCTCGCACAATCTCAGCAATGTGCCTGTTTTTCCGCTCAGCAACTCCATTTTGCTGCGGAGTGTATCTGCATGTGTACTGTCTCCGAATACCATTCTTCTTCAAATATTCAGAGAACTCATTGGAGAAGTACTCTCCCCCTCCATCTGACCTTAGGCACTTTACATATTTCCCTGTTTGCTTTTCAACCAAAAATCTGAAATTCTGAAAGTGAGTGAACACCTCACTCTTCTCCTTCATGAAATATACCCACACTTTCCTTGTGTGGTCATCAATGAAAGTCACATAATACCTGCATCCTCCCATAGATATGGTCTTCATAGGACCCCATACATCTGAATGCACAACATCTAGTGCATTTCTGCTCACATATCTGTTACGTGGAAACACATGCTTTGTTTGCTTCCCAAATTGGCATGCTTCACAGATTTTATGCATACCTTCCACTTTAAATTTTGGCAGCCCTGTCACAATTCCTTTTGTCTGCATAGACTTCAATCTCAGCACATTCACATGTCCAATTCTTTTATGCCATATGTTTGTGTCTGCAACAATTCCTGAACCATTTGCAAACATCGTAGCACTCATCTCAGGCGTGTCTACATCCAACGTAAACATTCTGCCCACTCTGTTTCCTTTTGCAACCAACCTGCACTTGTCTTTAAAATCTTCAACATAACATCCATCAGGGTTAAACCGAACCTGCAAACCCTACTCAATCATCTGGCCAACTGAAACCAGATTCTTTGTTATGTTCGGTACTTGAAGTACATCTGCAAGGTACTTCACTTTGCCATCCTGCATAGACAATGGCACATCTCCAATGTGGGCAATTGGATGAGTAGTGTCATCCCCTGTTTCCACAAAACCTGGTCTTTCCGGGTTTTTCATCTCCTTGAACCACTCCCCATGAATCGTCATGTGGTTCGAAGCGCCTGAATCCACATACCATACATTATCTTTTTGTGCTGCATCAACATTTTCAGACATGGCATTCACAACATGCTGCATAACAAAACAACCTTTCATTATCCTCATTATTTCTGCTTGAGAATGCATAGTTGTTTTGCTGCACTTTTCCATTTTGCATGTCAGCTTGCTTCTTATAACATTCTGACTGCACATGTCCAGTCTTACCACAATAATAGCATTCACGTGCATCATTGTACTGCCTTTGCCAATTTCCACGTCCTCTTTGACTCCCCCTGCCTCTGAATTTGCCTCTTCCACCTGCGTGTTGTTGTTGTTGTTGTTGATTCTGGGACTGTTGTTGTTGCTGCTGCTGACCATAATTCTGATTACCTGTTCGGCCACCTCCTTGACCGCGTCCACGGCCTCCTCTACCTCGTCCTCTTCCTAAA
Organism: Cibotium barometz; assembly: GCF_041138505.1. NCBI lineage: Eukaryota > Viridiplantae > Streptophyta > Polypodiopsida > Cyatheales > Cibotiaceae > Cibotium > Cibotium barometz. The sequence goes on along the minus strand of NC_141089.1, from coordinate 6,466,515 downwards.
CGCGTGTAGAAGGCCTGTTGCTCTGAACTGTTTTTGCTTTGTGAAGACTGTTGGTCTTCACCCAAGCTCTTCTCTTCGATAATCAGCATAGACACCAAATCTGTAAAGTTGGGAATGTTTTCCCGAGTCTGGATAGACGTCTTGAACGCCTTGTATTGTGGCCCGAGACCACGTAGACAGACTTTCACCTTGTCATCATCATCTACTGACACACCAATAGATGCAAGGGATTCCACAATACCCTTTATCTTCAACGCATAGTCATTCACAGACATGCTCTTTTTCTCCACAGTATGAAGTTCATTCTTCAACTGTATCTTACATGCCTTGGTATTTGTTTCATAAAGCCTTACCAAGGTGTCCCACGCCTCCTTGGGGGACTTGGCATCCTGAATGTGCCCAATCATGGTGTCCTGTATACTAATGGATAGCCAATACATAACCTTCCTGGCTCCTTGGTTCCAGTCTTTAAACTCTTTCACATCTGCACAGCAGTCGGATTTATGTCTGGTATCTCCGGTGCCTCTTCATGTTCACCTTCTATGTAGTCCCAATAGCCTTTTCCCATCAGGAAATTAGTCAACCTGAACCTCCAAGCATGGAAGTTATTCTTATCCAGCTTCTCAGCCACAATCTGTGTTATGCCATCATTAGACATCTTGCCAAACACACAATTTTACCAGAAACTGCACTCTGGTTTTTCCTGCACAAATGCTGTATTTTCTGCACAGCGGTACTGCAGTCCACTCAAATGTCACAACCAGTGACCTCAATGTGCATACATACACCCAATGGCAACTGTAGACCTCTTTGCAGCACCCACAGTGTCTGCACAGTCAATCTGTCTTCCTGCAGTACTTAAACAGAGTTCTGCAGAGAATCGATGACTTACCCGCAGTGCTCGAAATCGCCTGCTTTCTGAAAAACAGAGGTCCAGACGCGCCCGAAACGCGTTTTCGGCCCGAAAATTTCAGTCCAAAGGACTATATAGTTGCCCTATAGCTTTACTCCCGCGAAGAAAGCTCCTCAATCAGAGACCGTTTGCCGGTGCCTCCCGTAGAGCTCCCGACAAGGGTGTAGTCACCAACACAATAGGGAAGAGTAGTTGAAGCTCTTACCCTCGTACCGCTTCCTGTGGTTCTCTTGCTTGCAGCTCAGCCCTTAGCACAAACCAGGCTCTGATACCATGAAAAGATGCAGGGGGGAAGATAGCTTGAGCTCTTGCAAGCACACACTCACACTCACAAAACCCTAATGGAGAACACACAAGGTGAGAGGCTGAAAATCTTCTTCTTTTCTACTCAACACTCAACACACCATATACAAGAATAAGAGTACACAATAATATGGAAGGTACTCAACCAATACATACACGGGTTCTCTATAGTGTGAACCCGACTAAATGAGCTGGCGCTATAACTATGCCAGTCTCTAGAATGGCTGTCACACAGCCTGTCATCCCACTGGCCGCATATCTCCCATGATCTCACCAACCATGCCAGTGGTGTAAGTGTGGGGCCTATCCCCCAGGCGGGTCATCAGTGGCCACCGCCTCACTAGACGAGCTCGATATCTCAACAATAGGTACGCTCAGGAAGGAATGAATGGAATATGGATTTTATGAAAAAATCTTGATTATATTCCGGTGTACTATGGGCTAGGAACTATTGAAAAGGCCCCTGAGTGAGAAGGTGGTGAGCGTTTTGGTTGCTGATGATGCCATAGGTAAGCTGAGGAATGAATGATTGGAAGTTGGACTTGGAACTGGAATACAGAGGATTATGATGGAAACACTGTGGTTTTATTGCAATGCTGTTTTGGAAATAGTTGAATCTAAGAAAAGGCAATTTCATATTGGGTACGTAAGTGGTGTGTCTATTAAATTTTTGCATGAGAGCCGGCTAGGAGGCCTGGGAACTCTTTTCAATGGTACTCGGGACAAAACATAACCCAATTTTTATAATGGATCCTGGCTTACCCATGGGATAGGCTGGATCAATGGATTCCTATAATAAAATTCAATTTTGTTCAAGCTACGATAGTTGAAGTAAGTCATTGGATAATTCTTGTTCTATGGAAAGAAATCAACGGTTGTACCTCTTTTGATGGGAAAAAAGGCATTGGTCTCTATGAACCAAGTGCAAATTCCTCCTTGATCCGGCCATGTGACCCGTGGGTTTGGTCTGAATACAAAGGATAGTTAAGACTCTTGACTATGTTAGAAGATTTTCCTGGAGGAATCGCCTATGCTTTCTGGGCGAGGGAAGATTTTTTCGGGTTCGGTTTTGGAAGAGCCACCGGATTGGTCTCTTGTTCGAACATTCGTCTGGGCAAGGCCCCGAGTGGGAAGCTCTGCCCTATGCACAAGGTTGCTACTTCCGCTGCCAGCACTCCACAGTTTGATGCGTAGAGAGGGCAGGGATCTCACATAGCGTCCCTTCCCCCAAAAGAAGGTGGAAATTGAGATTCCTTAGAATATTTTTGGCCTAAGTTATGCATCTACTGAAGGGAAATTCAAACCCAAAGACATTACTAGTCTCTTGTAGCATCCCTTCCCGAAGGCTAAAATTGAGGCTCCTTACAATATTTATGGCCCAATTTATGCACTTAGGGAAGGGAAATTTAAACCCACATACATAACTAGTCTCTCCTATTATTTGAAATCAAGCTTCCCATTTGCACATTGTATGTGCAAGCCTTTGGGAGGATCTCTATCATTAGATGGAAGGACAACTCTAGGTAGTAAAGGAAAAAGATTCAGATCATGAGGAAACTCGTCGTGCTACTACATCAAGCACTAGAAAACCGAGGTAAGAAAAATACTCCTTAGTAAACCAGGGCACTATTTTGAAAGTGATGCCACAAATACAATCTTGCCCATAGCCTATAAAGGTAGATAATGCCAAGCCATCTTGTCACCAAGACCTAAAGGGGATGAATCAGAGAAGTATCAATAAGCACCCTTGCTTGTTGATGATTGGATGAGTGTCATTAAGGCCTATGAGATAAACAAGAGAAGAATCCACAAGCATGTGTGCTTGATGAAGACAAGCCCAATGATTGGATGAGTGTCCTAGCAATGATCTACACCTACCTCATTGCTAGATCCATGGTCAGTATGTGGATTCAAGCCATAACAAATCCAACTAGTATTCATCACCTTGAGTGTTAGAGATAACTATTTGCCCTAGAGACCCCACTTCTTTGAGTGTGGAAAAATGTAAAAAGTAAGCTTAGCTCAGATGCTAGCCACAAAACTTCATGCCATGGGAAGCATGAGTATCCCTAGGCCAACCCTTTGTACACACCAATGTTTGACCGACCGATAAGAAAAACAGTGAAACTTTGGGATGTTTTAGAAAAAATATTCACATTATACCTAATTTGTGAATTCCATGTAGTCCTTATAGGTGTAATCAAACAAAAAGTCATCCTCGAAGGAAGTTGGGTGAGCAAAGCTAAATGCTGGATCGACTCGGTTAACACCATGATGACCCTAGAGCTACCCCTCCTATGGGAAGGGGATGTCATAAAAATGCAAATACCTATAGCTAACTCATAAATAGGTAATCAAAAACAAGTAAAGACTCAACACTGTAGCTATTGTGGTAAGCCTCCTATCACCCTCACATTATTAACATATAACCAACAAGCCATCGCACCTGTGAGGGTTTGCTAGCTTGGCTTCCTAGTCAATGATATCTTGCAAAGGTTTCACGCCCTACATCCAAGACATAGCCCCAACTTTATGTTCAAGGAGCATGGAAAAGACTAGGTCAATCAACACTTACACCCAACAATCATTACATTTCCATGTCTCTAGTGAATTGTGGATGAAAAGTATTGGACTCTTTGATGAAACAGTTTACATTAGTACTGACCTTAAGGAGTGTAGTTTCATGTGATTGATGCAAGTGCTCTCCAAGGCCGAGTAATACTTGGAAGAGTGGATTAATGCCACATAATGTGCCACATTAATTGGCAAGAATGCCTCGCTACCCTGACACTAAACACCAAGGAGGTAACAATCCTCCTATGTGATCTAAACCCTCAATTTCCCTTCACGTTAAAGCCCCACTCTCAAGTAAAATCCAACCTTTTCGTCCAAGGTTATCTCCAACATCACAGTCTCTATCACCAAGATCCCTTCACAACATCGTTGAGCAATCAAGTGCATCCCAATTTCATACCATTGTTAAGAAAATCAATGGAGAGCCCAAGAACTTGCTCATCACCCAAGGCTATTATGATGGCTACATAGCACTCTAGATCCCCAAGAGGCCATCAAAGAAAATCAAGTGGCCACCCAAGCAATGTAGCACCCATGCCAAGCCTACTCTACAATAGTGGTTGGTTCCCGATCGATTGCTCCAAGCCCAAGGCTACTACGAGGGTAATACTCAAATTTGGTATCAAAGGATGTTGCACACCATCACTCTCAACAAACCTCACCAACAGAACCACCAAAGGCCATAACAAGCCTCAAGCGCAAAAGAGTTAATGTTGTTGGGTGCCCAACTGCTTGAAGCTCAAAAGTTCCATGAGGGAAACAAGGAGGCCACCAACATTACCTTATCCATGTACCAAGAAGTCAAAGAGACCAGTGGTTGCCCAAGAATTTCTTAGAAGCTCATGGCTTCTATTTTGGCAACTCTATCATCTGGTTTCTTCACAAGAATAACACCCCAAACACATCATCATCAATACAAGACTTGCAAAAATCTACTTCACCAACTCAAATGGTGTGCTTGTGGCCTAAGGAAGTAGACCACAAGAACCCTCTTCCTCGTAATTGGAGAAGACATAAGAGCCTACTCATGAAATACAATATAAGGGCAAAGAAAAGCTAGCTGAGGCTCAGTGTACCTATTTTCTTTTTAAAGAAAAAAGAGAAGAAGAAGTAAACAAATTGCAAGAAAAGCATCATAGAGGTCAAGGAGCTCTCAACAGAGCAGGCCGCTAGTGCGTGAGGAAGGTGTAAAAAAAACATAAAGATTGTGAAAAAGGAAAGAAAACATAAAACCCTTATAAGTTGAGCCTTGGTTTTTAGGGTTGTATATTGACCCTTTCACATTCACTTGGTCTCACCACTTGTCCACTCAAGCCTTTATCAAGTTTACCTAACCCTTTTGGCCTTGTCCACACTTTGTTGTTATTTTTTCACACCCCTATTTTCACATTGTCCTCTTCACATGCAGTGTTCACACACCTTGTGTGTTGTGAGAGATTACGTATTGGGTTTATTCGCGCATCATGTTTCATGCACCTATATACATCATGGGGATGTTCACATGCTTGAGTGTGATTATGATTCCATTCACGCATGATTACATTTTGTGTGATTGAGGGGCTTGTGTTGAGTTTCAGTTGGCATTGTTCACATGCATTGACACTTTGTTTGGGATTGTTCACATGCTTGGTGCTTTGTGAGTGTGTTTTCACTTTTTTTTTTTGTGGAGTGTTTCACACATTTGGGGGTACTTTGTGGAGGGTGTTCACGCATAGTCATGGGCTTTTCCTACTATTTTTAGCCCTCATTTGATTGACACTCTACACCTCATAATCATCATCGATATCACTATGCTACCATTTCAGATCCTGATCTTAGGAGGGATGCTCATACATTATCTTCATGGCTTTACGCTTGTTATCGGCGCGAGCTACCATTTTATGTCACGGATCATATTTATTTTGCCACATTCACACATACTTTTGGCACTTTGAGGTTTAGGCCTTCATACCCTCATTCATCGCCTTCATGTTATGATGAGGCAGCTATTCTTGCCACGAGTATTTTTCAAGCTTGAGGGATTGATGCCTAGTCACTTAAGACATTTGTTTGATGAGGTGGATGTTTGTGCTAGATGGTCTAGATGGTCAGCACCACACGGGGATTTCATTGTGTCATTGCTTGACTTCCTTCACACGAATGGTTTGGTATTGTTTACATTGGATGATACTTCATTGGGCATCTTACATGGGTGTCCTACACTCTTGAGCTCTTATGATTATGTCCCTGAGGACGTGGACTACACCGACACAGATTTAGATGATGATGATGATGTATCACAGCCACATACCTATGATGATGTATCTCATACACATACACATGATGATGTACCGCACATACACACTTATAATAATATTGATACATGTGCATGTGATGATACACATGCACATGATCATAGTGATACACATGCACATGATCATAGTGATACACATGCACATGATGTTGTTGCCACATATGTACATGATGATGATAATGATGTGTGTGAGTTGGATCATGTGGGCATGATCTCGAGGGCAGAGATGGCAGCAGCGAGCACATCCAGCATTGATACTTTTATGCCTATCTTCGTTCCTATGGATCATGTGGATACATTAGTTGATCATGAGAGCATTTTAGAGGATAGTGTGCATTCGATTAGTAGTAGTACATCCATCATAGCACACAAGTTTAGTGATACTTCACATGTGGGTTATTAGGATACATATGGGCATAGGTCTGAATTCCTTGTGCTAGATAGGACATGCTATTCTTCTAGGGATTTCACATGTGGAGATGTTCACGATACCACTATTCCTAGCCTTCATAGTGTACGTGGCAATGTTCACACTTGGGTATAGTCTATGTGTTTGAGTAGTCAGGTATAGTGCATAAGGGTAGTGTTGATTTTACTGAGGTGAGATCTCATAGGAGACACATGATTATTCATATGGATCTAGAGAGTTTCACATTTGACTTCAATATTTTCTTGGATCTAGAGAGTTTCACATTTGACTTAGATATTTTCTTGGATCCATTATTGATGGAGATAGATCCTACCTGTGAGGATTACTTCAGTGACCTTGGAGATTCCATGGTTATGAATTTTATGGATGATGATTCCATTTATCTCTCATGTGTGGATACGTTGTCAACCCTCAGTGACATGACATTCATAATGATCCTATTGATCATATTCTTATCTTGGAGGATCATGCACATATAGAGGGAGAGTTTCACATTTGACTTACATATTTTCTTAGACCCGTTATTGATGGAGATAGATCCTACCTGTGAAGATTACTTCAGTGACCTTGGAGATTCTAGGGTTAGGATTTTATGGATATGTGGATACGTTGTCAGCCCTCAGTGAGACGATGGCGTTTATGATAACCCTATTGATCATATTGGAGGATCATGCACATATAGAGAGATTTGCACATGATGTATATGCACACATGGACATAGAGGATCGTGCTCGGATGTTTCGAGTTGTGCTACATCGGGTGCGATGGAGTCGATTCTTATCTGACTTTACATGATATTGATTACATATTGTGCCCATCTCCATCTTGTGTCCACACAAGGTGATATTGATTACATATTGTGCCCATCTCCATCTTGTGTCCACACAAGGGTGTATCTAGAGTAAGGCATCTTCACAAGGTAATAATCCATTGGATTCATTTGTATTCTTTGTGTGTAATAATGTATAGTAAGGAAAGAAAGAAAAGGGCGGGCCCTTTTAATTTATGAAAGACATTAGACCAAGTGATGGGACATATAAGGTTTATATAAAGGAGGCTAGTTGAAACTTGGAAATCTGTAAGATTTTCTCATTGCATCATGAAGCATCTTTGGAAGGAAGGAAATTTGAAGGAGAAAGCATATGTCTCATCTCAGAGGGCATGGCGGGGGAAAAGAACGAAGGACGGCACACTAGAATGTACACTCAATGGACATGGGTATGGACACATCGAGTTCAACTAGGCTGTTGCCTTAGGTAAAGTGCACAATAATCCACACCCCAAAAGCTTGCAATATTCTCACTCAAAGGCTATAGAATTCAATTTAAGGATAGAGTAAACAAGTCCGCGTAGGCAACCTATGTGCCTAGTGAAAACACACGCCAAGTACATTCCACATTTTTATTCGTGTCCTTTTAAGACCACACACACAATTGAAGGCATAACCGTCCTCCTTTTGGTGGGTTTTGTAGAGTGAGTGTGTGTTGCCTTGTTTGGCCATGGGTCTGCGCAAATTTTTGGTTGTATGCATGGAGGTGCTGCTGACGTGGCTGGCGGAGCTCCACATACTGCTCACGAACCTCGTCGTAGCGATTGCTGATTGGTTGACGGGGCTGCCTTCCCGGGTCAGCGGCCAATGGCTGGCGTCCCGATCCTCTTTACCCCCGAATGCCCACGCCCCGAGGGAGCCTGGTCGGGAGGCCAATGGCTCCCGACCCTCTTTACCCCCAAATGATGGACCACCAGCCCACGCCCCCGAGCAGCCTAGCCGGTCACCCCCGAGACCTGGCAGGTTAACCCCATCATGGACCATGCTTGAGCGCACTATTAAGGCAGGGGAACCAGCTCCTAATAGGGGGCCAATGAAAATTGATTAATCACCCAATGGGGGCCAAAGTTTGTAAAAAAATGAAAATTGATTAATTACCCAATGAGATCTCTTTTTTTTTTCGAGTTGTTTCTAAGGTTTCATGAAATGTTGCTTGTGGTTACACACTTACGCGACAATCTGGGCTTGAGAGGGGAGGGGCACGACCCTTCACAAAGATGGGCATGCAAGAGCAATCTGTAAACATGCAGAGGACCTTTAGCATTGCACAGCCTTAAGAATAGGAAATTTTAAAAAATATATGCAAGCTCAGAGAAGGTTCTTGTGCCCACCTTAAATTGTGTAGAGAGAGAACGCATGGGGGGAAGAGAGAGAGACGAAGAGATAGAGAGGGGAGAGAAGGGGGAGCAAGGTGGGGAAGTTGGAGCCATGCTTCCATGGGATTTTTTTTTTTGGATTAAAAAAAAAAATCTATGCACTAGAATCATTAAAATCTACACATATTGAAGAGAGATTAATTTACAAAAATAGCAAAGTGAGTAGGGAGAGCGCTCTCTCGCCTTCATAAAATGGGTTTGTTGTTTTGGGGGGTGGTTTACAAAGAACATAACCTTAAATGTCCAAATTTACAATTATTTCCAAGAAAGCCCAAGGTCTCTCTATATCTCCCTCAATCCTTCATATCTAGCTTTCCCTAATCAAATCACCCATACCCATGGAATGGGGACCTAAATGAGAATATTGCAAACTATTGAGGCACGAATTGCTCATTTTTTTTAAAGTTAAATGATCAAAGAACTGGCTATGGTATGGGTAGTCTTGCAATCAATGGCTAATGTTTATGGGTGGATGTTTGATGATAGATTGTTTCAATCTTGATAATATGCAGTATTTTTCAACCAACATTATTTGTAAAAATTATATTTATCTATTTAAAAAATGACTTAAAGTAAAATAAGAAAGTGAGTGAAAGGATCTACTCACCCAATGGATGAGTACACACCAACTAGTTAACATGATCCATTGCCCCTAGAAATCAAACGTATTTGAGAGACTACATTAAGATTAAAAAGACAAGAAGAAGAATAATTTTTTAATTTAAACATAGCAGATCCTTGTCAAAAATCCCTTTTCTTATTTTTTCTCTTTTAATAAAGCTGCCATCAACATGAGTTCAATTAGAGTATCTTTTAATTAAAGATAAAATGTTTGACAAAGTTGAATAATTAATACAAAGAAGATCCGCACAACCCATTTACCATATCACACTTCCAAATACTTCTCAATCCATACATGAATTTATCTAGGGTGTATGTGCTTCCTTATTGTTAAAACCACTCCGTAGGTTAACAGGGTTTCACCTGCCTAACCTACCATAAGGCGCTTTGCCATCTTACTCGCTCGAACATGCACTTATCATTTGTAAGGTGGTGATGGAATATACAAAGCGACCCTTACCCTGTGCTTAATATCAAATAGGGAAAGTCTACAGACTCCATGTACATAGTTGCTTAGGACTAATAGAGGTTGGACCATTTTTAGGTTTAGTGACCCTAGTGTGAAAACTAATCATTTATATAAGTCATTTTGACAATAAGCAATCCCTTGCAATAGTTTACTTGTGAGCTCCTCTTTTTCCCTCTTCTTGCTTGCTTGCATGCTATTGGAATATTACATGCTAGATGAATGCTTGTTCGATAGTTTTAATTGTAGCTTTTCCTCTTCCATTAGCTCCTCTTCCCCTACCTTTCTTTTGTGAGAGAGAACCATTGTGACCATCTCCTTTTACCTCCATCTAGGCATAGAGATCTAGATTCCCTCTCAGCCCTTTGGCAAAGGAGCATTCTGATGTATCAATGGAGCGAGGATGCGATGGACGAGCTAGCGCACCCACATAGAAAAGTTGTAATTTGCAGGTCTAAGGCGGCAAGAATGACACATGCTTCGGAAAGGCTAGGTAAGCTCTTGACTTGAACATATTACTGGGGACTAGCCTAGCGCACCCATATAGAAAAGTTGTAATTTGTGGCTCTAAGACAAGATCCAATGACACATGCTTCGGAAAGGCTAAGTAAGCTCTTGACTTGAACATATTACCGGGGAGTGACTAGCCTAGGGATTAAATCCATTTATCCGTCTATTTTAAGCTATTCGGATAACCAAATATTGCCTAATGTTGATTAGGAGGTCACAATTCAAAAAACATATGGTTTTGGAGTCATTGGATGTGTTTAGTCATTGTGTTTGGTTTTTGTTTGAAGTTTATTTATATTAGGACATTCTAGTTTGGAAGGGCATGTTGGATATCAATGCTCCACCCTCATATTGTATTGTCCAGGCATCGGGGCTAGCTCATGTTTGCATGTTAGCCCCCATTATGAGGAATAGCCATGGTTGGGCAGCTCGAGTGCCCGGTTTTCTTGTATTCACACACAGGAAGGTGGCCTAGGAGGCTAGATAGTTTAGAGATAGCTTGGATTAGATTTAGCACACTGTCGAATAGGCTACATGATGCTACATTGAACCGTTATCTCATAACGGTCCACACATAGAGTAGGCTTTACTCTTGGACAACCATACTGTCACTATGAGCCAAGGCCTAAGATGAGACTGGATGGCCATGGGAGGTGGGAAAACTACCACATAGGCTCTAGTACATCTTTGTGGGTTGATTTTACATCGCGAATGGTGGCGTCGGCTATGACCATAGACCTACATGGCTATGTCATGGTCATGTCATGGTCGCCCAATGTATACACAGCCATGTCATGGTCGCCCAATGTACATAGGCCTATAAAGATATACGACTAACCCCTTCTCCACACTGTTCTTTAGTCATCACTGTGAGTTTACTCCCTAGCTTCTAGTAGCATACAACCTCTATCTTAGTAGTTCTAGATTGGTTTATCGAAGCTCCCTTCATATAGGAGCACATAGTTATGGGGATGTATCACTTCAATGATACAATATTCTTCTCTATCTCTATCATTGTGCAATTTGAGTTTTAAAGTTTTGTGTTGTAAAAGATCCTACTTCTTGTGAGTGTTCTCTTCTATACATTGCATGTTGTATCCTCTTACATGGTATCAAAGCACCATCTTGGTGTGAAACTTCTTTATAATTTCTATGTCTCTAGCAGTCCCTTAGAGAAATGGCATCTTCTACTACAAGACCTCACCCACCACCATTCAGTGCTGATGGAAAGTTTAACAGCATCAATTATCTACTTTGGAAGTTTAAGCTTAAGGCTATTCTTTCCTTATATGATCTCTGGGACACCATCATTAGTGTTGATGTTCACCCATCCCACCAATAAAGGATGGAGACAACAACCCTCTACCACCTGCTACTATTGCTGACCTTGTCCATGCTTGGAGACGAAGGGATTAAAATGCTTTTTATGCCATTGTCTCACTAGCATGGAAGATAATGTGCTAATGTTCGTGTTTATCTACTAAAAATGGTAACTCTATACCACTTGCTACCGTCATTAGGATTGATGTTCACCTACCACCAACAAGGGGTGCGAATGGCAACCCTATACACCTTATATAAACATTTCAAGTTCAATACAAAATACATATTGGGTATTGATTTTTGTTATTAATTTTGAATATAGAACTAGATATTGAGAAAAATACATAATCAATTTTGTTATTGATTTTGAATATAGAACCAGATATTGAGAAAAATACAAACTTAATTTGAACATGAAACTAGATATTGAGATGCTCATGTTTTTTAAAAATATGAACACTCTGTATCCATTTTCAAGTTTTTTAACACTTTAATTTATTCTACATTATTCACTATAATAGCCTTGGTGAACCCTATATAAAGGGCAGGAGGCTTCACTTTTTGTAACACAAGTAGCACAACACTTGAAGGTGAAGGTTAAGCCAACTTTGGAGGGGCTGAAACAGAAGGTAATATAGAAGCTTTCTATACATCTTGTGTTCTTGCTCTCTCTCATATATGTTGCTCTATCTTGCCATCAACTATTGCTTCCGTTGTGCATACTCCCCATTATTTTGACACATTCTAGCATGCCAATGGAGTAAGGATGTGATAAAAGAGGATGAGCTAGCACACCCACATAGGAAAGTTGCATTTATGGATCGAAGGCAAGACCCAATAGTACATGCTTTGATAAGGCTAAGGTAAGCTCTTGACTTGACCAGTAGCTTGCATGTATTGATGAGGCCTATCCGGATAGTTTATTAGTGTCTACTATTCTCACATCTTTACCGGATTCATACAAGGCTTTACATCCACTCTTTGTAAATGAAGCACACTTGGGTTCCCTTAGCGGCTAGGGTAAAGGAACCCATGAAGTCTAAGACCCATTTTTCAAATGGTTTTTCCAAATTTACAGGGTTAGGGATATACGATCCTTCTCTTGGAACATGACAAACCTCTGGCATTCATCACAATGTAGGCCACCATAGTCTGGCTTGGAGAACCTTACAGGTTGTGAAGTTTCCAACAAAGTGTTCTTCGTGGATGTTGGAATGGGCTTGCCCAAAAATATGTGTAAAGTCGTCTTCATGGAACACATTTTCCTCATGATTGTGTCTTGACTCTTCTTGTAAAGAAGTCCTACTATTAATTGATAGTGGGGCTGCTTTATTGTAAATGCATCAACCCATGGATGAGTCTTCCCTATTTTTAAATTTATTTTTAAGGACAAGTTACTCTTGCATTGGTAAATGTATTTGGTTTTTCAATCGTACCAGCCTTTTCTCTCTCATACAAGGCCTTTCGAGGATCATAGTGTACGACCCTCTTCTTTGGAAATCCATCACCACTAATGAGTGGTGGAAGCTTACTTTGAAGCTCTTAATCTTTGCATCTTGAAGGATGCCCCCACCAATGGTTTAGTTGTGTTCTCATTGGAAAGCTTGACCACAAGGCTTGTGCCTCTATGAGTGGCAGGATTACCTAAGCCTCCTAACAATCCTTATTGAGATGATTATGCTAACATCAGCACCACCATCTAAGCATCACATATTTTTACATACCTTGGTTTTTTCATTTTCTACATATCTCTTAACCACTCACCATGATTGATTGGTCATATGATTAGAAGCACCTGAATCAACATACCATACATCTCTAGGATTATGTATGTTTATAGTCATAGAACTAAGTATATGTTGTATCACAAAAAGCTACTCACTTCTATATTTGGCTTGCTTGCTTGAAAATGCATAGTTACCTTGATGTAACTTCTCACTTTTGATATCATACTTCTTTTAATAGTAGTCCTTTACTATATACCCTGGTTTCCCACAATAATAGTATTCCATGATATTTCCACTCTAATTTCTATGTCATCCACCTCAACCTCCTAGCTTCCCGTGCTTCTAGAGTGGCCTCTTTCACATGTTTGTGTATTTAATTCTTGTTGTTGCTCACCATGATTTCTTTTTCTAAAATGACCTACTTCTTAGCCTTTAGATGAAGATATGTATCTACCTTTACCTATGTTTGTGTAGAAGGCCTGCTCTTGCATATTTTAACAATATGATTTACTCTCGACATTCATCTCCTTTTAGTGATCAAAAGGGCTATAAGATAGATGTCTCTGAAACTCATCATAGGCTTTGCCAAGCCCATTCAATAATGCGACCAATTGAGGCAAGGGAAGTCTACAAGTCCTTTCACATTCAATGAGTAATCATTGATACTCATAATTACATCTTTCTTACTCTGACACCTGTATTACATCTTAATCAAGGTATCCCATGCATCCTTAGGTATCGTTTGTTCCACGGGAACACTCACGGGAACACGGATTATGGAAGGAGGTCGGAAGCAATTAATGCGAGAGAGCGGGGTTGTAGCCATGGGAACATGAAGACGCACATAATTTTTCCATATTTTTGTGCCGAAGTGCAATGTAAATCGTTTTAGGCCAATATGGGTTCTAAATGAGAGTTCTAAGGGTATTAAGCAAGGCTCACTTATGGGGTTGTCCGCCCATGTGTGAAAGAGGCCTAGGGTTAGGGTTAGTGGCATCTCTACAAAAGAGATGTTAGCTAAAGAAAGTGGATGTTTTTGCCATTCTCATAAGCTATTGAGTGAAGCTCTTGAGCTCTCAAGCTATGGCAGCTCTCTAACTCTCTCTCTATTGTACTCTAATGAGCATCAAGCTCCAATGAGTATAGCTCCACTTCATTTTCTTAATCTGTTTTAGCATCATTGAAGTAGATTAATCTATGATTAGTTGAATGCTTCTTTCTTTCTCTTGTGTATGCTGCATGCTTGTAGTGAGTGTGTGTGTAATCTCCATTGATGCAAGCTCTTGCCCACTTCTTTGGCAATGAGTTATTCATGGATAGACTCTCTCTATGAGCTTGTGGGTTTGTGAATGTTACATTCTCTGCTTGCTTAAGCTTGTGGGTTAGTAGATGCATGCTTATGGATTTGCAGGCATTAGGGAACGCTAAGATTTAATCAATGTTTGAATGGGATTAAGAGATTGCTATGCATTGCTTGTTGTCTTGATTCGTGTAGTGGATTTAAGGGATTGAGAGATTGATTGAGGTGTTGAATGGTTGAATCGTCAAGTGGTGGTTTGTGTATGTGAACTCTCCCTCATGGGATAAGCCTTCATGCACTAATCGGGTCGAGTCCTCGGATTGACATTGTGTTTCTTAACACATTTGTTGATCGGTAGTACTTTATGAGCACTATATTGCACGGTAGAGAGAACCGCTCTACATCATTGCATCATGTATATGATTGATCATGTTAATAGACACAACGAGTACATCACTTTATTAGCTTTCTCATGCCAAGACTTAAAGACTTCTTGTATCTATTGAGGAGTGGTATTTTCTTCCAGATGCTCTGGCTCTTTCTCATCACCAGAAACAAACTCCTAATATCATTTTTCCATGAGGAAGTTTCTCATCCTAAACTTCTATGCTTGGAAGTTGTTCTTGTCTAGTTTCTTACTCATAATATGGGATAGATGTTAGATATGAAAGCAACAAACACTGCTTGCAAAAACTTTTGCACTTTATAACAAACTTACAATCTCTAACATAGAAAACATGCACTTATAAGAAATTTGCAATATGGGATGGATGTCGGACATGATTACTAGTAATAACTTACCAAACAACGCTTATAAAAACTTATGCACTTACAACAAACCTTCAATCTTCAACACAATCACCTCATGTGGTACTATATACCTATTATAGTGCCATTGTATGTGAACTAGTCATTATGGTACTATATACCTATTATAGCACCATTGTATGTGAACTAGTCATATAAACATATAGCCGTTGATAACTAGTCATATAAACATACATCCGTTGATAACCTGCAAACCTCAGATTCTCTTCACAGAATGTCCTACAACCAAAATTATCCCACAAATATAAACCATACTAGAAATTGGGCATACACAGTCAAGATCGATACTTCAACTGCTTGCAAAAAAGTTATAGAGAAAAAGCGAGGCTTGAAATATCCTTGAATACACCTAGGTCCTATGAACTCCTTCCACATAATATAATGTCTCTCCTCTGCTTCACCGCAACATAAGGGCAACTCAAGATGTGAGAGTGCAACTTACTATTATGCATTCTTGCCTGTCTCAACCCATCTACAAAGATTTGCTTCTAATTCAAAGGGAAAGAGATGGAGTTACCTTACCCATGTCCTACTACTACCTTTACTTGCCTCCTCTTTAGCTCTTCATGCAAATTGACGCTTTGATACCATGAGAAGAAGGGGGAGAGGGTGAGATTGAGCTCCTTGCAAGCAAATACATACACACAAGATTACACAAAGATTTGGATGGCTTAATTTTCTTATATTCTATTCTCTTCTCTATAACCATAGCATAAAGAGAAGAGTACATACTATACTTCTTGTGGGAGAGATCCTTGAGGTTATTGGTCCTACTCTCGCTCCTTCACACTGGAGCTTCGCCTAAAGATAGGACAATTTACTATACTTTTCACAAAGTTTATGGTGCTATTCTTAGTGAGTTGATGGTAAATCTGGGGCTCGAAGGATCGTTGATGGCTTTTACGATTCTTCTCCTCACGTATGTATTTAATTGGCTCATTTCTTCCTAAAGATCCTCATTTAAGGTATATTCAAAGGAGTTTTACGATTTTTCTCCTCACGTATGTATTTAATTGGCTCATTTCTTCCTAAAGGTCCTCATTTAAGGTAGATTCAAAGGAGTTTAATGATTCTTCTCCTCACGTATGTATTTAATTGGCTCATTTCTTCCTAAAGGTACTCATTTAAGGTAGATTCAAAGGAGTCTTACCTTCTTATTAAGGAAGCACTCTTTCAAGTATCGAGTACTATCATTTTTGATACCTAGGTGAGTTTGAGGAGGTATGGTTTAATGCACTATAGTCGACTGGATTGTCATCTCCATAATTACAGATTGAGTAAACTTGCATTAATGAACAGTTTCTCTTTGATGAATCAAGCACACTTTATGGGTTGACACCTTAGTTGGGCTCACATTTGGTGGCTCACATTTTTTTTGTATGAAATGAGATCATGCAGAGGTCTAGTGAGCTAGACCACATCACGCATGGTATGCTCCATCTTGTGGACTCATGCCTTTTGGCGCATGCCTTGTGGGATCACGATCTAGTTGGGCTCATGGATTTTTTAAAGGCTCATAGATTTTGTTTTTTGTGATATAGGCCTACTTTGGCATAGATTCCAAGTAATGCTTGGGGCTCCATACCTATGATAGGGTTGGTGAGCAATTATTAGGCCAATAAACATACTTGCTTGGGGATCTATACCTATGACATGGTTGGTGAGTAGTTATTCGACCAATAATCATATTTAATTCTCCAATAATTGCATACGATAAGAATTTTTCTTAGAATTCATTGGGTATGGTACACATTGAAAATATTTACAAGATATGAGTAGATATGTTCTTACAAGTCTTCAAGTAAATTTTAATTGGCTAGGACAATATTAGGTTTACCTACTTGTTGACTCAAGGCTCATGTCTCTAGCCTCACAGCTCATGCCTGTAGCCTCACAACTCATGTATCTAGGCTTACAACTCACATCTCTAAGCTCATATCTCACGTCTTCAAGCTCACAACTCATGTTTCACGACTCACGTCTCCAAGCTCCAATCGGTTGCAAAACTGTTGGATAGGAGAGCAGGATTTGGGACTAATTTTGGTATTTATTTAAGACTAATCTATTGTTAAATTCTCTTTATTTGTCTTGCAATTTGAGTGCGATTGGCGAGCTACGCTTCTCCCTTGAGGTCAGGATAAGGATTCAACACACGGGAAGGATTGGAGGTAGGCGCTAAACCTGTAAATTTCAATTTTTGTGCGAAAGAGAGAGGCCTGTTTTTGCATTTTTGTCATTCTGTTTGAGGATAATTTTTACAGTTTCAATTTTCTCCATGTTTATTTTATTTTCTGTTCTTAGCTTAGTTTAGTTTTCTACATCTTTAATTTTGTGCATTTTAGTTCTCTGTTAAACCTGCATTTTAGTTCTTTGTTAAACCTGCACCTGTAGAGAAACTGAAATCTGTACACACACATGAAGATTGAACATTTTGAATTTGTTGCGAATTTCAGAGCTGCACATGCATTGAGTTCCCTGCACATGTATTGAATTCGTTGTAAATCTGACAGCTGCACATGCATTGCACACGCATTGAGTTCACTGCACACGCAATTCAAAAAAGGAAAAAATAATAGTAATAAAAGAAGGCGGTTGTGGGTGAACAGCGCACCACGAGGAGAGACCCACACACTACACCGTAAAGACCGCCACCGCACCGGATAAGGGGGTGCAAAAAAAAAAGTCTGAAAAATTTTTCATTTTCTGTCGCAAAAATTTGGGAGGTTATCTAACTTTTCGAGGAGTTAGAAAACACCCATCGTCGAAATTTCGGTCCCGGAACCATTTTCCCATAGTGAGTCAGTATGGGAAACTGGTAAATTTTAGGCAATTTTCGATCCGAAAAAATACGCTATTTTTTGGCCTAATGTGTTCGAGGGGGTTCAAAAGGGGGTTTTGGCAAAGTTTGAGCCAACTTGAAAATTTTTGGATTTTTTTGAAAAAAAATTTTAAAAAGTAAAAAATTTAAAAAAACCCCTTAAAATTTGACCTTATGCACTTGCGGTCGGGACGTCATATAGACACTACCACAGGGCCTAGGGCACCTTCTAGAGTACCTACGCAGGAAAGTGGGACCCAATCGGTAAGAAATTTGGCAGATATTGCTGAAACCTTTTCCGAATCCCAATCTGATACCCTGTCCGGGAGAACTAGCTCATTGTCTATGGACAATCTAGGGCCATCAAATAGTCATCCCTTAGCCCCAAATAGAATACCCACAAGATCTTTTAATCCATTTGAAGCCGACACCATGGGGTTACCACTCAATGTGAGACTTCAATATGTCTACACGAATGCTCAAGGAGCTCAGATCTTTAGGGATCCACAACAACGGTATCTCGTTAAGATCGCAGACTTTTTCTCAGAGCTTGATAGGGCACCTCTAGTCAATGACCAGGGTAACATGTACATGGGTGGAGATGGTGTTCGCTACGAAGTCACCTATCATCCAGAGAATGTAGACAAATTAGGGGAGCTCTCTAAAAGTGAGTTCTTACACTTATCAAAGCCTTCCAGAGCAAGGGAGTCTAGAGATGATTGGCTCATTGAGCCGAACATGCCTGGACCATCCAATGCCCAGTCCTTAAAGCCATTCATAGATGATTTACTTTTTGTAGATCTAAATTTGGAAAGGGACAGGAAAGGCAAGAGCAAAATGGATCAGGGGGCTGAGAACCAATGGGAGTTTGTACGACGAATTCCAGTGACAAAGGTCTTTCAGGATGACCCTCTTCAAGAGGTCTATAAGGACTCTTTAGAAGGATATTATGACACAACTAGATCGCCAGAGCTATATCTTCCTCTAGCACTTGTGGTGGTAGTCGAGAAGCTTACAGGATACAAGAACCAAATCGTTGATGAATGGGCCAATGAATACCGAACCTTAGATTGGAAGGAAATTCGTGAGCTCACGTGGAGAGGACAACCATTATTCATGGAAGTGTTCTCAATTAATACAGCTAAACCAGGAGAGACAGCCTTTCTTGGAGAAATTGTTGCTCCCCCCCACGAGAGTTCACTACAGAGGGACCCTCGACATCAAAGTGGACCACTGCAAGTAGCCCAACTCTAGCACCAAGATATTATCCTACACCAAAAGTGTGACCACAGATCACACGACAACAACGTTTCTCTCACTATGACAGTCGGAGGGTAGGGGAGCCGACTCGGACTCCCATAAATGCACCTCCTGAATTGGAGTATGAAGATCTTTGGAGGGGGTTGGTGAGGCAGGTAATAGGGGACCCACACCAATTTGGGATGCATGTGGACCACCTTACCAAAGAGAGGAACAGTTCCCACTGAGAGTGAGAGGCCGTAGGCCCTATGATGAGTATTCAAGACAAGTAAGGCCATCAACTCTTCAGAAACTGGTAAAGAAGTACGAAGGGTCGGGAGACCCATATGACCATGTAGCAGCATTTAGGCAAGTAGTTCGAATTGAGCAAGTGACTCACAAGCATACGCAAATTGAAGGATTTGGGCTCACTCTTGAGGGAAAGGCCCTTGCTTGGTTTCAGGCACTAGAGGCTTCAGACAAATCTTCTTTACGAGTTTTGGAAGAGAGATTCATTGCTGCTTTTTCCTTGATGGGGATTCAACATGACACACTAGCAAACATCTACTCTTTCAAGCAAGGCGAGACTGAGAGTGTTAGAGACAGTGTAAATAGGATGAAGCAGTACATTAATCGTTGCCCAGAAGATGAGAAGCCCACCTAGAGTCGATTAATTTCTCTCTTCTTAAAAGGACTCAAAAGTTCTACACTGCACACACATCTCTATGCAAAGAAGCATACAAATTTCAATGAGTGTTGCCATGATGCTATGGATTTCACAGATAACTTCAAATTCCAAGATGGTACTGGCCCTGAGGTGAAACCTAGAGATGAGTGGGGTGATGACCAAAGTTCAGGGTCTAGCGCCCTAGTAAATCCAGACCACATAGCTAACCTAGTACTAAGGAGATTGGAACAAACCTATCGCCCACCCATGCAGCCACAACAACAACAACAGCGAATGAGGAATGTACTACCTACAGGTCCTCATCTTTATGGAGCATGTGGCGGTAACCACCATAAAACCAAAGAATGTAATACCTTTTCTCCTCTAGTCACAAACCAACCCACAAAGAAGTGGTGCCAGGCCTGTGCTTGGAATTTTACCCACACCACACAGGAATGTACTCGCATTGCAAGAATGAGACGAGCGTGAGCAACAAAGGGGTGCAGTGGCTCCACAAATGCATCAACAGTATACTAATTTTGAACGTAAGCCACCGATGGCACAAGAGCAAGCACGACCTGTACTTGGAGCTCAACCTCCTGCTCTTGGGACTGCTCCTGTGAGGTTTGTTGACTACGACAATTCAAATATGTGTAGAGACTTGGTAAACCCAAGCTATGTGGAGGAGGAATATTCATCATATTCATCCAAGGAAAATCTCTTTGAAAGTCCCGCATATCCAAGCCAAGCACTGGAACCTCAACCAAGGGAACAAAATTCTTTGATGTTGCTAGGCGGCTACCAACCTAGGACTCCAGGCCCCTCAGGTCAATGGCAGCAAAGGAAAGTAGAAGCAAAACTAATGGGCCCCTGTTATGAGTGCGGAGAACCCCATTGGGCTCGTGATTGTCCACATCGCCCAAGGCAAGCAGCTCGATCCAATACAACAGTACCACAGTTTCCACCAATTGAAAGATATTGTCTAGGGTGTTGTGTAGAACACTTCCCAAAGGATTATTTGCTAAAACCACATGAGGAAACTACCTCTCAACCAAAGGTCTCACTCAACTTTGTAGAGGCAGTTCCATCGCCACCTTCATCAGAGAATGAGGATGTCGTGCCACTTAGAGTCATGACTAGATCACAGACACGAAATGCCGAAATGTAGACTGATGAGACACCTCGAACTAGGGATGTAAAGGCAAATCTAGTGGACAAGACCCTACATATTCCAATAGAAAAAAGACCACTAGGAGGAAAAAGAACCGCAACAAGCAAACTAAGAGTGAATCCACTAATTCTCAAGAAGTCTCTAAACAAAACATGAAGGATCAAGCTTTTACATCCCAAGAAGTGCATGAGGAGCATCAACCTCAACCTGGGCCTAGTGCTAAACAAGATGAGGCTAGTACAATGGAGGATAGCTCTGGGGGTTCTGTTTTTGTGGATAAGGTGAACGAGACTCTAGATGCCATCATTGATGCTCATAGAAGTCGCATTGTAGCTTTATCTGAGCTACCCAAGAAGCTTCAAGAATACCCAGGAAGCTTCAAGAATACCCAAACCCTCGTGAGAGGAGAAGATCAATCTAGCTGTACATCAGCAACTCATTAGGGAAGCTCAATCAATACTTGAGGGCCCACCTCCACCTATCCCTCGGGGCCCAACCTCTCTTAAGCCAACATTAGAAACCATACCAGAAGTGTCATCAAGTTGGGAAATGAAAAGTGAGCTGATCTCACAAGCTCATAGTAGCAAGAAGTCTGCACCAATTGACACCCCATTGAAAGAAGGTATTCTGCCACCACCTAGCCTTGCCTTCCCATGCAATGATGAAGTTATTGATGCTAACGAGGACATGGCAAATGAGATGTGGGCAGAAGTTCATGAGAAAGTTAATGGAAATATGTCCTCTATTATTTCACCTCCATTCTCTGAGGTGGATTTTACAGGGGCACAGAAAATAACTTTGGATGCCCAAGCATCTAGGAGGAAGTTCAAACAATTGTTTCTCCTAGAAGTAAGCATACAATGAAAACCTTACCATCTTATTTGGGAGAATATGAGAACTATTCTCAAACCTTGAGGATACCCTCCATGCATAGAAGGTTGACAAAGGAGATGGATATGGGTATCGTGCAAGCTATTTTGTCAGCACCAATGGCTTGTACCTTACCTTTGCTTGATTTGATAAAGCTTCGACCTGAGTTGTGGAATGATATTGCCACATGTTTGTCAGAGCAGGTATTGCTACAAAAGGGTCACCATCAATGTACTATACACCCTGAGACAAAGCATGTTATGCCAGTTCCTATCAACAAAGTAAGAAAATTTTGTGAGGACGATCAGGGAAATGCTACCCTCCCATTAGAAGTGCGAAAAGTAGCTTCAATTGCAATACTTGATAGTGGTGCAGGAGTGGGCATTGTGACAAGGTCCATTTGGGAAAAGTGGGACAAACCAGCTATTAGGAGTACCAGGATGCGCTTGCAGCTAGCAGATGGAAGCTTAGAACATCCCATTGGGCTGCTAGAGAACATATTGGTCACCACATGTGGGATTGAATATGAGCACACATTTGCAGTAGTGGATTTTGGAAAACATCCAAACTATGAAGTGATATTGGGTAGACCATTCATGCGACAATTTCAAATGATTCAAGATTGGGGATACAATTATTTGTACCTCCGACATGATTCTGTTATCACAAGGGTCAACCTAAAGAATCACTCATATCGTGATGTAACAAGGTCTCCAATAGATGAGTTTGATTTTGCTTCATCTGAGGGCTCAAGAGTTACATTGTCAGATGGGCAAGAGGATCTATGGATGTGTGGAGCCTCATGTAGGGATTTCAACACTGAGAGACTTAAGGGTAATCGAAGTGTATCAGATGAGGCATACATTCCACAACCCTCCCCTGAGCACTTAATTGATCCACTAGAATGGAGTCATGTCCTTGCAACATTATCGACATGTGCTTTACCTAAGCCAATTCAATTTTGTGACTCAGATCGATATGACATTATTCCTATACGAATGGTACAACCACGTCACCTTCTAGATGATTTGTACTACGGGGATGCATCCACACTGATAGCACTGCATGTAGAGGAAGTCTCAGTGGAGGATTTAACACTCGAATCTGCTAATGATGCTGATAAGGAAGACAGATGGGACTTTGATTTTGATGATGATGTGATAATCCCCAAAAAAGAGTTAGGAAAGGCACGCCTACTCTTGAGAGGAAGGGAGGTTCAAGTAGAGATCCCTCGAAGCCGACCTAAACGTAAATGCTGTAAGAGCCATAAGAGAATCCGTAAACAAGATGAGAGGGAACAATGTGAGAGAATACAAAAAAAAGACGAGGAGTTTAAGAATGAACACTCTTGACCACCACCTCACTTCTCAGGAAAGAATGGATATCTATACTATGTCCAAGCACAAGATAGTATCAAAGACCAAGTAAAACGATCAGATGGATTCTAACCAGGAGAAAAGCTAAAAACTATTAGCAAAAATCACAAAAAAACGAAGAAACCAAAACCAAAACTCAAGTATCAAACCGATTCAAAAGAGAGTGTCGGAAGTTCAAAGATAACGGTTGACCAAAAAAATCTGATGCAAGATTGCAAAGGAGAGCTCAAAACTGCATGGTCTTCAATTAGTGATGACTCAAGTGGACAAGAACAAGGTCTCAATGTTCCTCCCAACTTCACACAGTACACTCTTCAAGATCGGAAGATTATTCTTCAACAGCCCATGCGACAAAAGCCAAGCGTGCTGGGGGTTTCATATGATGGTCCAGAAGATGCAAAAAAAGATTGATATCGCTAAGCCAGGAGAAGAGCCTCGCTATGTGTGGATTGCCACAGACTTGTCCTTAGATGAGGAGAAGATATTAATTCAAACAATAAAGAAGTATCGCGATGTTTTTGCTTGGAGTTATAAAGACCTCAAAGGAGTTGATCCAAGCATATGTCAGCATACAATTCCATTGCGAGAGGATGCAAAGCCTTCCAAGCAACGTCCTTATACTTACAATGAGAATTTTGCACGAAAGATAAAAGAAGAAATAGACAAGCTCTTGGAGGCAGAATTTATCTATGAGATTGAACACACTAAATGGGTCTCCCCTATTGTAGTGGTGCCCAAGGAAAATGGAAAACTTCGAGTATGTGTAAACCTCAAGAAGGTAAATGCAGCTACTGTACGTGATCATTACCCACTTCCAATCACGGATCATGTTTTGGAACGAGTTGCAGGAAAAAAGGCATATAGTTTCTTGGATGGATTCTCCGGTTATAAGCAAGTGTCAATTGATCCAAAGGATCAACACAAGACAGCCTTTGCTACTGAAGATGGCATCTTTGCCTATCGTGTTATGCCATTTGGTCTAACAAATGCACCAGCAACCTTTCAGCAGTTAATGAGTCATGTATTCAAGGAGTACCTTAGGCAATTTCTTGAGATCTTCATGGATGATTTATGTGTTCACTCACAAGAGCGTGATGATCATATAGAACACCTCAGATTGGCGTTTCAAAAGTGTCAAGTTTATCGTATATGCTTGAATCCTGACAAGTGCAAATTCATGGTAAGACAAGGGAAAAGTTTGGGCCATATTGTTTCTCGCAATGGGATTTCAACAGATATGGATAAAATTGATGTCATTGTCTCATTACCTCGGCCTATCAATCCTAAAGGGGTACAAATATTCATGGGACATTGTGGCTATTATCGTCGATTCATCTACATGTACGTTGTCCTAGCCAGACCATTATATGCTCTTCTTGTAAAGTTTAATTGGACTGAAGAGTGTGAGGAATCTTTTGAAAAGTTGAAGCAAGCATTAGTGACTGCACCCGTCTTACGGGCACCAGATTGGAACCAAATCTTTTATGTCCATATTGATGCTTCAAACTTTGCAATTGGATGTATTTTGGCTCAATCGGGAGAACATAATAAGGATTTCCCAATCTCATATGCTAGTCGATAGTTGAGCAATGCTGAGAAGAATTATACCACAACAGAAAGAGAAGGTTTGTCCATGATATATGCAGTGAAAAAGTTTCGCCATTACCTTTTGGCAAACAAATTCATATTTTTTGTGGACCATCAAGCACTGCTATATTTGGTGAATAAGCCTTGTGCAACTGGAAGGATTGTGAGGTGGTTTGTCATCCTTCTTGAGTTTGATTTTGAAGTGGCAGTCCGAAAAGGAACAACTCATCTAAGGGCAGATCATTTGTCTCGAATCACCTCTGGAGAAGCTCCTGTGGGTGTGGATGATGATATGTTAGATTCAACACTTTTCCTTGTAGAGACAGCTCCTAAATGGTCTGAACCCATCTTAGAAATTTTGACAAGTGGGTAGATACAACTAGCGGGTCCTAATGTGGACCTATGGCGACCATTCAAGTTAATCTCAGGGAGATTATATCGTCAGGGTAATGATGGAGTGTTGCGGCTTATACCTAACCCTGACCAATATGAAGAGATCTTGGAATGGGCACATGAGGGTATTGGTGGAATCCATGCATCAGCTACTACTTGTGTGCGACGTATAACTCAGGATGGGCAATGGTGGCCTACCATGCATGCGGATGCTGAAAAATTTGTTCGTAACTGTGCTTCATGTCATATTCAACAACCAATTCATAATGTCACATTATTCCAAATTTCAACTACACCAAGTTGGAGTAAGTATATTGTGGACTATCTTAAGCATGGTCATACTGATCGAACAATTCCTAAACATCGAAAGCGTGCTATTGAAGTTGAAGCAGCCAACTATATGCTGATAGAGGGCTAACTCTACAAGAGGGGCAAGGATGGCAACTTACGCATGTGTGTATGTGAAGCTGACTACTTGAAAATCTTGACTCATGCATATGTAGGTGTTGGGGGTGGACACTTTTCGGGCAATACCACAGCTAAGTTGATTAGGTGGTCTGGGCTTTGGTGGCCAACCTTACAAATGGATGCCGAAGAATATGTGAAACATTGTGACGATTGTCAAAGGACCAAACCTCCCATCACAAAGGACAATATGCCATTGCGGCCTAAGTTAAGCACACGTGCTTTTGCCAAATGGGGTATTGATTTTGTCGGTCCCATTAAACCTCCAGCTCGTC
The DNA here is from genome assembly GCF_041138505.1 of Cibotium barometz. Taxonomy (NCBI): domain Eukaryota; kingdom Viridiplantae; phylum Streptophyta; class Polypodiopsida; order Cyatheales; family Cibotiaceae; genus Cibotium; species Cibotium barometz. The sequence continues at coordinate 6,440,161 of NC_141089.1, read as the reverse complement.
ACACGCATGCCGAATATATTATAGTCGCAACTGACTATTTGACCAAATGGGTAGAGGCAAAGGCCACAGTTAAAAATGATGCCAGAACCACAGCCAAGTTCTTGTATGAGTACGTGTTTACACGCTATGGCTTACCTATTGAAATCGTTAGTGATCAAGGTGTGCACTTTGTGAATGAGGTCATAGAGTTTTTACTTCAAGAATTTATGGTAATTCACAAGCGTTTTGCACCCTATCATCCCCAGACCAATGGTCAAGCTAAGAGTAGATTCTCTGCACAGCACTCACAAAGATTGTTGAGGGACATAGGACTGATTGGGAGCAAAAGTTGCACTCAGTTCTTTGGGCATATAGAACAGCCTATAAAACATCTGTGGGCACAACCCCATTTGAGCTTGCTTTTGGGCTAGATGCAATTCTTCCCATTGAATTTCTTGTACCTACTCTATGAGTTGCTAAACAATTGGACTGGATTGGTCATGAGCTTTCTCAATGCATTGATGAATTGGAAAATCTGGATGAGACCCGCTTATTGGCGGTAATGGGGATGTATGCCGAGAAGAGGAGACAAAAGCAATGGTATGATCGAAATGTAACAACTGGCCGATTCAAAAAAGGGGACCTTGTGCTCTTGTACACACTTAAGAAGCATAAGAGAAAGCTCAAGAAACGTGGCCTAGGACCGTTTGTGATTAATGAGCTTACTCCAAGTGGTACAGTGCGTTTAGAGACACTAGAAGGTGAGCAAATGCCTAACTTCATTAATGGAAGTCGTCTCAAGAAATACAATGAACCATTAACTGAAGCCATGCTTCAACAAATGCATGCTGCACACACACGGAAAGAAGCACATGACCTACTTAAACATCAGGCTCAAGAAGAGGCTAAAGCTAGAGTTGCAAAAGCCAAGGAGCGTCGCAAGGCTTCTGTGTTGGCCTTACAGTTGGCTATTGATGAACAATATATCGATCCTTTCAATATTCAAGTGTGTCTTCATCTTCATGAGACTACCTACTTTGTCTCTGCCTTAATTGACTCTGGTGCAGATTATAATGTTCTCTCATTTGACACATGGATAGCCTTGGGACAACCAACACTTGTGCACATTCCTATTGACTTACGAAGCTTCTCAGGTGAAGATAACCCTATAGAGGAAAAATGTGTCATTTTATGATGTCCATTCAGGATCACCAGATGTCAGTTCCCTTTTATGTGGCTAGTAAGTCCAAGGCAGTGGTAGAGGTTGTTCTTGGTCGTTCATTGTTAAGTGCTACCAATTGTTCATTAGATTGGAAGAATAGACAATACAAATTGTAAATTGATTCTGATTGCATCTTGGGATTTGCTGCTCCATGAGTTTTATCATGTCAAAAGGGTGGTAGTTCTACCTTACACAACCCACTTTCAACATCTGCTCTTCAAACTCCAAGACAAATGATGTGGATAATTGATGAGTCCTCAAGTGAGGGCCATGGCTGGCATGTTCCAACTACTCTAGTCACTGCTCAAAGAAGGCCAGGCAAGAAGGAATCGTCAATTTGGCTACCCAAAGATGCGTACAAACTTGTACCATCTAGTCTAGTTGCTAAACCTCCTAAAAAGAATATCCTTTCCAAGCCTAAGCCTCAGATTGTTACTCATTGGGTCCCAAAGCATGTTCTTAAAGCACAAGGCTATTATGAGGGTGCAACAGCACTTTGGCTTCCCAAATGCCATGGTTTGCTAGAGCCAAAAGAGTGTATCAATAAGATTCCAAAAGCCACTCTTGGTTTTTCATATCAGTGGATGCAAAGGAAATCAACACAACCTCTTCAAGATAGGATAGGTGGTTGTAATAGCACCTACAAATCTACTTGTGTTGACCTTCTCCAAACATGTATTGAATCACTAGTTGTCCCAACTTCTCCTTGTTACACACTTCCACCATCAACTTGTGTACCTAAGACAAATCCAACTTTACATGAGTCTCCTCTGAGCGTAGATTCTAGCATTTCACTGCCTAAATCCTCTTATCTTGCTTAAATTCCTCGACAATTGCTAACCTTCCCACCTCTTAAGAAGGACATACCCAAAACCAAAGGTAAGGCATTAACACTACAATTGAAGCTCTTTGGTAGATCAGTGTTTGAATAGTTTCACATTTACTAATGTGGTTCCTTCTGCCATTACAGGATTGTGTTCTTTTTTAGATGATCTTATCTACATTGTTTTTGATAGGGATTGTTTTGTACATCATATATTTCAACACCCTCTCTCAATGCCACCATGGGACAATGCCAAACATGAAGCAAGGTGAGCATTGGACATACAAGAACAAAATGAACCCCTCTCAACTATAGGATAGATGACAAGGTAGGTAGGCTTTATAAATTAAGCTTTTGCAAAAGTGATGAGTTAAAGAGAAATGTGGTTCACTCCCAATTCTAGCAAACATGCTTCACTCTTCAACTAGAAGAGTTTCTCATCATGTGAGGAACTTACAAAATTCCCCTCAACCTTAGTAATATCTTTGGTACCATCTCTTCCATAGTGGCTTCGTGCACCACCCTTGTTGCTTCTTCGCTTTGATGAAACTATCTTCTTGCAAAATACAATCTTCAAGTGGGATTTGGATGTACCATTCTTAATTACATTGGCTTCATTGGTTGCATCTTCGTGCTTCGCCAATCCTTTCTCGTGGTAGACATGCTTCATGCTTACATGTCTCCTTCCAATCATGCTAGCTTCCTTAGTTCAGCTACCACATAGACTAACACAAGACTGTCACCCATGTTTCAATAGCTTATGCATGTGCTTCTCAATATGCTTCTTGCTTCCACCTTCCACTTCATTATGATGCATAAATACATACACCAATGTGAACATTGATTTAGGAGAGGTCTTACCACTTGTTTATCAACACAAGGGCAGTGTCTAACTCCATTACAATACGATATATGACTTCCATGCATATGAGTTCATTAAAAAAAATTAGGATCGGATTTCATGCTTGATGCGTTGATTTTGCTTGGTTTCAACAAAAATTGTGCATGCCTTCTTTCCAAGCGAGAACGGCACAAAAATAATAATTTCTTCCTCCGCTTGCCTTGAGCTTGAAAGAAATGAGGGACAAAACCTTTGTGATAAAGGTTTAAAAAAACCTTAAAGGTTTAAAAACCTTTAAAAAGAGTTTTTTTAAACTTGGATGAGAAAAAAAAGGTTTTTAAACCTTTGGATTGGGTTTTTTTTTTCATCTGTGGGAAAAAAACTCTACGTTTTGTTTGGCTGCGTCTACGCGTGTGCTGTGTGGAAGCGTTACCTGCCAGCTACGTTTGATGCTACTCTATTGCTTAACCAACATAAAAAAATACTCACCCACAAGACGACTTTGAGCGTTTTAGCTATGTTGTGTGTTTCTCTTGGATGTGCGTTGTTCGCCGACTGCATTAAGGCAGCTTTGCTTGTTGTTGTTGTTGTTTGTTGAACCTTGCCAAGCTAGAAAGCACCACACACATGTATAGGACGGCTTGCATACTGTGCTTAAGGTGACACGACTCGACAAAAATAGTGATTGGCGACGGAATCTTTGGACGGATGATAGGCGACACGAATAAAGACAGACGTTGACCAGAACAATGCAAAAATGGTAGTTGCGTTTTTTTTTTTTGGATGCTACGTTTGTTGATGAAGTTTCCCCTTTGATAGGGCGGGAAGAGGACAAACCCAGCCAACCTTCCACTCCTTCAATCAATCACAACGATGCTCCCATCCATCTTCTACGTCCTCAAAGAAGATTGATGACGATAGAATTTTTTCGATGGAAAAAAACTAGAGATTTACCAATTTACTTGAGTTTTCTTCTCCTTTTTCCTCCTCCTCCTCTTCTTCTTCTTCTTCTTGTTGATGATGAGGATCACCTTCTTCTTCTTCTTCCAAGATTCAAGAACTTGTTGATGTGATGACGGAATCTCCTCTTGATGAAGCTCTTTTGTTACCTCCCTTCTTGACACCTTTTTGATTCTCACCTTCTTCTACCACTGTCCTTCTTGATGAGCATGTGAATGGCTTATGATAGTGAGAGTGTTATATGCACATTATGTGTGCATATACTAGGAGGCTAACCCACATCAGGCTTGTGAGAATGGGAGTATGGTAACAAGCTCTAGTGGAGCATGGGTTAGGACTAACCTTAAGGGTTAAGGTTAGGGTCATGCATCCAAGGGTCACACATAGAAAATGGAGAGTCAAGAGTCACTTGATGGCCCTCCTATATAATAGGGGCATGGGACACAGTCAAGGACGGCTTGGAGGCTTAGGCTATGGTCTCTTGTGTAGAGGATCATATCTACTCACCTACCATTTCACACTATAGCTACATGCTTGGAGTTATACCTCTTGATGGTACGGGACATCAAGGTAAAGGTATGATGTATTTCATTATATTTCATGTCTACATCCCTTGGGCTCGGAGGGTGGATGAGTTTATGCATGTTTATGGATAACAATTATCTAGAGAGATCTTAGGGTTTTTCACAGTGGTATCAAAGCAATCTCTAGTTAATTGCTGTTGATTTTTCTTTTTTATTATATTTTTTTAGCTTTTTTTTGAAGTAAATTTTAATATTTACTAATAAAAATATTATTTTATTGATTTTTGTTGATGATTTACACGTGTTACTATGAAGAGAGAGAGAGTCCTCTCACCCTCTCCCTCTGTTTTTTGGCGCACGGTAGGCGGGGGAAGGGGGGACACTGCTGTGTGCTGGGTGTTGGTTGCTTGTTGCATTGGATTTCAACGTGTGCCCTCTATGCAGCAGCAAGCAGCTGGTGTAAAGCCTTAATATAAGGCTTATAATCCTTATTAGAAGGCTTAAACAAGCATTCATGCTGGCCGCCACACCTACCTTCTCATCGTCATGTGCCTCAGTCTCACCAGCACGTCATCGCCTATAGCAACACCGTCTCCAAGCCACGTATCACCTCCACCATAGTGTAAGGGTTACCCCCCCTCCCCCCCAAAAAAAAATCATTTTTTAAGGTTTTTTAAAAACCTTAGTTATAAAAGTTTTTTAAGGTTTTTTAAAAACCTTAGTTATAAAAGTTTTTTTTAAAAGCTTACAAAAAGCTTTATTTAAAAAAAGCTTTAAAATATATAGCAAAAGAGTTTTTTATTTTCAAAAAATCTTGGAAAAGAGATCAGAGATATTGGAAAAATTTTACTTCTCTAAGATATAGGGGGAGGGGGGAGATTACACCCAGCATGTTTGTCTTGGAGCTAAGTATTATGTTTGCTATGTTTTTGTTCAATTTATTTGATTTTGTTGAAACCTGCAAAGCATATGTTTTCATGGTTGAATTTATGTGTTGAATTTCTCAAGTGTTCCACAAGCTATCCTAGAGAACGATTCCGTTTTCAGTGGTATCAAAGCTTGGGCTAGGAGATTTGTGGAAAGGTAGGAAAGGTCTTCATCAACACAACTCTCAAGAAAGTTGCAGGCTTTTAACCAGTGGGCAAAAGAAGGGTTTGTGGTCTTTAACCAAAAATTCAAATTCTCAAACTAGCTCTACTTCTCAAACCCACTTACCTCTTCCCAAAACCATTCTTCTTCATCAAAAAGTGGTTATGCTCAAAGCTTCATGAATTTCAGATCTGACTGTACACAGATGGATTCCCCATAGCCAAAAACCTCATGTGGATTGCTCAATTTTTGCAAAGGTTCAAGCTGCAAAAATCCTATAATGCGATACCCTTATGAAGCCATGGATGCACCATTCTATATCCCCTAAGCCACAATAGTGCTAACCCTCAACCACACATCAATTGAATAGAAGAAACACGCGTTCCAACCACCATATCAATGATCCACGTGTGTAATCACCAAAATGAACCAACAAAATAACATTTTTATTCAGTAAATATTAAAATTTACTTTAAAAAATGCTAAAAATTAGAATAAGAAAGAAAAAACAAGAACAATAAACTAGAGATTGCTCTGATATCACTGGGAAAACCACTAACCATGTTCTATGGTAGCTTGAAGTCCTCAAACCAAACAATGTTTGATTTAAGGGCTCAACCAATTTTATGTCCTCAAATCAAGCATTGTTCAATTTGAGCCATCAAACAAATGGAACATTGTTCAGCTTTGATGCCACCACTTTCTTCCCTATTCATTCCTCTCAAGTCAAGCATATGGGAATGCCCAATCACAGGTGGTTCAAAGCCTTGTTGGCTTGGTTTCCATGAAAATCTCCGTTTTTGGTGCACTAGTTACTCCACAGATCATTCCGTCTTCAGGAATTAAGGAAAAGTATCTAAGGTCATTTGGACTGAGCCTAATGTACTCTTTCCCTTTAGAGTCATAGTATTGATATGATTGGTCTAACAATCCCCTACAAACATACAAGGTGTTTTCTAGTGGATGTTTTGTGTGTGCACTTTCAAGGGTTGTATAGAAATTTTGTTCTACGTCTTTGTACAACGCCTTTTGTGGATCAAGCGGTTTTAGCCTACAAGCTAGAATAGTTCCTTCAAACTCAATTTCATGCCCAAAATTTACTTTTTTAGGTGATTTAGAATTCAAATGAGATGAAAACATATATGGCCTTTCTCATGTCCAAGCTGGTTCATCCCTTGTTGCATGTCCATATGAAATGACACTTCCTAGCTTGTCCATGTTCCCTGGATCTGATGTGGTGATGTACAATACTCCATCCTGGTCCACATAGTGGTCTCCTTGAGACATCTCTCTTTTCGTTTGTGAATAAAGGTCAATTGATGATTCGGAGGGGATGTCCTCTCAAATGGTATCCAAGTGTTCTACCGGCCTTGTTTCACTACCTTAAGTTGGAATTCTCAAGGCAACGTCAAATCCTATAGAGTAGCCTATGGTCCTTTCGGATCTAAGATACATAAAGCCGAAGATTTCTTTAAGTGCTTGGGGACGTGAAGGCTATGGAGTCTTCGGTGTTAATAACAAGGAGAAGCTCCCAAGGAGATTTGTGAAGGTATTTTTGGTGATTTTGCCTCTAATTTGGTGTTTGAGCATGGAACAATGCTCTTATTTGAGAAGGGTTACTATTTTGGGATGTGTGAATCCCTTGCAATTTGGCAAGGATGTGAGGTGCATGCTTGTTCATGTGAAAACAAGTAATTGTGGGGGCTAGTTGGAGCCCAAGTGGAGCTGATGGTGCTCACTAATTTGCTCATGAAAGATGAGCTAGTTGTGGATGTTATCGGAGAATTCATTTTTCTATCTTATGCACCTATGGTCTTGTTTGAGAGAACATGTGAAGAAGCACCATTGGAATCTGTTGCATGTCAAGAGGAGGAACATGCAAGTTTGAGAGTGCTTCAATGGGAAGCACTATGCTGCTGCAAATTGTTGGTTGCTCTTTTTGATGCTCACAAAGGCATGAGCAAACGGTGAGTGCTTTATGGAAGGAAGCACAAAGGAGTGCATAAGGGTGATGCATACATGAAGAACCTTGGTTGCATATGCAAAGAAGGGCATGCATATTGAAGCTCAATGGTGAGCTCATGTGGCCATGTTGATGGCTATGGAGAAATCTCATATTGGAGAAACCTCATATTGGAGGTTTATGGAGGCAAAGAACCTAAACCGACTAATGGAGTTCAATTTGGAATTCATGGAGATCCATATCAATGGCTTATGAAACCTCATGATAGGGTTTGTGAAGAGGAAAATGTAGACAGAGAATTGGGAAAGGAGGCAGCGTAGTCAGCATGAGGAGAAAGAAGCCTAGCAGTGCAAATTGGTGGCAGAAGAAAGATTCCTAGAGAGGGCAAGCAGTTATGGCAAGCTCGAAGGAGAGAAGCTCATGGTGAAGAAGATGACCTACACACGGCAGGTCCTACAGCAGGTTTGCCATGGACCAGTAGAGGGCATGATGCTATCTAGGTGGTGGTAGATAGATTGAAAAAGATGGCACGATTTGTTTTTTGGAAAATAAGAATAAGTGAAACTACTATGTTAACGTAGCTATATGGGAAATGAGAATAAGTGAAACTACTATGTTAACGTAGCTATATGGAACATAATCGGGATACCCATCACCATAGGTTCCAATGAGAGAGTCAGGCACTATATAGTCATTGGAGGTGCAGTTGGAGGTGCATTATCCACTAGGTTATTATAGAAAGTAAATTTAGGAACCCATAATCGGGATACCCACCATCACCCATAGGTTCCAATGAGAGAGTCAAGCACTATATAGTCAGAGGAGGTGGAGGTGCATTATCCACTAGGTTACTGTAGAAAATAAATTTTTATTGTAGAAAATAAATTTAGGAAACCCATTTGAGGATTCTATTTCCCACGTTCTTGAGATAACTTCATCATCCCTAATCTTTGCTTTTATATTTATCCCTAATCTTTGCTTTTTCATCATCCCTAATCTTTGCTTTTATTAGAGGTTTTGGCCAAAGCTAGATGAATGAGATTCTGGGGGATAAGAGGTGGTTCCATCTCCCCTTGCCTAAAATTTATATGCTTTTGGCTTATCATAGGGAATATATCTATATTATCCCAAACATCCCTATAGACATGACATCCCAAGCTAGGTCTATCTACATGAAACACATTCGGATTTTTTGAATACTAACTCAAACTTGTTCCTTGGTTGGGAATTACATTGAAGACTCTGTTTTTGAGTCTATATACACATACGTGCCCATATAAGTAAGTAAAATCTTTCTAATTTTGATGCCCCTAAAGCTTCCTAGCCTAATCTCCTGGTGGAGGATTCACTTAGAGTTTTTCTAAAAATTTCTCTACTTGTAGAAGTTCTAATAAAAGAGTTAGCATTACCACCAGACATCACTTCTTTTATCTTGGAAATGGTAACACTAGCTTCATGTGAGGAATATATTGAAACCAAGAGTCTTCACTAAAAAATAGATAAATGGTTAGACTCGACTTCGGTTTCAATCAAGTTCTTAGCTCAACGCTTAATAGGTTCAGTTCCAGTGTTGGCTATGGAAGCATGAGAAGCTTTATTTGATCCACCAAACTAGGAGCTACCTCAACTATACCACTACACAAGTAAACAATGCCCAAATCAATTTAAACTCAGAGGGAACTTTGTTCTAGCAATATATGTTGATATAAGTACTTTTAGGCTGGTGGAAAGTTGAGCCTTTTTGTTTTCAAATTCTTTACAGTAACCAAGTCTTTGTTTCTCCAAGATTCAATTGCACCACTATCAGTCTCATCAAAAGAGAAAGGTAATTGGTTAATCAAATTGAGGAAAGGATGGAGATCTTGGAAAGGAGTTACTCTTAGCTCAACAAAATACTCTCTTGTATACCATTCTTGGGAGTAGTATATCCAAAGGTGGTAGTGACAAATTCTATGCACTCTCTTTGTAGTTCTAAGGATGCAATAGAATTGGTAACACAATTGGATGTACATAAGATTTTCTTTCCAACCTTGATCTTAAGAAGTTTATTGGTAGCAATCTACTAACAAGATGGTTCCTCTTATCTCAACTGTGTAAGATTTGGGAATTGATTGTAGTATTCTAAATTGGATACTCTCCTCCTCCTACAAATTTATTATATGTGTGAATAATGGTCTACAATCATGACATTCGTGAGAGTTAGGCTTTATAATGAAATCCTAATCCTTGAAACATTAAATTGTTATATTTCAAACAAAAAACAATACCTATTAAAAATAACAGTCTTGGGGGACTTCACCCATGAAAAATGCCTTTGTACTCCATATGACTCATGTAAGATCTCTGTCCCCACCGTGCAACGGATTCGGGGTGCTAGCAGCGGAAGTAGCACATCTTGCGTGGGGCAGGGTCCCACACTTGGGGCCTCGCCCACGGATATCCGGACAGGTGACTAATTCCTCGATTCTTCCAAACCGAACTCGAAAAAAACTTCTCTTACCCGGAAAGCACGGGCGATTCTACCAGGATAACTTTTCCCTAACGTAGTCAAAAGCCTTAACTAACTGAGCTCATCTGACCGAACCCGTAAGTCCCGTAGTCAGATCAGGGAAAAAGACTGTACTTGGATCATAGAGACCAACGCTTTTTTCCTCATTGAGAGGCACAGCCGTTGATTCTTTTCCATAGAACAATTTTTGTTCGGGATTTACTTTATCTATCGAACTAAACAGAAATTGAGTCTCGATTTACGGATCCATCAGTCCAGCCTAACCCCATCTAGTCCCATGGGTTAGCCAACAACCACTGTAGTGATGGGATCCAATTAGGAATTTGGTTAGGTTTTATCCCGAGTACCAAGGAAAAGAGTTCCCAGGCCCCCTAGCCGGAAGTTCATGCAAACATAAAATTAGTCACATCACTTACACACCCACTAATATGAAATTGCCTTTTTCTCAGCATCAGTTAACTTTAAAACAATCCTTTAATGAAACCATTATGTCACTCATCACAATCCTCAAAATCTCTGGTTAAATTCATATTTCCAATCATTCATTCATCGGTGTACTTATGGCATCATTGGCAACTAGAACACTCACCACCTGTTCACTCAGGGGCCTTTTCGATAGTTCCTAGCTCATAGTAACCGGCAATATATTCACATATAAAAATCAAGATGGAATCCTAGTTGAAGATCAGTAAGATCAACCAACAGATCCATATAAGAGAGCTATGGACTCATCAGTTGAGGACCAGCAAGGTCAATCAACGAGATCTATACTCGGTTTTAGAAAACAACTCTTACTCCTTGTTCCAATATCTTCCACGACGCATGTGTGGGTATCTTCGGCGACCCAGAGCCCGAGCACCGTATGGTCAGCACCCTCTAGGATCCTTCGCAGGTCACCTAGCGCTTCACTCATAGGCTGCTTCCTTGGTCCCTCATCCATCGTACCAGAAGCTCACCATTTAAATCGAACCGAGGCTGGTCAAGACCTCGGCCGACCTTGCTACGCGAGATGTCCTCCATTGACTCTTCGTCTAGCTGCTGCAACTTTATCAGTTAGGTCTCCATGACCTTAATCACAAGACGGTCAAAATGCTTCCCTAGCATTCTTGACATAAAACAGTCATTTACAAACAAGTCATAAATACAGTTTCTATAATGAACTCACGTCTTTCCAGATTATTCCACATCAATCCATATTACTTAACCCAATTCCAAATCATATGTGTATCCATTCTTGACCAGATACATCATTTTCCATCCCATCACATTAGATTCATCCACTTCACATAACATCCATTCCTATCTTTCTTAATTTACATTACGTCTCATCACATCCATTTCTCATTACATCTCATTCGTTCACATCTTATATTATTCATTCACATTCTGATTCACATGACATCTCATCTCATCCATTCGCTCATATCGACTTCATATCCATTCACATACATTTTTGCATTCATTATTCCACATACACATCCACATTCGTACATCCACATTCACATCTACATCCATACATCCATTTTCACATCCACATTCATACATCCACATCCACATCCACATTCATACATCCACATTCACATCTACATCCATATATCCATTTTCACATCCACATTCATGCATCCACATCGATACATCCATTTTCACATCCATATTCATACATCCACATCCACATCCACATCCATACATCCACATCCACATCTACATCGATACATCCATTTTCACATCTATATCCACATTCATACATCCACATTCACATCTACATCCATACATCCACATCCATATCCACATCCATACATCGATATCATACATTCACATCTGCGTTCACATTCATACATCCACATCCATGCATCCACATTCATATCTACATCCATACATTCATTTTTACATCCACATTCATATATCCACATCAATACATCCATTTTCACATCCATATTCATACATCCACATCCACATCCATACATCCACATCCTTATCTACATCCATACATCCATTTTCACATCTATATCCACATTCTTACATCCACATTCACATCTACATTCATACATACACATCCATACATCCATTTCCACATCCATATTCATACATCCACATCCACATCCACATCCATACATCCACATCCACATCCATATCCACATCCATACATCTATATCATACATTCACATCCGCATTCACATTCATACATCCACATCCACATCCATATCCACATTCACACATCCACATTCACATTCACATACATCCACATTCTTACATCCATATCCTTATCCACATTCCATATCTACATTCATACATCCACTTCCATACATACACATCCATATTCATACATCCACATCCACATCCATTTTTACATTCTCATTCATATAACCACATATGCCTTCACATCTATTCTTTTACATCACATCCATTCTTGCCCTATCACAACCCATATACATCTTATCCCATCAGATACACTTCTTACCTCATCCCATACACATCTTATCACATCCTAACTCATCTTATCATATCCTAACTCATCTTATCACATCCTAACTCATCCCAATGCATCTTATCACATCATATCACATCTCATACACCTCTTATCACATCCTATCACATCTCATACACATCCTATCATATCTTATACGCATCTTATCACATCCTATCACTTCTCATACACATCTTACCACATCCTATCACTTTTCATACGCATCTTATCACATCCTATCACATCTCATACACCTCTTATCACATCCTATCACGTCTTATCACATCCTAGCACATCTCATGCTCCTCTTATCACATCTCATACACCTCTTATCACATCCTAGCACATCTCATACACCTCTTATCACATCCTAGCATATCTCATACGCATCTTATTAGGCATAAAGACAACTTTAGTAGGAATAACACTTTTATAATAATCCTTTTATGCATTTTACTATGCATAAATTCCAATTTAATGAGAATAATACTTTCGAAATAAAAATAAATCTTTTATACATCTTTCTATCCATAAATTTCCATGTTAATGAAATTAACACTTTTAGAATAAAAATAAATCTTTTATGCATCTATCTATGCATAAAATCAAAATTGATAAGAATAACTCTTTTGAATTAAAAATAAAATTCTTTATGCATCTTTACATGCATAAATCCAATTTAGTAGGAATTACACTTTTAGAATAAAAGAATTTCTTTTATGCATCTAATTTGTGCATAAAATCCATTTATGATGAAAATCTCACAAAAAAATCTTTTATGCATATGTTTATGCATACAAATCGTTTATGATGAAAATCATTCTTTTAATATAAAAGAATTTCTTTTATGCATCTAATTTATGCGTAAAATCCTTTATGATGAAAATCACACTTTTAATATAAAAAAGATTTTCTTTTATGCATCTACTTATGCATAAAAATCAATTATGATAAAAATCACACTTTTATAATAAAATATTTCTAGTATACATTTTTCTATGTCTAGAATGAAAATAACCCTTTAAGAATACTCATACGATGGGAATTACTCTTTTTAACATAAAATTTAATTACTAGAAATCCTCTTTTTCTTAATTCGTCAATTATGCATAACATAAAAATCAATTTCTCCATGATTACAATGAAATTATTTCAATTAATCTAGGATGATAATTCCTAGAATATGGTAGGAAGTCCTCTTTTCATGCTTTGAATGAAATTATTTTATGTGTAATTTTTACAAAAATTTTACCATAGCTCTGCTACTATGACTGATAAATCTCAATTATTTTAAAGGATAAAGCTTAACATTAAGAGAATGATTAGATTCACCACCTCTAGATGAAGAGAAACTCATGGCTAGGTTCATTCGGGATATGAACGAACCCTTAGCCAGTGTCCATGGCAGAAGCTATCAGAATGGCGAAGGACTTTGCCAAAGCTTTCATCGTAAAAGTCCTGCCAAAGCCAGCTCCCTCATCCTTCAAGAGATTTCAAACACCGGGAAGTTCTTCCAACCTTCCGCCTCCAACAAAGAGACACCAAGGTCCCAACGAGAATGTGGAGACGGGAAGCTTCAGGAATGAAGACCTTTCCCTTGAAGTACATACTCAGGAACTCCGACTCTTTCAAGAATGCAAAGGGAAGAGCTTCAAAGCGAGAACAGATGCTTCGGATGTCAGGGATTTGGGCACCAGCTCAAGGATTGCCTATCTCCTTCTATGGGCCAAGGAAGCCAGGGTCCCAGAATTCAAAGATAGACTCCTTCAGACCCAGTGTCTCACCTTGGGGTGCGCCCATTATCTTTCAAAAGAAGAAAGATGGAATGTTAAGACTCTGTATTGACTACAGAGGATTGAATTTATTAACAATTAAAAATAAGTATCCTATTCCTAGGATTGATGAAGTTTTGGATCGGTTAAGTGGGACCCAAATGTTCACAAAGATAGATCTCAAATTCGGGTACTACCAGATCAGAATCAAGAAGCAGGACATCCCAAAGACAGCATTCAATACTCGCTATGGGCATTATGAGTTCACAGTCATGCCGTTTGGATTGACTAATTCCCCAGTGACATTTAATCATCTTAGGCAAGATATTCTCAGAGAATACTTGGATGATTTTGTTCTTGTCTTCTTTGATGATATCTTGGTATACTCAAAGAATGTTGTAGATCATGTGCGCAAGGTCAAGAAACACCAACTCTTTGCAAAAAAGAGCAAGTGTTCTTTCTCTGTTGACCAGGTGGAATACTTGGGATTCATAGTGTCAAAAGATGGGATTTCTCCTGACCCCGTAAAGATCCAAGCAGTCATAGAATGGCCAGAACCCAAGACAGTAAAGGAAGTCAGAGGATTCTTAGGATTAATTAGATGGTATAGGATCTTTATACCTAGGTATACTCAAATAGTATCCCCTTTAACTAACCTTCTCAAGAAGAGTACACTTTTTCAGTGGATTGCAATGTGTTAGAGTGCCTTTGACAAGCTAAAGATAGCCTTAGTAGCCAACTATGTCCTTAAATTGCTAGATTTTACCAAACCCTTTGAGGTAGTACTGATGTCAATGGGTTTGCCTTAGGTGGTGCTCTTATGCAGGAAGGTTATGTAATGGCCTATGAATCCAGAAAACTCAGAATACATGAGAGAAATTATGCCATCTTGGAGTTACTCTCGGTAGTGTATGCTCTAAAGTTTTGGAGACATTATCTTTTGGGACAGAGGTTCACCTTGATGACATATCATCAAAGTATGAAGTGGATCTTCACCCAAAGGGATCTCAACATACATCAAAGGAGATGGATGCAGACCCTGCTAGAATTTAATTTTGAAATTAAATTATCAGCTGAGGGGAAAGAAAATGTGGTTGTAGATGCGCTTAGTAGAAAAGCCTCCTTGCTTGCAATTACAGTGGTGTCAAATACATTGATCAGTGAAGCAAAGGAGAAAATCATGCATGACAAATTCCTTGCCCCTATTGCTACCCTTCTGATGTAGGAAAGAAAGACTCCTTAGGAAATGAGTCGAGTTCTTTGTAGGTACAAATTGGATGAAGGATGCATGTATTATAATAATCGGCTATGTATCCCTAATGATGAGGGAATAAAGGGAAGAATTCCGAGAGAAGTCCATGATAGCCTGATAGCTGGACATCCAGGGTTTATAAAAACCTATATGTCTGTGAAGAAAAGTTTCTTCTGGCTAGGACTCAAAAAGGATGTAATTAATCATGTGCGAAAATGCTTAATGTGTCAAAGAGTCAAGATGCCAGGGAAACTGCAGCCTCTAGTAGACATTCCACAGATGAAGTGGGACTGTATTAGTATGGACTTTGTCACACTGGATTACCTTCAGTGCAATTAGGTTACAACTCCATTTTTGTGGTAGTCGACAGACTAACCAAAGTTGCCCATCTGATTCAAGTGAAAGACTGCAGGATGTTGCCAGAGTTTTCCTTAAAGAGATCTTCAGATTACATGGCTTACCCAGGAGGATAGTAAGTGACAGAGATCCCAAATTCACATCAAAATTCTAGACTACATTCTTCGAAGCAGTAGGAACTTTCTTAGATCTCAGCACAGCCTATCACCCCAAAACAAATGGCCAGACTGAAAGAGTGAATCAGGTAATAGAAGATATCCTTCGGTCATGCTGTGGCACAGGGAACCCAAGAAGTGGTTAAGCCATTTGCATCTGGTCGAATTTGCTTACAATGCTTCTTATCATCGAAGCATTGGGATGAGTCCTTTCAAAGCTTTGTATGGACAAGATTGTCTTACACCATTGACTTGGTCTGACCCATTGATCAAAGTCAAAATGTCTAGACAAATGCTTGACGACATGGACCAGCAGATGCAATCAATCCGTAAAGATATAAAGGTGGCCCAAGACAGACAAAAGCAGTATGCAGATAAAAAGAGATCAGAGAGAGAGTTTGAAGAATCAGATATGGTCTTCATTCGAGTACGACCAAAAACAAGTTCCTTATCCTTAGGAAAGTACAAGGAGCTCTCTCCCAGATACTGTGGGCCATATGTTGTTATAAAGAAAGTGGGCGATCTAGCCTAAAAAATTCTTCTAGCTCCCCATCTCAAGGTACATAATGTATTCCATGTCAACTTGCTTAAGAAGTATGTACCCAGCCTGAGTCACGTGCTCAATGATGAACAATTGATCTCTCCGACTCAAGGCCAGATGGTACTCCAACCTGAGGAAATCCTTGACGTTTGGGAGAAGATTCTCAAGAGCAAAGTCCTCAGAGAATTTTTAGTAAAGTGGAAGTTCTTCCCTCTAGAAGACACCACCTAAGTGAAAGAAGAAGAGTTGGCAAAAGACTACCCCCACTTTGCGAGATGAGAACATCTCACGTTTTTCAAGTGGGAGAGGATGTAAGATTCCTCCTCAGCCTAAATAATAAATAAGCCTTTACCTCAATACCCTGTAATCATTCCCTGTTTCTGAATACAAGAAAATATTATTTTCCTTGTTTTTGCCTAGTGAGATAAAAATTTCTAGAGAGTGGTAATTCAATATTGAGATATTTTTGGATATATAAATTCTACAAATATCAAAAATATATTTTTCTAAAATAGAAAATCAAAATAAATTTTCCAAGGTACAATTGGAATTGATAAAAAATGATTTAAAAGACCTTAGCCTAAGGGTCAAGATTTTCTAAAATTTTTAGATTATGGTCCAATTAAGGTTGCTATGGACCAGTAAGATTAATCCAAGTGTTGGGATGAGATAAATTTAATGAATAAAAGAAAATACCCAAAAATGAGTAAATGCCCACATAAGATGAAAAGTTGATTGAGTACAAGATTTATTAGTTAAAAATTATGAAATATTACTTAAAAAATGAGATATTTTGGAGTAATCATTCATTTTTGACACCTTGGCAAGGAAAGGGGGAGCCTTCAAGGAGGCGCCTATTTCGCACATGTGAAGGAGTTTTGAACTAAAAAATATTAAGATATTTTTATCTCTCCTCTCTCTGGTCAAACCAAATCAAAAAGGGAGCCAAACTAGTAATCTTGTCCAAAACGGGTCCAAATCTTTTCCAGCTTCAGCCAAACTGAAGCTGGAAAATTTTGAAACTTAGTTGGACTCAGTTAGTAGCCTCCCTCACCTATAAATAGACCCTCATTCTTTTGTATTCTCATCTGTGAACTAGACCATGCCAATATTACTCTAAAATAAGCATATTTTCTATTATCCTCTAAAAATCCTCTACAATTTGGAGAGATTGGAGCTTCTCTCTCTCTTCAACCTTCTTGGAGTATTCTTCAACATACTAAACTAATTGATTGGTTGGGGGCCTCTCCTAAGACTAAAGAATCAAGCAAAACAAGAGGTAAAGTGTGACTTTATGATTTTTTTTCTTCTTCTAAATATTTTTCACTTCTCAACCCCTCTCAAGCTTGAGAAGTATTCAATTGAATGATTCTTCAATGTAAATGAAGCTCTCTAATGAATTTTAGTGATAAATCACATAAATTTACATTTATGCTTAATTAAAAATGTTTTTTTAAACATATCTCTCTCTCTCCCAAAGAATGGTCATTCCTATAAAATGCTAATATCTCTCTCTCCCCCAAAGATTTGTACTGATTCTATAAAATGCTAATATCTTTTACATATAAACTCATATGAGATTCCCACTTTGGACCTTGGATCTTCACATAATATAGAGCTTAACTTGATTTTTAAGAAAATTTTACTTGATTTTTAAGAAAATTTTAAGCTATTTTTCTTTTTTCTTTAAATATTTCAAGGTCTTTAAAATGTTATAATATATGCCACTTTTTGCACCCACAATAACAACCACTTAAAATGCTCAATCTTGTAAATCAAAAGAGTGGTAAATAGTGAGACATTAGTAAATTGTGGTGGTTAGTCAAAATTACAAATCCGGTGGTTGGATTTTTAATGATCTCTTTTTCAAAATTCTTCCAGGCTATTAGAAGGCCTGTAAATATTAATAATCTAATTAGTAAAATTACATTTTTGATGTAGATCATCTAAAAGCTATAGGGACTAGTGTACTTATAATGGTGCATCTATGAAAACAATATTTGATCACTCTAAGTATAGAAAGATAATTTTTTATCATTTCATTATTTTTTATTAATTTTGATTCATTAGACTAATTTATATTAATTTAATTTATATTGGGTTAATTTGAGTGTATGTGTATTTTCTATTAGTTGAGTGATCTCATTTGAAGTACCTTGCCCCCCCCCCCCCAAATTTGCTCGCCAAGCATTGTCCCAGTCCAACAAAAATTGGACACCCTAATCTTGTAACAACCCTATCCTATTCCTCGACGAGTGGTCGATCTTCTTTTGATAGATTTCGAGAGGAGAAAAGGTATTTAGTAAAATAGACTTGAAATCTGGATACCACCAAGTGAGGATGGTAGAGGAAGATATATACAAGACTACTTTTAGGACACAAATGTGTCATTATGAGTTCTTAGTGATGCCCTTTGGACTCACTAATGCTCTGGCTACTTTTAGGCACATGATGAACCGCATCTTCCTCAAATATCGCAACTTTCAATGATATTATTATATTCAATGATAGTGTTGTTAAGTACGAGAAACATCTGGAGATAGTGTTTAATCTCTTAAAAGAGAATGGGTTGTATCTCAATCCTGAGAAGAGCTCTTTCTTTCAGATAAAGATTGAATACCTTGGTCATATTATTTCTACTGATGGTACTCGTGTGGACCCCCAAAAAGATAGAGACTATAGTGACTTGGCCAAGACCCAAAGATATTCATGAACTCTGATCATGAGTCTTGGTTTGTGCAGTTACTACTATAGACGTTTTGTGAAGAATTTTGCTTACATTTCTCATTATCAGACTTTTCTTTTAAAGAAAGCAAACAAGAATGTGTGGATTGATTAACAAGAAAAATCTTTTAATGCTTTAAAAGAAGCACCAATTTTGCAATTACCAGACTTTGCTAGACCTTTCTTTATTGTTGTAATAACTGATGCTAGTGGTACAAGCATAGGGGCAATATTGATGCAAGATGGTCACCCCATAGCATTTGAGAGTAGGAAACGCAGACCTCCCGAGTGCAAGTACAGCACTTATGACAAAGAATTGATTACTGCAGTCCATGCCCTAAAGATTTGGAAACACTATTTGATGGGAGAATCAGAATTCATCACATTGAAAAATAGACCAGTAGAGTATCAAGCACCGCTTACCCGACCTTTGATATCTGACCGACACATCAAATGAGCTACTTTTATTCAAATTTTCTAGCCTACTATTCTCTACCAGCCTGGAAAAGAGAATGTAGTCGTTGATGCCCTTAGTCGATGGCCTAGTGTTCATCACATATCACGGTTGTAGATCGCTCGACTTTCGATGCTATGAAAGACTCTTATGACCAAGAACCAGACTTTTCAGACACGAACCAAAATAAGAGATAATCACTCAAATTACTCTTATCATGATGGGTATCTCTTCCTTCAGAGTAGATTATGCATCACAAGACCTTTTAGACAGTCTGTTATGGAGGAGTTGCACCAACCCCCATATGTAGGGCATAGAGGAGTATCCTCTACTTTACAGAGACCATTTCCCGAGACTTTCATTGGCCATCTATGAAGAAAGATATAGCCAAGTTTGTGGCCAAATGCATTACTTGCCAAAAGATTAAAAGCTATAAGGGAAAAACTCAAGGATTATTTATGCCACTGGGCCTAATTCCCAATGAACCATGGGAGCAGATTTCAATGGATTTTAGCACTGTTAGCACTGGTTTTCCGCTTACTACTAATCAAAATGATAGGATTTGGACAGTAGAGTTGATAGATTTAGCAAACAGACTCATTTCATTGCATGCAAAAAGAAACTGACTGCTCATCAAGCTGCTCATTTATTTTTAAAGCATATATTTATGCATCATGGTTTGCCTAAAGTCATTGTGTCAGATAGAGATTCTAAATTTTGTAGCGATTTTTGGAGAACATTGTTTGATAATTTAGGCACAAAATTAGATTTCTCTACTGCTTTTCATCCTAAATCCAATGGCTAGACTGAAGTGACCAATAGTACTATCCTAGACCTTCTTAGAACCTGTGTTTCATCATAGCCTAGGCAATGGGATAAATATTTATATATTCTTCAATTTGCCTACAATAACACTCCTCACTTTGCCACTAAGAAGGCACCTAGTGTATTGAAAGACCCTTCCCACTTTGATGACTCGTCTTTCCCACACTATAGAAGCTGCTGAGATGAATTTACCAGAGACTTTAACTCTATTCATGATCAAGTTAAAGAGGCTATTAGAAAATCTCAGGAAAAGTATGTAAAATAGGCTAATAAGAAAAGGGAACCCATGACTTTTGAAGAAGGATACCATGTACTTTTGAGGATAGAAAAGAGGAGGATTAAGAGTGTCGAAAAGAATCTTGTTGTCAAACTAGCACCTAGATTCTACGGTCCTTTCAAAATAGTAGACAAAATCAATGACCTCGCTTATAGACTAGATCTTTTGTCCCATTGGAGGATTCATAACTCCTTTCATATTAGTCTATTGAGACCCTTTAAAGGACCAATCCCTAATCATCATGTTTATGAAGAACCTCCAAAGCTAGTTATGATGATGAAGAGCAATTAGTACCTGATGAAATTATTGACCCATGAGCTGGCAATTATTATAACAGATATCTTTTGACCTTCAAGAACCATCTGAGAGAAGATGCTCGTTGGATGCCCGAGCAATTTTTCCGCACATGTCCTGACTTAATCCACTCCTATCAAACACGCAAACTGAGGTCAGTTGCTAACCCAAGCAAGAGGGATGTTACATTATTGGCCCTCTGTGGTCTATTAGGGATGCCCGTCCAACCATTGTGCCATGCTTGCAATTAGTATCGTGAGTGATATCATAATAAATACTACATTGTAAGATGTGATTGGCATATGCTTTGTGGGTCTATGCTATGTATGTTGTGATTGGGTGATGCCATGTATACACATGCTAGTGTTGTTGATATTGGTGTTTGATTGCCTCACCTAACATGTTGACCTGTTGAGTAGGTGATGAGTATGAGGATGCCGAATGAGGCATCGTACTTGTGCGAGGGTCACCGAACGAGGTGTTGCACGCGTGAGGGTCACCAAACGAGGTGTCGCACGGGGTTTGTCATGTGCATGGGCATTTACATCGCCTCGACATTTATGAGTTATAATTAATTACTTTTGGTTGGCCGCGTGCCATTTATTTGTACTCAAATATTTATGTACACCGATGTGCACGGGTGTATTGCATGTGAACTAGAGCTTCACTATTATTTTTGGTACACACTAGATGTGTGTGAACATCCTTTAGAAGGATTGGTCATTTTTGTAAAAAGTAAAGAGCTCTATTTTTGTAAAAAGTAAAGAGCTCTATTTTTGGCAAAAGCTTCACGTTGGCTCAAGGGCTATTTTGGTAATACATGGAAAAAAATAATCATGTCGTGGAAGGAGCCAGCACGCATGAGGGGGAGATTGAACCCAACCCTTTGTTGATGGTGATGTCGTCTAAGTTATGTTTTCAAGTCTATGGTTTTATCTCATGTTTATTTTCATATCCATGCTTAATACGTTAATCTTTTATTTTTATGGAGTTTATTACTAATTCTTGATTTATGCGAGCACTTATGGTACTTTGATTCTCTTGTGTGGCAAAGATCTTGACATAGATATAAATAGCAGTATTGAAATTAGGGTTTTGAAAGAACAAACAAAGAAGAAGAGAACAAACAAAGAAGAGGAGAGAAAAAATATGTAGAGAGAGAGGAAAAAAGAGAGTGAAGATAGAGTTAGTGAGAGAGAGAGAGAAAGAAATCTTAGGACTAAGAAAAGAAGATAAAATGCTTTTTTGAAAAGAGAGAGAAGGGTTTTGTTTGGGGGGAGTATGGAAAACTAGCATTGGTGAGAGAGAACAAGGGTTAGTGAGAGAGGACAAGGATTTTGGGAAATTAAAAAAAGCTTTTTTGAAAGGATAGAGAAGGGTTTTATTTGGGAGGAGTATGGAAAGCATTATAGAGGGAGGGAGAGAATGCTTTGTTTTTTGGGGGAAGGAAGAGGGAATTTTGAATTTGGGAGAGAGAGAGAGAGAGAGAGAGAGAGAGAGAGAGAGAGAGCGAGAGAGAGAGAGAGAGAGAGAGAGAGAGAGAGAGAGTTGAATGTAGAGGGGAGAGAGAGATACAGAGTGCATGGAACGTAGGGGGTGCGCCACTAAGGGCGATGTTACCCTTAGTGGGGCTTGCCCACTAAGGGTGACATTGCCCTTAGTGGGTAAGCCTTCCCAGTAAGGGTGACATTGCCCTTAGTGGGTAAGCCTTCCCAGTAAGGGCGACTGACTCGCCCTTAGTGGGGCACCCCCTCCCCCAAATAGCGTGCTCTATTTTTGCTCTCTCCACTAAGCTCCCTCAAAAATCACACTCCACAAGTTGTAAGCTCCTAGAGTTTCCACAATTGCTTTACCTAAAGCATACAAAAAATATAGCTTAAAGATGTTGTCACGCATTTAGAGTAATGTTGGCCAATGTGGTTAACGTACCCTCCTCCCTAATTATGATTTCATCCTTGGAGTCAATTGGAGTTGATAGTGATGCTCTGAGGCTAGTGGTAGAACCTGTTAAGTTCTAGTAGAAGTTGAAGTGGGACTTTGTGTGGGACTTCGTGTATTGGGTGGTCTGATGAAAGGCTTTATAGGATGTCCAAAAGGCTATCTCGAATATATCTTTGAAAGTGATCATGTGCTATCCTTGCACCCATTATACTTGCTTATAGTAGTCGAGTATCTGGCAAAGTGTTGGGCCCTTTGTTGTTGATGTCAAAGGTCATGCCTTGTTCACCTTCATCAAAAGCATGCTAGTCAGAAAATTCCACCAAAAGGATGATGATGCACTGAAAAAAGCAGATGGTGACAACCATATCCAGGTCCAATACTGCATTGTAATCTTGGAGGATGAACTTGCACATTGTGCAAAAATCCTACAAAAGTAACAGTGAAGGCAACCAAATTGGTACAACAATTTATTGAGAAGCTTTTCAGGTGGTATGGCTTACCATTTGATATTAAGGGACTCAAAGTTTTTAGGACATTTTTTCGGCTAGTTTTCGAGAGATTGGAGACTACACTAAGTATGAGTTCCTCTGATCATCCCCAATCTAATGGGGAAACAGAGAGGTTGAATCAAGTTTTGGAGGATATGCTTCATGCATATGTCTCTAAGAGACCATTAGATTGGGAGAAGTACATCCTCATGGTGGTTGAGTTTTCTTATAATAGTGCTAAGCATGTGGCTTCTAGTAAAGTCCGTTTATGTTAATGTACACGGATACAAACCTAAATCTTGAGCAACAATTAGACTTAAGGGTATTCAAATTGATGCAACTAGGGATTTTTTAGTAGATATGTAGGAAATGCCAGTGAGTGCACAAGAAGCTTTCAGAAGTGCATAAGACCGTGCATGGTTTGATGTTGATAAACACCGTTCACTGAGGGAGTTCACCGAGTTTATTTGAGAGTGCCCAAGAGTTCAGAGACATTATGTATGGGGAAGGTTGGGAAGTTATCCCCTAGGTACTGTGGACCTTACAAGATCTTGAAAATGATTGGTGAGGTTGCTCATAGACTAGAGTTTCCTCCGAATGTGAAAGTTCATCTAGTATTTCATGTCAATCTATTGAAAGAGATGCTAGGAGCTGAGGATAACCTTGTTACCCCTCACGAACTTGTTGAGGTTGAGGACTTGTCCTATGTTCCACATGAACTCGAGAGGATTCTAGATTTAAGGGAAAGATAACTTAGGAACAAGTTGATCCTTGAATATAAGATAGGGGGCCCCAAGATTAGGGATAAACAAGTTGATACTTGCTAAGGTTCCTAGATTGATAAAACAAGCTTAATGGCCTTTTATAGCAAGTTAGCTATTTATGGCATAGTTATCACTATATAAATGAGAGCTTGGGTTATTGAGAGACATAGTTGTGTGGATGCACAACTAACGATTTGGCTTGGACCAGGAGATTAGACATGCTCATACCATGCACATGTCAAGTACATCATGCCAAGTACATAGGCTAGCCTATCAATAGCCTACAGGAAGGATTTGGTGGCATAAGGCCTATAGGATTGTGTAGGGAGCTGTAGCCTTGTCTTGGGGAAGATTGGTAGTGTCGGCCAGATTGGGAGGTTAACCAACCTATTACCTCATGATTTGGTTTAGGACTAACCTTGGTTTTTGGCTATGTTTAGGGATATTAAGGGAAGGACTTTTTAGTTTAGGGCTCTCAAAGTGCGCTATTAGCAATGTCACCAAGTATTGTTATACTCGTGCAATTCCAGGAGGAACCAATTGGGGTGGTAATATCTCGGAGGTGGGCTATGATGACAGACTACAGTGGTGTAGGTTTATACATACATCTTGGTGTATCGTTCTGATAAATGGGTGCTAGATTGTGCCATCCAACATGGTTTGACCACTTCCTAAGGGAGTGAACCTCAAGGTTCCTGGTCCTGCTTCCACTCCTTCACTGGAGCTTTACCCAAACATAGGATGATTTAATGTCATTTTCACCATGGGCGACTCCTACTTCAAGGTGTTTCATTTTTCCTTTTCTCATATTGGCATTTAACTGGCCTATTTCATCCCAAATCTCCTCATCATTAAGGTGGATCCAAAGAATTTTTACCTTCTTAATAAGGGAGAACTTTGTTGGGTGTCAGTTATTTGTGTTGCAACTCAAGATTAGGTGGATTTGAGGAAGTGTGATTTAATGTACTATAGTCAAATGTATTATCGTTTCCAACAATGATCTAGATTGGGTTTACATCAAAGGTTTCACTCTAGTGAAACGACCTTTAGTGCATCTTAAAGCAAGTCTAAAACTGATTTCAGACATGTATGTTAAGCTACAAATATATATATAATTTTTTTGTTTAAAGATTTTTTTATTTTTTTATTTGTTTTTCTAGGTTGATGTGTGTTTACTCATGTCTCCAAACTCATGTCTCTAGGCTCACATGTCCAGGTTCATGTCTCTAAGCTCATATCATTTTTCTATCATTTTTCTATGAACTAGGCTCATGTACTTTATTTTTATGCAATAGGTCTCCTTAGGGCACAAAATGCTATGTATTAGGAAAATAATAGGGTCTGTGTGCAATTATTGGGCAATAATTATACTTTAATGCTCCAATAATTACAAATGATAAGAATTTTTCTTGGCCAGTACAGATTGTATGATAAGAAAATCCTTAAAGAACACGAGTAGGTATGTTCAAGTATTTAATGTACTAGTAATTAGGTGGTACAATATTAGGTGTACCTACCTGTAGACTCACATTTTGTTGACTCACGTATGTTGATTAACATAACTAGTGGTACAATATTAGGTATACCTACATGTAGACTCACGTTTGGTTGACTCATGTATGTTGATTAACGTGATTCACGGCTCATGTCTCCAAGCTTACATGTGTTGACTCACTTGTGTCTTGCCGTGTATTGTCTCACTTGTTTGGCTCACGTCTTTTTGTGGGACTGTGGGCTCATGCCTCCTAACCCAAAGCTGGTTTAGAGTTGATCTTTAGAGTTTTTTTAGGCTTTTTAGACTTGGTGGGAGATGATTAAGAGTTCTAATCCTATCTAATGATAGTGATACAAGTAATTAAGTATTATTTTATTATTGTTTATTGATTTTGCATACCTTTAAGGTACCAATCAAACAATGCATGAAAAAATAAAATACATGAATGAAAATTAACTATCCCACTATAATCCATACCTAATAAAGCTTAATGCTTATATTTTTGGAGTGGATTCCACTCTTAATCATAATTACTAAGTTATTCATTGGCTTAATGAATGCAATAAAATCTAAGCCTTGTGGGCTCCAAAATCATGCAAATCACTTAGAAACCAAGGTTTTGCCCTTGCACCAAGAGATGAAACTAAAATGTGCTAAAGCAAATAAATTTCAAATCAATATAAAAAACCAACAACGAAACACATCCAGTGTCTCCAAAATTGTATGTTTTTTGGAGTGCAACCTCCTAATCAACACCAAGCAATATTGGGTAATCACAATAGCTTGGAATGGACAGATGAATAGAGCTAATCCCTAGGCTAGTCCCTAGTAGTGTTACCAAATATGTTCAAGTCAAGAGCTTACCTTAACCTTTCCAAATCATGTCTTGTTGGGTCTTGCCTTAGAGCCAAACGCAACTTCCCTCTATAAGTTGGCTCATTTGCATGCTTTTGGTTGTCCTACTTATGCTCTTGTGCCTAAGCAACAATGCAAAATGTACATTTTTGTGGGATATAGCTCAAAAGGCCAAGGGTATAGACTTTACCATCTGGCAACAAAGCATATTTTGGTGAGTAAAGATGTTATCTTTGTTGAGAACTCAGTTCAACACATGCGTTTATGTAAAAAATAGCAAAATGTATGCTTGCATGGCATCTTTGATACATTCCTACCTTTGTACAATGTCAAACAACCATATGTGAGCAAAATGTATGCTCAGATGACATCTTTGATACACTCCTACCTTTGTACAATGTTAAACAACCACATGTAACGAAACCGTAGGCTCACATGAAATCTTTGATAATCCTATGTTTGTACAATGTTGAACAACCATATGTGCAGCAAATGAATGCTCAACAAGGTGCTACAAATCAGCCCATACTGATGACTAAAAATTAACTCAAATTTCAGCCCACAAATCAGCCTATTGATGAGGCAATTTTGGATGATGCAAAGAAGATGAAGGGAAGCCATATAGGCATCCAATAGTATGCCAAAATTATTGTGTACATATTATGGAACATCAAATTAGCTACTCCTTTACCTAGCAGGACACGTGCAGGTTCTCATCATACATCTGATTCATTTGATGATTATGTTGTCATTGCCAATAAATGCAATAAAGAGGAAGAAATTTCTTTTGAGGAAGCACAGGAAATGATCATTGGATGTAGGTCATATAGGATGTCCATGCTATGTGCATTAATTTAAACCCCATGATATCCTTGTTGAGAGTGCTCTTTGGCATAGAGAAGCTAAGCAAATAGTAGTCTACCTACTCCTTATTTCGATTAGGAGCAATGATAGAAAAGACATCATCCATGGTTAATAAATCTATAAGATTATCATAGTCAACTACAAACATGGCACTAGCACATGTGTTGTAGGTAAAACATGCATCAGATTCTCTAGTGTTATCACCCACTCTTTTCTCCAAGGATCTTCCCATGAAGAAATGACACACTCACCCCATTCACCATCCATGCATGCTTCACATGAGCATGCAAACTGTTGTGTACAGAGATAGTGGGGTTGCTTATGAGAGGTTCTCCGAAAGGAGTGGAAGCCCAAAGTGCTTAGAACTATATAGCAATCAAATGCCACACATCGATCCATAGTGCTGCCATACTCACGCTAAAAAAATATGTTGTGAAGACCACCCATCATGTGAGGCACAAGAAGAGGTTGAGGTCGTGTTACCACTAAGTATCCACTCTAGGACACAATTCCACCATCTTCTTTGTGTCTCTAAACCTCTCTATATCATGCCAAAGCTCATAATGCCATAAAGCATGCTTCATGCATGCACCAACACCATCATGCTCCCCCTTCCCATGGCTAGTCTCAAAGTCCTCGCCACAATGGTCTCAACAAAGCATTGCAAAAAACATTCTCAAAGATTGTGTTCATCAAACATGGGGCTTGCTTTCTTGAGGTGAGTCAAATTGAGTTATATACTTAGTTTGTGGAGACACACCCTCACCTTAGTATTGGCCAAATCTATGTAAGCCATGGTTTGTGCACTACTCCGGGCAATGTGACACGTGTTGTTGTTGTCGATACCATGTGAAGTTTTAGCTTGACTATGATGTGTTCCATTCCCTTAGTGGGAACAATGGGAGGCCTACTAGCTTGCACCATTTCATACACTCTCTTTTGTATCCATCCATCACGGCAAGCCAAATGCCCTATACCACCACCTTTCATGTATCGAGGGGGCATGTGGTGCATGTGGGGGGTTGGCAGCACTACATATGCTTCTTCAAGGAGATGTCAATAACATTGAGGTAGTGCATTAAGGAAATATGTGTATGTAGTGGGCCAGCTCAATGGTGGGGGATGATCAAGGACGATGTGGAGAAACATAATCCATGTGCATATATCTTTTAGAGAGTACATATACCCTTATATATCACACCCATTATGCCAAGTGGTAGGACCACCAATTTCATGCATGCTTTGATCAGTTTTTTATTGTGGTGTGGTTATCTCAATGGTGGACTTTACTGAGAAATCTACATTCTCGCCTTACCAGGAGATACAATGAGTACTACTTTTTAAAGCAGGTCTTCCATTGCTTTGTGATATACTAGATAGCTTTTGACCATTGTATTAAGATAAAATTATATTACACTTTAGGTGGCTATTTTGGTTCATATCAACTATCGTCATGTAGAAATACACTTGGATGGAGTTGCCAGCACCCCCAAGGCTTGCATGCTTATTAGGGACTACCATTTTTACATTAGTGATGATCGCTGTCATGATGCCCATTTTGTATAACATTGGTTTTTTCCTTCATGATGCATTTATGAGGTATCCTGGAGTCACATGGCATGAGTAATGTATTTGGTCCGATGGATGTGGTGGTCAATTCAAGTCTTCAAGTTAGTTCTATTGGCTGTAGAGGTGGCACTCAGAGACTCATAAACAGTTTATTTAGAGTTGCCTCCCAAAATTTGTCTAGTAGTGCCTTGGTGCTATCATTATAATTAAATGATTACACCTTGAATCATGACCAGTAGAAGCCCACAATACCCCAGCATCATCTGCATCTAGACTTTGCCTCCTCAAGGGACCACCTCTAAGAGTGTGTAGTGATATGCAAAGAATGCAAGATGTAGCTGTCATCTCACCTACTATGTGGGGTCTACATATGGGAAGTGAGATGTAGCTCTCATCTCACTTGCCATGTGGGATCTACATCTGGCCACTATAATAGCGTGATGAGCGGCCAATGCAACACTATTGAGGCTCTCACCACCCGAGCTCCTCTCTCGATGCTCACCAATCCTAGCAATAACCCTACACTCGACTAGGTTAGGTTTCTCTCTTGATGCTCACCAATCCTATAAATAACCCTACACTCAGCTAGGTAAGGATGCTCAATAAAAGATGTGAGAAGAATAGATTATGATAAGGGAGTAAGATCCTGAAAAAAGTTACAAATGATCTTGGATACACAACGACGTAAGGCTAGCTTGCATATGGTGGCTCTTGCATCCACACTCACACTGTAAGAAGGAGAAGGAGGAGGAAAGGGAGGCTCATATGGTTCCTCATCTAAACAAAGGGGGGAAATAGCAAGGAGAGGTGGAGGAAGTGAGGGTGATGGTGATCCCCTAGCATTAGAGGTTTCCCATTTGGCGTACTCTCCACTCTCTTCCTTTTTGTGAGGGTGATGGTGCCCCCGCAACATTAAAGGTTGCTAGTTTAGAGTACTCTCCACTCTCTTCTTTTCTTGCGAGTATTCTCTTCCTCTCAGCTTCTCAAGCCTCATGAGCAGGGGGTTTGCTATCATATTTATTACTCCTACTGGTTTGTGAGCCCATTCTCTCTAAAATGCTATGGTAAGATGGCATTTTATGTTATCAACAATTATGAGGTGGCATAATGAAGTGGCACGTTGAGGTGGAATGCATACTATGTGTAGGTGACATGTTAAACATGTGGGCATATTGGTCACTTTAGCGGTCTCCACCTAGTCTTGGTACATTACCTAA
Organism: Cibotium barometz; assembly: GCF_041138505.1. Taxonomy (NCBI): domain Eukaryota; kingdom Viridiplantae; phylum Streptophyta; class Polypodiopsida; order Cyatheales; family Cibotiaceae; genus Cibotium; species Cibotium barometz. The sequence continues at coordinate 6,409,943 of NC_141089.1, read as the reverse complement.
CCTAGGTTACCAAGCCTAGTTAAGTTTGGGTTTAAGCTTGGAAGGGAAGAAACTACTCAAGTATCTAGAGCTATTTTCACATAAAATGGAACAAGATAGACCTTTTCTTACTCAAATTATTATACCAATTTTTTCTTCAATAGATTCACCATGATTAGCACTCCTATATCACATTACATTATTACATAATCATAAAAATAAATTTCTATAATCAATTTTCTAATTATATTCAACTGCTCCAAGACTTTGAAGTAAATTTCCAACAAAGTTCTTGGAAAATCTAACTGTTAAAAATGAAATTTGATCATATGGCTATATTGTGCTCATGATTACCTATCCTTATGTTATGTAATCAAGTATAATAAATATTTTTTCTGATATGTACAAAAAATATACGCTTTGTGTATACCTTCAAACCATATACTAATTAGTTTTAAATAAAAACTACATGCAAATATTATATAACATTTTGTCATTACAAAGTGGATACAAAATTGGAGTTAAAGCAAGGAAGTGTTTAACACTTTATGATCATATTATCTACTTGCTCAAATTTGGAACATGCCATATACACTTTATTTGTGGTGTTGGAAATTTGGCATTTGAAATTTTTAAATTTTGATTGGACCATATGTTTAAGTCAGGGATTTCATTAACGTCTTCACAATTTCGTGATCACGTTAATAAAACCTAGTGTTAACATATTAAAACTTGTGATCACATTGTATATTCACATGACCTGAGAAATGACCTGCCGGAACCCACTAGTCCAGTAACACCTCCGGGCTTCTACCTTTCCCGGCGGGCCCGCCGGGATACAGAGTTTTCCCGACGGGCCCGCCGGGAAAAACAAAAGCCCGGCGGGCCCGCCAGGAAAAACAAGGAACACCGGCGGGATATTATTATGTATATAAACACTGCCCGACACCCATCGTACAACTTTTGGGAAGATAGTCCTTGTTTTGGGGGCGTGATATCTCTCCTCAAAGTACTTGTAGAGCTCTCGAGTTGCTAGAAGTGTCCTCTTGGGAAGAACGTCCTTATTTTAGGGGCTGTCGTCTTTCCTTGTAGGCACTCCTAAGGCTATTGGGCCACTCGTCCTTAGTTCTTTGAACTGGGGGCAGGGTGTGGTTCGTAGCTAATACTTGCGGAGATTTAGGGACAAATTTGGAGTCATTCAGCTTTGCATTTGAGCCACGTACGTAATCTACCTCATTCTGCTTTATGAATGGTTTGATGGAGCCAAGAGTCCTGCTTAGGGGCTTGTATTGGTTCTTGATACTTGATATAGTTTAGAGTAGACAAGGGTCTATTGTCCTATACTAGAGTATTGGGCAAGCATAGATCTTTGATTTTTTTTGTGAATGTTAGAGAAGGTCTATTGTCCTATACTAGAGTATTGGGCAAGCATAGATCTTTGATTGTATAAAGTATCCTTAATTGGGTACAAAAGGCATCCTTCATTGGGGGTGCAATGTGCATGATAGTCTCGAAGTAGTTTTGTAGTAAGACCTTGCAAGATAGTTTGAAGTAGTTTTATGTTATGTGATGATCTTTTGTATTTGTCAAGATAGTTTCGAAGTACTTTGTCTGCAGATGTATGTTTTGTCATACGTGAGTGATTTGTTGTTTTTTCATTTGTGTATTCATTGTTATATGCTTGGTTGAATAGGTTATTTGTTGAGATGAAGGACAATGTTGGATCCAGTGATACCTCCAATAGAGTCCAAATTTCAAATAGCAGAAAAAAAAGGCACCTGGGATAGAGTGGCAATATGCAATTAATGTTGGTGATCGATTCATAGATTGGGAGTGTAAGCTATGCCATGCAGTAAAATCAGGTGGGGCGCCTCGACTAAGAGAACACTTTTTAGGCGGACCGAAGAAAAAGTCATGTACCCACCCCTCTACACCTATAGTGGCCAAACGCATAAGAGAAGAAATTCAAAAGAAAGATTCAAGAAAACATGACACTCCTACCGTTAATGTATCAAGGCAGCAAGAACACTGTTGTTCTAATCATCAAACTCCCGCTACATCGCCTACTTGTACCCCGAACGGCAATGTGCAACCAGAAAGTAATCTACCCAGTGCATCTTCTTGCAAGTAAAACTTTGACGTAGGAAATATACCCATGCGTCAAACTTCATTGCAAGAAAGCCTACGCCAAGGTCGACTCAATGATGCACAACTTGTCCTTGCTGAAGCGATTTACTTTTCTGGGAGTGCTATGATGATGGTGGACAGTGAGCATTGGAAGAGAGCATGGAAGAAAATTGGTGAGTTTGGACCAGGGTTTTCACCGCCTACGTACCATGCTATGCGAAATGATCTATTAGAGAAATGTTATGCGCAGGTAAAAGAACGTGTACAAAGAATAATTCTTAGCAATATAGAGCTTTCTGGATGTAGTATAGTAAGTGATGGATGGTCTAATGTGCAAAGAAAACCATTAATTAATGTAATGGTTATTTCACCTAGAGATGAGACTTTCATCCGCTAAGAATAATTCTTAGCAATATAGAGCTTTCTGGATGTAGTATAGTAAGTGATGGATGGTCTAATGTGCAAAGAAAACCATTAATTAATGTAATGGTTATTTCACCTAGAGATGAGACTTTCATCCGTGCCGTGGATTCAGCTGGTTCAATCAAAACTGGGGCTTACATTGCTCAAGTCATTAGCTCTGTGATAGAGGAAGTGGGTGCCAAAAATGTAGTCCAAGTCGTCATGGACAATGCAAAAAATTGTAAAAATGCATCCAGAATCCTACAGCGACAATATCCACATATTTTTCCGGTAGGCTGTAATACTCATAGTTTGAATCTTGTATTAAAACATTGGTATAAATTTGATGATACCAAATGGTTTGCCTCAATCGTCGACACTGCTCGCCAGCTTGTGAAATTCATGCTCAAGAGACAGAGAGTTTTAGATATGTTTCGACCTCGCATGTCAGTTATGTTAAAGCTTCCAGCGGAGACTAGGTTTTGCACTCACTTTTACACTTTTGAGTCTCTTCTTAGAAATAAAGATGCAGTTTGTGAAACATTTACATGCATGGCATTTCATGACTGGGAGAACACTCAACTTGAAAAAGTGAAAGAGAAAATCAAAGTCTTGAAGGGAGCACTTACGAGAAGAAGTTGGTGGAACAGTGTGATGGATGCATACCATGTAATGATGCCTGTTATGTATGCTGTACGAAGTCTTGATCAAAGAGCGCCTAATCTCGGAAAAGCATGGATGCAATGGTGGACTGTCCAGCGGAGTTTGGAGTGTCCTAAGAAATTAGAGCATTCAGTGGTGGAAAAGCAATGGCGTGTACCATTCTCCAGTAGACAAAGAAAAGTTCTGTTGAAGTACTTTCATGCTAGATGGATTGGAGCGCATTCACCACTGCACAGTGCTGCTTACATGTTAGATCCTGAATATTGGAATATGGATTTGATGTCCAACGTTGAGGTGGTGCAAGATTTTTATAAAGTGGTAAACACTTTCTATAATAATGATGATGATCGTGTACAGTGCATAAAGGAGATGACCTCATTTTGGTTGAAAGAGGGTTTATTTTCCAACTCCCTTGTTCAACAAATGGCTAAAGAGCAACCTGCATGGAAGTGGTGGATGATGAATGGTGGTGAGCATTATGCTTTATTGCGCAACCTTGCGATGAAGGTTCTAAGTCAGTGCTCTTCAAACTCAGGCTCAGAAAGAAACTGGAGCATGTATAAATATATTCATAGTACTATTCGCAATCGACTTCTTGCAGATCGAGCAGATAAACTTGTTTACATGTACTGCAATGAAAAGATCTTGCGAGACATCGAAAGCGACGAGTATGAAGAAGATATGCCCAGATGGATGTACAATTGTGAAGATGTAGTAGACGAGAACTTTGATGTTGGACGTACGTTGTGCACCACCCTTGAGATAGAAGACAATTTAGACATTGACTTAGATGAGCTTAATTTAGCAGACGAGAGAGTAAACGGTGAAAGAATTTTGGAGCAAGATACTGACATAGAGGAAGAAGTCACTTCATTAATTTAATAAAAAGTACTTGTACAAATGATCATATTTGGAGAAATTATCAATACAAAAGTAGAATTTGTTTTTCTTAGCTCTCATCTTGAAATAAATTGCGAATTGCACTAGGAGTTGCATCTAAAGGTCCTGGTGGTTTATATTCGCTAGCCATGCCGAACACTGTATAAATACCTTGATTTATTGGGACATTGCACAATGCACATGTGGAAGTATTTTGCATTTGTCTCACTAAACATATTAAGTGGTAATAGTGTCCACATGGTAGTATATACTGGCCGCTCCACCCATCGAATACTTTGTAACATACAGGACATTGGGGGGTGGAAGAACTTGTAGCCTCAGCAGAAACTCCCACAAGATCAGGATGTATCAAAAAATGAGAGATGTGGTTTCCTTGGCGCACAAGAGCAATACGTGAGGAGATGCTCTGCACATCTTGGCTGATCTTTGTTAGCTGCTCTTGAATCCCTCTATTGGCCGGGGGAGGAGTTGACGCTTGAGTTAATCGGTCAGCTTCTTTCTCCTTCTCTGCTAGCTGTGCCCCTAAGCTTTCTTTGACCTGGTTTAACTCCAGTCCAGCGCCCTCCACCATGAGAGCAAGTTCTTCTCTTGTGAATGTCACTGTCTCTTCACGTATGTCGTGGGTGTTGACAGTGGCCTCTCTGGAGGCGAAGTCCACTGGAGTTTCTAGGATAAAGTGAGCATATAGCATTTTAGCAAAATAGAGTGGAGCGTCGGCGTTATGGAGAGGACGACCGTACACCTCCAAGAAAATGCGCTCGGCATTAGTTTTAATATCATTGTGAGTGCAACGAGAAATCTTCCATCTTCCCTTCCTAATCTCGCCATCTGGACATGGCCATATTTCCTTTATCATCTCTGTGGTTACGCGTTTGTTTATGTCTTTCCATTGGACATAAGTTGGATTTGTCCATTTCGATAACCTGCATGCTGTTCTTGTAGCTTCGCGGGCTGTCAGGCCATGTGCAAGGGCCTTCATTCGCTCGTATGCCTTCTTGGCTAACTCATGATGCTCGTTCGCTTGCGCCTGCTCTATATCTGCATGAACGTAAATGACTTTAGGATTTTAATGAACTGTAAAGATCAACGTAAGATAAATTGACCATTACTCTCAAAATCTTAAAGTCAAACACCACGAGAGGAGATATGTATTGCAAAGACTCGATGAGAAATATCCACTTGACTCCAAAAACACTTCAAACAATGCTCGCACATGAGAGAAAACATAAACTTAAACACCACAAGAGGAGAGAGATGTTGCAAAGACTCAATGAAGACAGAAACAAAATTTTGAAACATTGGACACATCAAATTTTGAAGAGAGAAACAAAATTTTGAAACATTGGACACATCAAATTTTGAAGAGAGAAACAAAATGCCATTCCTGAAACTTAATCTCTTGATACTGTATCATTACAAAGTTGGGGTGAATGCCACCGATAGCTCTACAAGAGGACGTTGTGCCCTAGGGTCAGTATTTAGTGATCTAAAAAATTCAACTACTTGCAAAATTGATTTTCACTCATCGCGATTAGGCAGAAACATCCAATTTTTGACTCTATGAATAATAGTATCCATGGTAACTTTGTCATGGGAACTATTATCCATCCACAACTCTTGCACTTTCTGCCAAAAGTCATATAAAGTTTGTAATAAATATCCCAAGGCAAAAACATCAGATGCAGGAGTGTATGCATCTGCCAAAAATGGATCATAAAGCTCTGGGGCTATCCACGGCCGTTTGTTTCGCTCTCTGTCTGCGTAGGAGACTGCCTGTGCCACCTTCTCGGGATTCTTGTCTGCTTCAAAAACAAAATTGAGAGACACCCGTTTTTTGGGCGCTCTCAGCAGCAACCCCCAATCGATAATACCTATGCGTGGCTTTAGCTCTTTTGTATAATCCAACACTACATTAAAAGGATGTAGGTCGGTATGTACAATACCTGCCATATGTGCTGCCGCTAGACCTTCCACTAGGGCATGCATAATATGTGGCATGTTTATTACTACCTCTTTTATTTTTGAGAGTTCTAGATGACTTAAAGGGATATTATCAGGCGGGGGTTGTCTCCATCCTCGATCCAAACGAAAAATTGCTCTGGTGAACTCACTGAATCCGAAGGGAACCTTCAGAAGAGTATCACCAAGAGCGCCGCCATTATAGTACGGGAAAATTGTGATCCAAGGAGCCTCTTTTGTAAAGGCAATGCATCGGACAATCGATGGATGTAGCACTTGCATACCCTGCTCTGCTTGGAAGCTCTTGAACTTCGCGCTGCCTTCTCCTTTGTAGTGCTTTCCGCAAAAAGTGATGTGCTCCGGTAAAAATGATATACCTTTAATTGCATACTCTTTTACTGTTCCAAACACACCGGAGCCTATTGTTCGTCCTTCGTGAAGAGCTTCGTGCGGGATGCCAATAAGATGTGTGCACATAGAATTGTAGATGGTACAATTAATGACACCTGTACCACTTGCATCTGCCTGACTGGACGTTGCAGCGACGTCCTGGGCAATTCGCACTCTTTTGGGGAGGGACTCTGCATCCAACGCCTTCATGCGCTTGCTCTTGGCTCTTTGCTCGCTCCATACAACGTCCCATAACTGTAGACGTTGCATATTGGCTTCAGGCGGGGCAGCATCTCTAAGATCACTGCATGCTATACGCATGCTCCCCAAAATGGTTCGTGTTATGTGCTGATGGTTGAAATCTGCTATCTTCTGTCTATCTAGCAGCTCAGCGTTGCCTCCGCTTCGAAGCCGACGCTGTGCATTTTTCCATATTTGGTCTATGAGATCTCGCATGAGTATCTCAGACTCGTTGATCTTTTTGACGACATCATCAGTACATTGTGATACTGTGATGACCGCTTCAACGCGAATTGCTCGCAGAACAATTTTGCGCTCTTCGGGAGAAAGCATGTTGATCGTCTTCGTAAATCTAGCAAATATCACTAAACACAAAAAAACAGAATATCAAACATTACTGAAATAAACATCAAGCAAACGTGAGAGAACAGCAACAAGTATATCAATATCGTCAATGTTCATACAAAAACGGAATATCAAATAATTTTAATGAACTCAACATCATCCAATACATCATCAAACGTGAGAAAACAGCAATAAGTGTATCATTACTTATCAATGATCAAACAAAAACAGAATATATCAAACAACATTACTGAACTCAACATCATGCAATACATTATCGAACGTGAGACAACCGCAACAAGCGCATTATTACTTACGAAGTGTATACATTATCGAATAAGAGAGAGAGAGAGAGAGAGAGGGGGAGGAAGAGAGAGAGGTGTGACAGATAGAGAGAGAAAAAATTAAATGACATTTTTTATAGTTTTGTGAGTTCCTAAAGAGAGAAAAATAATGTTTTGTAATCCTAAAGCACTCCTCATCTACATACCTATCGTGATAGAGAGAGATGTGAAGTGTATCATGAGAGAGAGAGAGAAAGAGTTGTGAAGTGTATCATTGCGAGAGAGAGAGAGAGAATTGTGAAGTGTATCATGAGAGAGAGAGAGAGAGAGGAGAGGAAGAGAGAGTTGTGACAGATAGAGAGAAGAAACATTAAATGACATTTTTAATGTTTTTGTGAGTTCCTAAAGAGAAAAATAATGTATTGTTTTAATTTTTAAGTAAATAGAGGGAGAAAAAAGAAATTATTAAGAATTATATATATTTTAAGAGAAATAAAAAAAATCATTATCTACACATCTATCGTGTTGTGAAGTGAATCATGAGAGAGATAGAGAAAGAGTTGTGAAGTGTATCATGAGAGAGAGAGAGGGGGGTAAGAAGAGAGAGATTCATATTTTTCGAGTTACGAATCACGATATTATAAAATAAAACGTTTAGACAATATGATGTAAACTTTGATCCATGAAATACTAATGCCGCGTTAGCAACCAAGTATCGCATGGATCAAACACAATAAAAACAATACAAGTCAAATCAAACAAATTTACGACATTTATTCGACCGCGTTAACGATCATATGCCGAAATACGCAAGCAAATTTACGACACTTTTCGACCGCGTTAACGATCAAATGCCACAATATGCAAAAAACATTTTATGCACTAGCGGACGACACCAACTTGCCGTGTTAACGACAAAATGCCGCCCGATTCTATGGGAATACCAATAGGATACGAACATACACTGGCCGCGTTACCGACCATATGTCCGCATTTGACAAAGGGAAGGGAAGGGAAGGTGACATCGCCATAACGATACTATGCTTGCCGCGTTACCGACTAGTACCGCTACGGCGTGTCATACTTACCATAGGACACAGACTAGCCGCGTTACCGACTAAGTGCCCCAGGGTAAGCACCATTCCGAAGAATGGCCTTAGTACTTACACACACACCAGTCGTGTGGCGGGCCACCCAAATCCTAACGCGCATTGCGACAATGGGCGGCTGCCCGCACGAACTCACCCACACACATCCCTCGTGTGGTGGACCACCCACATCCTGCCGCGCATTGCGACAGTGGGCGGCTGCCCGCACGAACACACCCACATACACACACACACACACACACAAGTTTTCATTACCTGTGTATGCTGTCAGCAATGAAATCCCAAAGGGCCCCCCGGGCCCATATATATAGAAAATTGTACCCCGCCGGGCTATATGACGACCCCGCAGGGACCCGCCGGGCTTTGATTTATCCCGGCGGGCCCGCCGGGTATAGCAAAAGCCCGGCGGGATTTTTCCCGGTTACCAGGTCGCTTGCCACCGGCTTTTTTGAGAACATGTTAACATGTGAACATGTTAATAACATGTTCACACATGTTATTAACAAAAAAAATTTTGTGATCACGTGAATATAAAATCAGAGGTTTAAGTGTACGACCAAGGATATAGCATTATATTAGAAGAGTTCAATGTTGAATTCCTTTGCCAAGTGGGTGAGATTAGCCATTTTTAGTGAAAAAAATGGTTATAAAAAAGCCTGAAAGGTGAACCAAAGTGAGGACTCTGATTGTACAACCACCTTGCCATAGTCCTTCCCCTTACCTTTCTTTATTCTTGCTAAGAAGGCAAAATCACCACCATCTCTAACCTTCTAATGCATCTCCTCCTCTAGGATCTTATTAGTAAATTTCTTAAAAGTCAAAGGAGGATTCTACACACCAAGGTTCTTAGAGAACTTACCAAACCATCATATTTTTGTAATATCCTACACATGTGCATGCTAGATCTTCACTTGATTTATTGATTCCTATAGGTGCCATTTGATCTTAGAGATTCTTCATCCTTGTAATGAACTACTAGGCTTCTTCTCCATTGAAGAGCCTCTCTGATGCTAGCTTACTTTTAAGATTATAGATCCTTATCTAATCTATCATCTCATACTCGTTCTATATAGTTATCAGCTCTGCCTCTGCAAAGGTAGTCAAATGTTAAATCAAAGTCCTAACACAATTAATGATGCAAGTGATGTGTGTGTGTGTGTGTGTGTGTGTGTGTGTGTGTGTGTGTGTGTGTGTGTGTGTGTGAGAGAGAGAGAGAGAGAGAGAGAGAGAGAGAGAGAGAGAGAGAGAGACTATTTTGGAATGGGGTTGTTTTGGTTGGTTGCAAGTGTAGAGAAAGGACATAGCTTGTTGCAAAGAGAGGCCTAAGGGAGTGAGTGTATTATTGAGGCCACTTAAAGAAATGTTCTCGCTTTTAATGGAGTGCCTCCAAAGGGCTCCATGAGCTACCTATGTGTCATACACATCCAACATGCTCTCTTCTAATGAATCACCTCCTAGAGAGTATTATATGCATTATGTCATGAGACAAGAAGCCTTGTTTCTCAATGTAATAGGATATATTTTAACTTGATTCTAATTTGGGTGCTACAAATGAGGTTATTCAGCCTTTCTTTGCATTTTGTTTTTGATTTCCCATAATTAATTTGTATACAGGTCATTTGCACTCTGGTATATTGTTTCTTAACTTTGAAGTTTATCCACATCGTAGCATAGAAGGGTGGTACATTGATGTGTGGATGTGCATTATTGTTTTCTTCCTCTTCTTCTTCTCTGCTGCTTTTTTTTGGGGGGGGGGGGGGGGCGGGGTAGGGATGTGAGGACCTTTTTTCGAGTTGTGGGTTTTGTATTTCAAGGCGTGCTCAAGTTGCTTTCTAGTTCTAGGGTGATTTCTATTCATTTCAAAGGGGAAGGTTATCATATTGAATAAGGACATGTGGTGAGGTAGGGGAAGGTTATCATATTTAATTCAATAAGGACATGTGGCGAGGTATAGTGAGAAGAAAGACATGTGATGAGTTATGAAGTTGGTGAAATTATTTTAAAGTTCAAACTCATGTGGCCATTTGACTCCTAGGAGATGTTTAGCAACTTCACTCTTTTTGACAATGACTCAACAATCAGCCACATCTTTTGTGGAAAGAACATCCATAAGGCTTATGATGAGCAGTGCATAGCATATGCATGCCATTTAGAAAGTAGGGGCATTAGGGGAAGGCATAGGTAGTTTGAGAAGATATTGTGCAATTGCTATCTTGAACAAGGTTGTTAGTTAGTGGGAAGGTGGAGTAATCTATCGGCTCACGACCAGCCCCCGTCATGTAGCTCAGTGGCATTGAACCCGGGCAAGCCTCCTTTGAGGAGGATAGAGACTTTAAGCCTAGAACAAGGCAATTTGTTCACAATGACTCGAGAGTCCAAGGTCAAAAATCTTTATGCAACTTTTCTATGTGAACAAAGCAATTTGTTCACAATGACTTGAGAGTGGAAGGTCAAACATCTTTATGCAACTTTTGTATGCTGATGACTTTAAGGAAAAGAAAAACGGCCAAGATAATGACGTCCAATAATAGATTGTGTAACTCTATATAAAGGCGCTATATGTCTCATCGAGCTTCTTATCAACCTCTGCACGTAAGCTGCTTCTCATGGCGGCGATGGGAAGAAGATTGTGGTGTTACTTAACTTTCATGGTCCTGCTATCTTCACTAATCCATGTTGAAGGTAAGGAGCAGTTGCAGGGTTTGTTCTTTTCTGCTCTTGATTATAGTAACTGATTACACTTAATCAGTTACTATAATCAGTTACTAATCTATGTTGAAGGTAAGGAGCAGTTGCAGGGTTTGTTCTTTTTTGCTCTTGATTATAGTAACTGATTACACTTAATCTGTGCTTTTGGTGGCGACGTGGTGTTCTACTACTATCAGTGCAAGGTTATGAGATGGTACGCTAATTAATATCAATAAGATCATGTTATAATTGTACATTAAACTGAGCACCAGATCAGTCGTTTAACATACGACGTGATGATGAACAGGAGGAGGATGGCTCTCATCGGCGTCTGCTACAGATAATAGGTATTTATTATTGTGACTACAGGCGAACTGCTAATCTCTCATCATTATTATTATTATTATTTGCATAAGACCTTTGCACCAAACATGATTAAGAAATTTTGTTCTTGCAAAAAAAAAAGAGTATTTTCCTTAAAACGTGGAAAACCTTTTATTTGAAAATTGTGAAATTATTTATAAAGGAAAAATCTGAAGGTGTTTGTTCTATATATATATATATATATATATACCTTCTCAAAATCTCGAGGCAAGTAATTTGTACCTTCAAGTTTTTAAATTGGAAGGTATTTTTCAAAAAATATGCAGGGGCAAACTACACTAAACTCGGGTTTTTTTTTTTTGAGGGGTCTGCAGACCGTTGCAGGCTGTGCCCTGCAGAAGAGTGCATTCCAGGTGTGAATGTGACTTGCGCTAGCGGAGGCGACGTCCCATGCTCATGTTGTGGGGCCCATTATTGTGTCTCCGGCGCATCCCAGTGCGTCTACAACACCCCCAACGGAAGCCAACCTTGTGGTTTCTAGCTACACCGCCTCCACCACTTGCCCCACCAATAAATAAAACAGCTTGCTTTGCATTTATATATATATAGTCTATCAAGTGACAAGGGGTGTCACAAATAAACTTTTTTTTCTAACCAGTGAAAAAAAAGGATGACCTTCAAATTCAATCAAGGATGACCTTCAAGTTCAATCAGTTTTTATTACAAATTTGCATAGCTTAACGAGTTTTATAACTAAAATTTCAAAATTTTGAATTTTTAAATTCAAGGCTATCTATAATTACAACTGGTTTCTCTCAATTTAAATTGTGAAAATTACATTGAAGGACGTTTTTTCCAACACTGGTGACAAGGCCTCTTTCCAGTTGAGAGTTGTGACTTGTTTTCTTAACTCTACGGATGCTATATACTATATTTTTTGGTTACAACTTATGAAACTAATAATTTCTTGTTAGTGCTCATATTCTTTCAAACTTGTTGGTCACTTTCTCTTTATTCTACTTATTCCTTAGTGTACTGTGTAGCATGTGTACCTAAAGCAGACAGACATGGAATGATTGCTTTCATAATTAGAGCATTCCATAGGTTACGTGATATAACTATCTACCCTACTTTTCTTAACTTTCTTTTTTTCTTTTAAAAAAGATGGTACTTGGTTACATGACCGTAGAGGAAGTGTGATTTTATGTTGTTTGTATGGTATGATTTTCTTCTTTGGAACTGATAAACACTACAATAGGCAGGCCTCTTTCTAATGTTTATATCAGCATTCTAGTGATGCGAAAGGACTAAGTCTCAGGTCGTAAGCATTGATATAAACAAGGATGATTCTTCATGGGCTGGGTCACCCTTAAAAAATGATAGGTTTACCACCAGACCGATGGTGGGAAGGTTGTCCTCAAGAAGAGGCATGAGTGGGAATGGAAGAAGGAAGATGACTACAAACATTAGAAGAAGCGAATGTGGGCATAGTAGAAGTATTTGGAGTGGACACATCATAGACTTCATGAGAAGAGCTAGCCCAACACAAAAGAAGAGGCATAAGTGGGCATAGAAGAAGGAAGTTGACTTTAAATATTAAAAGAAGCAGGTGTGGGAATAGTAAAAGTATTTGGAGTGGAAACATCGTAGCCTCCATGAGAAGAGTTGGGAAAATGGAAGGGTGGCACCCATATATGGCCTCCTAGGCCATGCAAACATATTCCACACACTCTTCATGTCATTGTTACATATCAATGGCCAACTGCGATGAGTGTTCTTCATCTAGATTATTAGTAATGTGGCCATAGATGACGATCAATACTCATACTCATACCACACATTCTCCACATTAGGGTTTTTAAACTTTGCACTAAGTTATGCATTTTCACATCTTTGCATAAAGTAGATATGGTGCATAAGATCTCACCCTGATTCATAGCTCTATATACAAGAGCTCGGATGCATAATAGCTCACATGCATAGCTCTTGTGCATAAAAGCCCACATGCATAACTCTATACATAAGAGCTCTATGCATAGGAGAGCTATACATAAAAATGATGCATAAGGGAGCCAGTTGTGCATAAGAGATTTACGTAAGAGAGCTATGTGTAGTTAAAAGAATGCATAAAAGCTATGCATAAGGGCTCTCTCACATAAGAGTCTCTTGTGCAAGAGAGCTCTCTATGCAATAGCTGTATACATAAGAGATCTCATAAATAAGAGCCAATAATCCCAAAGCACTCATAAGGGTTTGAAATTTGGAATAATGGGCAAGATGAAGTATGGGAGACTCTTACCAAGTAATGAGATGAAGGAGATCCTAAACCAGAGAAGAGCCTTATGCTTTAAAAAAGAAAAGAAAAAAGAGCAAGTCATTGATGTAAAATGGAAAAAGGAGATCCTAAATCAGAGTGCTTTTTTAAAAAGAAAAGATAAAGATAAAAGAGGAAGTCAGTGATCCTAAACAAGAGAAGAGCCTTGTGCTTTTTAAAAAAAAAGAAAATAAAAAAGAGCATGTCATTGGTGTAACATCATACAAGAGCATCAAATAATATCTAAGCATAAGAAACTATGCATAAGAGAGGTCATGCACATAGCATGATGTATCATCAGAGCTTTCATGCATCATAAGGCCTATTCCATGCATAGCCCTTATGCTGTATCATAAGAGGAGCATAAGAGCTTTCCCATGCATCATAAGGGCTATGCTACTCTTATGATGTATCATAAGAGTAGCATAAGAGCTTTCCCATGCATCGTAAGGGCTATGCCATGCATAACATTGCATAAGGGCTATTATGCATCATAGGAGATCTCCCTATACATAAAAATTTTCCTCTATCCATAAAGAAGCTCTCTATGCATAAAATTGCATCATAAGAGCCCTCCTATGCATAATATTATAAATAAGAACTATCATGCATAATTGAACTCTCTATGCATAAAAGTTTTCTTTAGACATAAGAGATCTCTCTATGTATAATAGCTTTCGTGCATAAGAGCTTTGATGTATAAGTTGAATTGGCCAGTGGGAAGATTCTTTTCATTCACCATGAGACAGATCGTATTCAGTTTAAGCTAGAATTCCTACTACTTCGAAGAATGCAGTCCAGAATCTTGACGTGAATTTGGGATCTCGATCACTTACTATTCTCCTGGGTAGGCCATGCAATCTGAAGATTCCTGAGGAACACTCTGGCCACATCCACTCTTATGTAGGTTTCTTTTATTGAAATCAGATGGGCAACTTTGGTTAGTCTATCAACTACCATGAAGATGGAGTTGTAATGTGATTGCACTGAAGGTAGTCTAGTAATAAAAATCCATACTGATACATTCCCACTTCATCTGGGTGAGGGATGTAACTTCCCAGGCATTTTTACTCTCTCAGCTTTCACTTTCTGACATATATGGAATTGATGTACATGATTAAGTACATCCCTTTTTAGTCCAGGCCAAAAGAAGGTTTTCTTTACAAACATGTAGGTCTTGATGAAACCTGGATGTCCTGCTATAAGGCCATCATGGGCTTCATTCAGAATTTGACCCTTAGCTCCCTCATCATTGGGAATGCATAGCCTGCTATTATAATACAAAATTTCTTCTTCCAGACTGTGTACCCTTGAACTTGGTTCAACTCCTGAGGAGTTTTGCTTTCTTACATAAGTAGGGTAGTAATAGGGCCAAAGATTCTATCCTGCATGATCTTCTCTCTTGCTTCTTTAATCAATGGATTTGACACCACTATGATTGTAAGGTCCCTGTCCCCACCACGCAATAATTTCAGGGGTGCTAGGAGTGGAAGTAGCACTTCTTGCGCCGGACAGGGTCCCACACTCGGGGCCTTGCCCACCACCACGGATATCCGGACAAGAGACTAATCCATCAGTTTTTCCAAAACCGAATCCGAAAAAACTTCTTTTGCCTGGAAAGCACGGGCGATTCCACCAGGATAACTTTTCCCTAACGTAGTCAAAAGCCTTAAATAACTGAGCTCATCTGACTGAACCCGTAAGTCCCATAGTCAGATCAGGAAAAAAGACTGTACTTGGATCATAGAGACCAACGCTTTTTTCCTCATTGAGAGGCACAGCCATTGATTCTTTTCCATAGAACAATTTTTGTCCGGGATTTACTTCATCTATCGAACTAAACAGAAATTGAGTCTCAATTTACGGATCCATCAGTCCAGCCTAACCCCATCCAGTCCCATGGGTTAGCCAACCACTGTAGTGATGGGATCCAATTAGGAATTTGGTTAGGTTTTGTCCCCAGGCCCC
Source organism: Cibotium barometz (assembly GCF_041138505.1). Lineage (NCBI taxonomy): Eukaryota > Viridiplantae > Streptophyta > Polypodiopsida > Cyatheales > Cibotiaceae > Cibotium > Cibotium barometz. Next base: position 6,394,251 of record NC_141089.1, on the reverse strand, counting down.
CTAGCCCGATGTTCATGCAAACATAAAACTAATCACACCACTTACACACCCAATATGAAATTGCCTTTTTCTCAGCATCAGCTATCTTTAAAACAATCCTTTAATGAAACCATTATGTCACTGATCACAATCCTCAAAATCTGTGGTTGAATCCTTATTTCCAATCATACCTTCATCCGAGTATCTATGGCATCATTGGCAACCAGAACGCTCACCACCACTCACCACCTGTCCACTCATCAGGGGCCTTTTCAATAGTTCCTAGCTCATAGTACTCGGCAATATAATCACTTATAAAAATCAAGATGGAATCTCCGTTGAAGATCAGCAAGATCAACCAACAAATCCATATAAAAGAGCCATGGACTCATCCGTTGAGGACCAGCAAGGTCAATCAACCAGATCTATGCCCGGTTTCAGAAAACAACTCTTACTCCTTGATTCAATATCTTCCACGACGCACGAGTGGGTATCTTCGGTGACCCAGAGCTCGAGCACCGTCAGCACCCTCTAGGATCCTTCACAGGTCACCAGTGCTTCACTCATAGGCCGCTTCCTTGGTCCCTCATCCACCGTACCGGAAGCTCACCAATTAAATTGAGCCGAGGCTGGTCAAGACCTTGGCCGACCTTGCTACGCGAGACGTCCTCCGTTGACTCTCCATCAGCTGTTGCAACTTTATCAGGTAGGTCTCCACGACTACATTCTGAAGACAGTCAAAATGCTTCCCCAACATTCTTAACATAAAACAGTCATTTACAAACAGTTCATAAATATAGTTTCTATAATGAACTCACGTCTTTCCAGATTGCTCCACATCAATCCATATTACTTAACCCAATTCCAAATCATATGTGTATCCATTCTTGACCAGATACATCATTTTCCATCCCCATCACATCAGATTCATTCACTTCACATAACATCCATTCCTATCTTTCTTAATTTACATTACGTCTCATCACATCCATTTCTCGTTACATCTCATTCGTTCACATCTTATATTATTTATTCACATTCTGATTCACATGACATCTCATCTCATCCATTTGCTCATATCGACTTCATATCCATTCACATACATATTCGCATTCATTATTCCACATACACATCCACATTCATACATCCACATTCACATCTACATCCATACATCCATTTTCACATCCACATCCACATCCACATTCATACATCCACATCCACATCCACATTTACATCTACATCCATATATCCATTTTCACATCCACATTCATACATCCACATCCACATCCGCATTCATACATCCACATCCATATCTACATCCATACATCCATTTTCACATCCACATCCACATCCATACATTCACATCCACATCCACATCCATATCTACATCCATACATCCATTTTCACATCCACATCCACATCCACATCCATACATCCACATCCACATCCACATTCATACATCCACATCCACATCCACATCCATACATCCACATCCATATCTACATCCATACATCTATTTTCGCATCCACATTCATACATCCACATCCACATCCATACATCCATACATCCACATCCACATCCACATCCATACATCCACATCCACATTCACATCCATACATCCACATCCACATCTACATTCATACATCCATATCCACATCCACATTCATACATCCACATCCACATCTACATTCATACGTCCACACATCCATTTTCATATCCACATTCATACATCCACTTCCACATCCGCATTTATACATACACATCCATATCCACATCCATACATCCACATCCACATTCATACATCTACATCTACATCCACATTCACATTCACATTCATATATCCACATCCACATCTACATTCATACATCCATATCCACGTCCACAATCATACACCCACATCCACATCTACATTCATATGTCCACACATCCATTTTTATATCCACATTCATACATCCACTTCCACATCCGCATTCATACATACACATCCATACATCCACATCCACATTCATACATCCACAAATCTACATCCACATTCATATTCGCCTTCATATATCCACATCCATATCTACATTCATACATCCACAAATCCATTTTCACATCCATTTCCACATCCATACATCCATTTTCACATCCATATCCACATCCACATTCATACATCCACATCCCCATTCACATTCATACATCCACATTCACATTCACATTCATACATCCACATCCACATCTACATTCATACATCCACGCATCCATTTCCACATCCACATTCATACATCTATCTGATTCCTATCACATCGCACATCTATTTATAGAATGAAAGAGAATTTTAATTTTTTGATATAAAGATTCTTTACGCATCTAATTAGGCATAAAGACTTTAGTAGAAATAACACTTTTATAAAAATCTTTTTATGCATCTATTTAGGCATAAAATTAATTTTAAGGAAAATAACACTTTCGAATTAAAAATAAACCTTTTATGCATTTTACTATGCATAAATTCCATTCTAATGAGAATAACACTTTCAAAATAAAAATCAATCTTTTTTGCATCTTCTTATGCATAAATTCATTTTAAATGAGAATGACACTTTTGAATTAAAAATCAATCTTTTATGCATCTTCCTATGCATAAAATCAAAATTGATGAAAATAACTCTTTTGAACTAAAAATAGGTTTCTTTATGCATCATTCTATGCATAAAATCAAAATTGATGAGAATAATAATTTTGGATTAAAATAAATTCTTTATGTATCTTTCCATGCATAAATCCAATTTAGTAGGAATTACACTTTTAGAATAAAAGAATTTCTCTTATGCATCTAATTTATGCATAAAATCCATTTATGATGAAAATCACGCTTTTAATATATATGAAAAAAAAATATCTTTTATGCATATGTTTATGCATACAAATCATTTATCACTCTTTTAATATAAAAGAATTTCTTTTATGCATCCATTTATGCATAAAAATCATTTATGAAGAAAATCACACTTTTAATATAAAAAATATCTTTTATGCATATGTTTATGCATACAAATCATTTATGATGAAAATCACTCTTTTAATATAAAGAATTTCTTTTATGCATAAAATCATTTATGATGAAAATCACACTTTTAATATAAAAAAAGTATCTTTTATGCATATGTTTATGCATACAAATCATTTATGATGAAAATCACTCTTTTAACATAAAGAATTTCTTTTATGCATCTAATTTATGCATAAAATCATTTATGATGAAAATCACTCTTTTATAATCAAAATAATAATTTCACTATGCTTCCTTCTATGTATAGAATTTAATTCTAAAGAAAGTAACACTTTTTTAATAAAATATTTTTAGTATGCATTTTCTTATACTTAGGATGAAAATTAACACTTTAAGAATACATATACGATGGGAATTACTCTTTTTGAATAAAAATAAATAAAACTTATTTTTCACAATTTTAGAAAATTTCACCATAACCTCCTTTGTATGGCTGACCATTTTTCAATTTTTAATTCTCTAAAATTAATTAGAAGTTCACCAAGAGTATTTAAATCATTCTAATGTAAACATTTTCTACTTATCAAAGAGAAACATTATGAAAAACTTGATTTTATCCATTACTCATTCATCTAGGATAAAGAATGGCTGGATTTACTAAAGAAGAGAGGGGAATGTCTTTTTTCAATGAGGCATAACATCATAGTCATTTTAGAGAAGACAAAAATCATAAAAACCATTAAAATTAAGCATAAATAGTAATTTATGTATTTCCTTACTACCATTCATCAATTAACTTCAATAGCATTAAAAAGCCATTCCAATTAGGCTTCTCAAGCTTGAGAGGGGTTGAGAAGAGAGAAACATTGAGAAATTATGGAAAAAGATCAAAATTCACACTTTACCTTACAAATTGCTTGATTCTTTGATCACGGTAGAGGCCACCAACCAATCAATTGGTTTGGTATGCTGATGGAGCCACCAATGGAGATTGAAGAATGAGGGAAACTCCAATTTCTTCAATTTGGAGAGAATTTTAGAGAATAGTAAAAATTATCATTATTTCAGCATAATTCTGGCACAGTATAATTCTCCTATTTTTTTACAAATGGCTCAGGTTCTATTTATAGGAGAGGGAGGCTCTAACCAAGACCAACTGATTTCTAGAATTTTCCAGATTCAGTTTGGTTGAATTTGGACCAGATTTGGACCTAGTTTGGTTCCTTTTTTATTCGATTTGATCCAAGAGAGAGGAGAGATAAAAATATCACATTATTTTTTAGTTTAAAACTCATTCAAGCATGTGAAGTAGGCGCCTCCTTGAAGGGACTCCTCTTCCTTACACATGTGTCAAAATGGAATCATTATACCCAAAATATCTCATTTTTTAGTAATACTCATAGTTTTTTTACTAATAACCCTTGTACATAGTCAACTCTTCATCTTATGTGAGCATTTACTCATTTTTGGGTATTTTTCTTTTACAAATTGGATTTATCTCCTCCCCACACATGGATTGATCTTATTGGCCCATAAGAGCCTTAATTTAAAATTTTGAAAAAAACCTTGACCCTCAGGATAAGGCCTCTTGAACAGATTATACTTGATTTCTAATGCACCTTCTGAAAATCTTTTTGAACTACTGTTTTGGGGGAACTTATTTTAATAAGAAGACATATTTTTCCATCCAAAAATATTTAAAATTTGAATTACCACTCTCTAGAAGGTTTTCTCTCTCTAGGCCAAAACTGGTAGAAACAAGATCTTTTATATTTCTGAAGAGGGATTTGACTACAGGGGAAGATACTAGACATTCTGAGAGGTTAGGGAGGAATCTTACAGTGATTGCAAGCAAGGAGGCTTTTCAGCTGAGGGCATCTACTGCTACATTTTCTTTGCCTGGGCGGTACTTGATTTCAAAATCAAATTCCTGCAGGGTCTGCATCCACCTTCTTTGGCGCATGTTGAGATCCTTCTAAGTGAAGATCCACTTTAAGCTCTGATGATCTGTCACATCAAAGTGAATCCTTGACCCAGTAGGTAATGTCTCCATAACTTCAGGGCATGGACTATTGAAAGTAGCTCTAGGTCATGGACAGCATAATTTCTCTCATGCGTTCTAAGTTTTCGGGATTCATAGGCCATTGCATGACCTTCCTGCATGAGCACACCTCCCAAGGCAAAACCACTGGCATTAGTTTTACTACCTCAAAGGGTAGAGAGAAATTTGGCAACTTCAGAACGGGATTGGTTACCAAGGCGGTCTTCAGCTTATCAAAAGCGCTCTGACACTTGGCAGACCATTGAAATGGAGTATTCTTCTTGAGAGAAGATTAGTTAGGGGGGAAGCTATGAGAGCATACTTAGGTATAAAAATTCTATACCAACTAGCTAATCCCAAGAATCCCCTGACTTCTTTCACTGTCTTTGGTTCAAGCCAATCTATGACTGCTTGGACTTTTGTGGAATCTAGAGAAATTCTGTCTTTGGATACGAGAAAGCCCAAGTATTCAACATGGTGAGAAAGTGCATTTGCTCTTTTTTGCAAAGAGTTGGTGCTTCCTTAGAATCTCAAGAACTTTACGGACGTGAGCTTCATGGGGTCAGCTGCATTCTTTGAGTAAATCAGAATATCATCAAAGAAAACAAGAACAAAATCATCCAAGTATTCTCTGAGAATGTCCTGCATTAGGCGATTGAATGTATATGGGCCATTTGTCAATCCAAACGGCATGACCTTAAATTCATAGTGCCCTAGCGAGTTTTGATGGCTGTCTTCAGGATATCTTGATCATCAATCCTGATCTAGTAATACCCTGATTTGAGATCTATCTTTGTGAAGATCTGGGCTCCACTTAGCCTGTCTAGAATCCCATCAATTCTGGGGATAGGATACTTATTCTTAACTATCACAGCTGATTAAGACCTCTGTAATCCACACAGAGTCTTAACGTTCCATCCTTCTTTTTCAGAAAGAGAACTAGCACTCTCCCCAAGGTGAAACATTGGGTCTTACAAACCCTTGTTCTAAGAGTTACCTAAGCTATTCCTTGAGTTCAATGGCTTCAGGGGGACTGGCATTTTGTACGTGCGCTGGGCTATTGGCTGAGCTCCATCGACGGTCAATTCTATCTCATGATCTACTTCTCGAATTGGAGGCATCTCAGTTAGCTCTGTTGGGAATAAATCATCATGCTCACTTAACCATTCTGGTTCTTTAGCCTTTAACTTTGTGTCTACCGGATTTCTTTTGACAACATAAATGAGATGCTTCTTTCTATGTCCTTTCAGTAACCTAGAAGCTTTTACTAATTGTAGATCTGGGGATTCGAAAATTCCAGTTCCTTGAACTTTGTTCCCATGAAGGTCACAGAAGGAAATGGTTCCATTGTGACAATGAATGTCAGCTTGATTTTTGTGGAGCCAATCCATTCCAAGGATTCCGCGTCCAAAGGTAAGACTTTGAGAACTGGCAGTCAGTTACATTCCCATCTAGATTAAACTGAATACGATCTGTCCCATGTGGTGAGTAAAAAGAATCTTCCCACTGGCCAATTCAACTTGCATAGGTTTCCTTGATTTCTGTTCTAAGACTAGCTTACGCAAGCATCCTAGGAAAATAAATGAATGAGTACTGCATGAATCAATCAAAAGCTTAAATGGTTTACCCTTATACTCAGCTAGAGCATGGATGATAGAGAATTGACGATTTGGCCCTTGGTTTTCAATCGCGGGATAAATCTGACCTCTTTTCTCTTCCACTACATCTGCTCTCATAATTGCTCTGGCTGCTGTAGACTAGGGCGAAACTCTTTCTCTTTGGTTACCCCAGTTTTGGGAGAGAGTTTTGTGATTACTCCGAACAGAGGCAGATGGTTGAGCTGGAGTCCTCCTAGGATTGCCCTCATTTTGGCGAGATGGGGGGCCCTGATTTGACTGATACAAAGGGGCTGGTCTCTCCACTCTGGGTCGTTGACTTCCCTGTCCTCTTGACATGGCTGGTGACCGAAACCCTGACACCCAAAACACATGTTCTCACTTCTAAGCTCATCCCTTTGAATCCTTGAAAGAGGTGGGGCTCCTGAGAAACTGTTCTAAGTGAAGGGTCTTCCTTCACTTCTCAATTTCCAAGCATCTTGATTCTGAATAGGGCCTTGCTGCCTCTTTGGGGGTGGAAAGTTTGAAGCACTTCCTGGGGTTTGGAACCATTTAAAGTCTGAGGGTGCAATCTTTGGCACGATCTTAACAACAAATGCTTTGGCAAAGTCCCTTGCCATTCTAACAGCTTCTGCCATTGAGACTGGTTTGGCATTTTTCACTAAAGTGTCAAATGGTTCGTTCATCCCCTCGAATGAATCTGGCCATCAGCTGCTCTTCATCCAAAGGTGGAGAGTATTTGAGGAGAATGGCAAATGCCTGATGGTATTCTTCAATCATCCGGCTATCCTGCTTCAGTTTCCAAGAACTCAATTTATTTTGGTTTCCAAGAAGCTCGAAGGACAAAACCTCTTCCTTAGTAGGTAAGCTTTAAGATCTGACCAGGTCTATGTATTTTGGTCGAGACGATTTGTCTCGCAATGGTTCCTCCATGGGACCCTCGCTGTTTCCACAATTTTCAATCTGGCGAGAGCCATCTTGCTCTTCTCGTTATAACCGGTTACATCAAAATACTCTTCCATTTCCTCCCTCCATTTTTCCACTACTTCTCCTAATTGTTCCCCTTCACCCATGAAGGGACTAGGTTGGGATCAGTGCAGGGCTTTACGAACGTCCGGATCTAACTCTTCATCATCGGTAAGAGGATCCGGTTGCCTACCACGGCCCGCGCGCCTCATGATTCTGACAAAATGATATTTTTGTCAACTTAACTATCATCATATTTATGATTATTTAATTTTTGAGATTTATTTCTTAAACAAATAAATGTTCCATCATAATTCTTGAAAACAAGATTCACTCTGATAATTTTATTCACCAATATTCACAACCATGAAAACAATTTGGAATCTTTTGCAAAACATCATTTATTATCAAAAGTTTTTGATATATACATAGAGCATCTCGGCTCCAAAAGTCATCGCCTCAATCGCATATGCTTAAAAAGGCGATATTGCGATGGAGACATGCTATGATATACACGATTCATCACTGATAATGGTGCTGTAATTCTTCTCCTAGGAATAAAGCGGCTAAGAAGTCTAAGAATACGACAAAAAATTTTAAAATTTCGGGGTGAGTGGTTATAGAGTTGGACATAATGAATAACTCCTAGCCTTATCAAGATCATGGCTAGTGAGATATTCTATCTGAATCTCTGTCTCCTTGATTGGTATTGACGCGAATACTTTGCCCTCTAGAGAACCACATATGCTGACGTCGCTCTACTAGATCAGGAACGTATAGATCCTCAAAGTGACGACCGAGTCTCACTCCATCGGGTTGTAGCGGAGTTGATGAGATTTTCAAAGGTAAAGGCGATCATATCCTGACTCTGGGAGAGTCCAAGAATGCTAGACAGATTTGGGGTATCCATCTAAAAATCCAGTATTTATGAGTTTTCAATTTATGAAGTTCATTTCAAACATAATCTTAACAAGTGAAAACATTATTTCACAGATTTACTTTAAAATTTTAGGAAATTTTTGCTGCTATTTTGTAAGTTTACATCAGCGCCCTGTTACCAGCTATGCGACCCCTTTGCCCCCTCCGCACACCGGATTAGCACGGAAGTAGCTTCCTCTTGTGCAGGGCAAGGTTTCCCACTCGGGGCCTCGCCCTCGAATGTGTGGGCGACATGAGACTAATCTGGTGGTCATTCCGAAACCGAGAAAATTTTCCTTGCCTGGAAAACGGGGTCGATTCTACCTTTTTGATTTTTTTAACGAATTTTCTAACGGGGTCAAGAACTACTATCCTTCACCTGATTAAACCAGATAGAAGAAAAACTATCACTGACTTAGTTTGAAGAAATCAACGCTTTTTTCCTAACCAAAATTAGGCACAGCCATTGATCTAATCATTTGAGGAAATCAACGCTTTTTTCCTAACCGAAGTCACGCGGCACAACCATTGATCTACTCATTTGAGAAATTCTTCAGGTTTTTATTTAACTACTCTAATTCTAAGCATATTCCTATTATTTCAATTTAATTATTAAAACTCCACTGATTCCAGCCTACCCCATTCGGCCCATGGGTTAGCCACCACCCAACCACTGGAATTGGTAGAACCAGACAATTACTCACCCACCCATAATTGAATGCCTTTCTTAACTTTTGCTTTTGAATACAGATATGCACACACTCCTCTTTAAAACTTTAACATATGAAATAATCCATTGGTAAACAGTTATTGGTTACAGATGTCATAACTCAAAAATCAAGTCCCTTGTTTCTCAAAAAATAGTATCACTCTGGACTCTCCCGCCGTTGAGACCAACTGGTCTCAGCAATGAGATCCAGTAACAGATTACGATAATCATTTCGTCCATCATACATATCTTCCATGACATACGCATGGGTGTCATAGGCACCGTGAGCCCGTGCATCTCCTGGTCAAAACCCTCTAGGATCCTCCTTAGGTGTCCTGGCACTTCACTCAGGGAGAGCGCTTCGTTGGCCCTCGCCCATCCTACCAAAAGCGCCCCATTTTTCAACCATACTGAGACTGGTCAAAGCTTTGCCGCGTGAGCCGTCCTTTGAACACTCCCCGCCAGCTATTGTTGCAACCAAACTTCCCTTAGAAAAACATATACCAAATGCTCCCTCCAGCATTTTGGTGTAAGACTCCTTTAAGAAAACAGGGTTTCTAAGCAAGTTTTCAGTTCGATTTTCTTTTGAATACAAGGAGTATTTCTTGAATCAGTATCCTCAAAACTTCTTGATTGAAATTCAAAATTTCATACCAGAATTCCTCGAATTCTATAACCTTGATCCACAAATCAATTCGAAGGGCTTCAAACTTAGTTTTAGATTTGGCGGGAGTTTTGAGTGTATTTTTCTAAATTGGTCACACTTTCTTTCCTCGAAAACTGACGAAAGAGTTTAGTCTTGGTTATAGTCTGATTCAAGGTTCGAGTCAGATAAGATTTTTCTAGAACTATCTTTCTCGAAAGGGTTTGATAATTCAGTTACTATTTTATTGAATTTCTTTCTTTGAATATTCACTTAACTGATTTCTAAATTAGTTACGAATTCCAATGAGAAATAAATTAATCTTTTATCTGAATATTTCGATCTCAATAGATTTCCTGAATTTTCTTTTTACAATTCGTGTGAATATAAAACGATAGAAATTTCTCTCTTAGAGTATTTAATTATTCATTTAGATCAAATACTCATAGAATTTAAACATAGAATTTAAGAGAATTTTTTTGATATAAAAATTCTTTATGCATCTATTTATACATAAAAATCAACTTCAATGGGAAAAACACTTTTATAAAAAAAAATCCTTTTATGCATCTATTTATGCATAAAATCAAATTTAATAGGAATAACGCTTTTAAAATAAAAAGAATTTCTTTATGCATCTTTCTATGCATAAAATTTAAATTTAATAAGAATAACACTTTTATAATTAAAAAATTTTCTTTATGCATCTTTCTATGCATAGAAATCAATTTTAATAAGAATAACACTTTTATAATAAAAAAAAATTCATTATGCATCTTTCTATGCATAGAAATCAATTTTAATAAGAATAATACTTTTATAATTAAAAAAATTTATGCATCTTTTTATGCATAGAAATTAATTTTAATAATTAATATCAGTGATATCCATGCATATTCATAGGTGAATATGTACATGGAGTAGGAGTAATTAGAATATTTCTTTTAGATGCAAAAATGGTGGGAATTACTCTTTTGGAATAACATAAAAACAAACTTTCTTTTTCACAAAATTTTGGAAAATTTTACCATAACCTCCTTTGTATGATGGCAGACCATTTCTCATTTTTATCTTTCTTCACTTAACTTAATTAACCCAATTTAGAATTATAGAACTCTAATCTACACAATTTTCTAAATTCAAGAGAGTAAACAATAAGAAGAGTTTAAATAATCACTTAGTTAATCTTTCTAGGATTAAGAAAGGTTGGAAGTAAAGAAGAGAAGGCATGGCCTTTTCATCAAAGGCATAGCATTTGAATTTAATTCAATCATTTGTTGCAAAACACAAAAATCAAGAAAACCATAGATTTTTCATTAAAATTTGTAAACAAAGTAAGAAAATTAGCTTACATGGAGCTTGTAAGCTCTCCTTTGGCTTGAGGGATTGAGGGTTCTACTCTTGTTTGAAGCAATAGTGGCCACTGATTCACTTTGGAGAGGACTAGGCCAAAAACAATTGAATTACTAAAAAATTCAATGTAGATGACTCAGGGACGACAGGAGTAAAGTAACAGTGCCTAAACCATATTAAGCTTTTACAAAAGGGGGAGCCTTCTATTTATAGGAAAAAGTGAGCCTCTAACCAAGCAAACTGATTCTAGAATTTACCACATCACTTTGGTCAATTTTTGACCATTTTTGGGTCAGTTCAGCTTACTTTTTGGATCTAGATTTGAAACAGGAGAGAGGAGAGATGAAAATATCTCACTTTATTGATTAAAAATTGGGAGTAATGATGAGAAAAAGGTGCCTACTTCATGAGGGGAGATCCCCACACTGAGGTGTCAAAATTCAGTTTTTTAATTCTTTTCTTTGGTCCTTAGTCCACTCTTCATCTTATGTGAGTATTTACTTATTTTTGGGGGGTTTTTCTTTTATTCTTCAATTTATCTCCTCCCTACATTTGGATTAATCTTATTGGCCTGTCAAACCTTTGTTTGGAACTTAATCCAAAATTTTCTGAGAACAGGGACCCTTAGACTGCTAAGGTCTTTTGTGCACATTATAATTTATTTCTAATGCACCTTAGGAATTTCTTTTTGTAGATAGTTTGTACGTAATCCTCCTACAGAAGCTCCACCTCCATGTCTTGTATTTTTGAAATAAACCCCTCTTGCTTTATAATGTGATTTCTCCATCCCTTGTTCATGAAATACGCACCATGCACATAAACTATGTGCTGTACACATGACAATAGAATTTAATTAGAAAAAGTTTCTTGACATTGTAAAAGGCTGAATTGTGATGCTTACAATTGAAATTAGAGAATATGGGTTTGCTAAGCTCCACTTTAGTCAATCTTCTGCAGTATCCTAACAAGCCAAGCTCTCCTTCACCCACAAATTGCATAAAAGATTATAAATTATGGAAAGGAGGGTTTGCTCTTAATGGAGGGTCAACTGGATAGAGATGCCCATCAACCCAAAGATCTATATTTTTCTCCTTAGCTATCCTATGAGCTTGGACAGAATTAAAAAACTAAATTTTGACACCTCAGTGTGGGGATCTCCCCTCATGAAGTAGGCGCCTTTTTCTCATCATTACCCCCAATTTTTAATCAATAAAATAAGATACTTTTATCTCTCCTCTCTCCTATTTCAAATCTAGATCCAAAAAGTAAACTGAACTGACCCAAAAATGGTCAAAAATTGACCAAACTGATCTGGAAAATTCTAGAATCAGTTTGCTTGGTTAGAGGCTTTAGTAATTCAATTGTTTTTCGCCTAATCCTCTCCAAAGTGAATCGATGGCTACTATTGCTTCAAACAAGAGTAGAACCCTCAATCCCTCAAGCCAAAGGAGAGCTTACAAGCTCCATGTAAGCTAATTTTCTTACTTTGTTTACGAATTTTAATGAAAAATCTATGTTTTTCTTGATTTTTATGTTTTTCAAATGATTGAATGAAATTCAAATGCTATGTCTTTGATGAAAAGGCCACCCCCTTCTCTTCTTTACTTCCAACCTTTCTTAATCCTAGAAAGATTAACTAAGTGATTAATTAAACTCTTCTTATTGTTTACTCTCTTGAATTTAGAAAATTGTGTAGATTAGAGTTCTATAGTTCTAAATTAGGTTAATTAAGTTAGGTGAAGAAAGATAAAAATGAGAAATGGTCAATCATACAAAGGAGGTTATGACAAAAATTTTCAGAAAGAAAATTTATTTTTATGTTATTCCAAAAGAGTAATTCCCACCATTTTTACATCTAAAAGAAATATTTTAATTACTCCATGTACATATTCACCTATGAATATGCATGGATATCACTAATATTAATTATTAAAATTGATTTCTATGCATAGAAAGATGCATAAAGAAAAAATTTTTATTATAAAAGTGTTATTCTTATTAAAATTGATTTCTATGCATAGAAAGATACATAATGAAATTTCTTTTATTATAAAAGTGTTATTCTTATTAAAATTGATTTCTATGCATAGAAAGATGCACAAAGGAATTTTTTTATTATAAAAGTGTTATTTTTATTAAATTTGATTTTTATGCATAGAAAGATGCATAAAGAAATTCTTTTTATTCCTATTAAATTTGATTTTATGCATAAATGGATTTTTTTTTATAAAAGTGTTTTTCCCATTCGAAGTTGATTTTTATGTATAAATAGATACATAAAGAATTTTTATATCAAAATTAGAATTCTCTTAAATTCTATGAGTATTTGATAAATAAAAAATTAAATACTCTAAGAGAGAAATTTTTATTGTTTTATATTCACACGGATTGTAAAAAGAAAATTCAAGAAATGTATCGAGATCAAAATATTCAGATAAATGATTAATTTATTTCTCATTGGAATTCGTATCTAATTTAGAAATCAGTTAAGTGAATATTCAAAGAAAGAAATTCAGTAAAATAGGAACTGAATTATCAAACCTTTTCGAGAAAGATAGTTCAGGAAAAATCTTATCCGACTCGAACCTTGAATCAGACTATGACCAAGACCAAACTCTTTCATCAGTTTCAAGGAAGAAAGCGTGACCAGTTTAGAAAAATACACTCAAAACTCTCGCCAAATCTGAAACTAAGTTTGAAGCCCTTCGAATTGATCTGTGGATCAAGGTTATAGAATTCGAGGAATTTTGGTATGAAATTCTGAATTCCGATCAAGAAGTTTTGGGGATACTGATTCAAGAAATACTCCTTGTATTCAAAAGAAAATAAAATTAAAAACTTACTTAGAAACCCTGTTTTCTTAAAGGACTGTCTTATGCTAGAATGCTCGAGGGAGCATTTGGTATATGTTTTTCTAAGGGAAGTTCGGTTGCAACAACTGGCGTGGGGAGTGTTCAAAGGATGGCTCACGCAGCAAAGCCTGCCTAAGTCTTGACCAGCCTCAGTATGGTTGAAAAATGGTGCGCTTCCGGTACGATGGGCGAGGGCCGACAAAGCGGTCCCTGAGTGAAGTGCCAGGACACCTAAGGAGGATCCTGGAGGGTTATGACCAGGAGATGTACGGGCTCGCGGTGCTTATGACACCCATGCGTATGTCGTGGAAGATATGTATGATGGACGAAATGATTATTGTAATCTGTTATTGGATCTCATCCGCTGACCAGTTGGTCTCAACGAAGAGTCCAGAGTGATATTGTTTTTTGAGAAACAAGGGACTGGATGGAAGAGAAACAAGGGACTGGATGGAATTTTTGAGTTATGACATCTGTAACCAATAACTGTTTGCCAATGGATTATTTTATATGTTAAAGTTTTAAAGAGGAGTGTGTGCATATCTGTATTCGAAAGCAAAAGTTAAGAAAGGCATTCAATTTTATCGGTGGGTGAGTACTTGTCTGGTTCTACCAATTCCAGTGGTGGTTGGGTGGTGGCTATAACCCATGGGCCGAATGGGGTTAGGCTGGAATCAGTGGAGTTTCAATAATTAAATTGAAATAATAGGAATACGCTTAGAATTACAGTAGTTAAATAAAAACCTGAAGAATTTCTCAAATGAGTAGATCAATGGCTGTGCCGCCTGACTTCGGTAAGGAAAAAAGCGTTAATTTCCTCAAATGATTAGATCAACAGTTGTGCCTGATTTCGATCAGGAAAAAAGCATTGATTTCTTCAAACTAAGTCAGTGATAGTTTTCCTTATATCTGGTTTAATCAGGTAAACTGTTAGAAAATCAAAAAGGTGGAATCGTCCTCGTTTTTTGAGAAAGCAAAATTTTCTCGATTTTGGTTTCGGAATGACCACCAGATTAGTCTCGTGCCCAAATATTCGAGGGCGAGGCCCCGAGTGGAAAACCCTGCCCCACACAAGAGGAAGCTACTTCCCCTGCTAGCAACCAAAAATCCGGTGTGCAGAGGGGGCAGAGGGGTCGCACAGCTGGTATCAGAGCGCTGCTATAAACTTACGAAATAGCAGCAAAAATTACCTAAAATTTTAAAGTAAATCTGGAAATAATGTTTTCACTTGTTAAGATTATGTTTGAAATGAACTTTATAAATTGAAAACTCATAAATTGAACTGGATTTTTAGATGGATACCCCAAAATCTGTCTAGCATTCTTGGACTCTCCCAGAGTCAGGATATGATCGCCTTTACCTTTGAAAATCTCATCAACTCCGCTACAACCTGAGGAAGTAAAGTGAGACTCAGTCGTCACTTTGAGGATCTATACTTTCCTGATCCACTAGAGCAACATCAACATATGTGGTTCTTTGGAGGGCGAAGTATTCGCATCAATACCAATCAACAACAAAGACTCAAACAGAATAGATAAGGCTAGGAGTTATTCATTATGTCCAACTCTATAATCACTCACCCCGGAATTTTAGAATTTCTTGTCGTATTTTTAGACTTCTTAGCCGCTTTATTCCTAGGAGAATAATTGCAACACCATTATCAGTGATGAATCGTGTATATCATAGCATGTCTCCATCGCAGTATCGCCTTTTTATGCATACACGATTGAGGCGGTGACTTTTGGAGCCAAGACACTCTATGTATATATCAAAAACTTTTGATAATAAATGATGTTTTGCAAAAGATTCCAAATTGTTTTCATGGTTGTGATATATTGGTGAATAAACCGTGTTGAGTGTGCAATCTCTCTCTCTCTCTCATGGAGTTCTTAGTGTGGTATAATTCACCTTAATTATGTTGCTTAATCTATGTCTTTCACCATGATCAATCACATTTTAGGATTGTTTAACAAAGAGAAGCAGCAGTAGTTGCAGGCAAAAGTCCCACATCAGGCACTGAAATCACCTAGGAAAGGCGACAAGAGCACACAGTCGCACAAACAACGAGGCCATCAACAAATGCCCGAGAGGGACAGTAGCACAGCTCGCAAGACAGCCACCACCACCACACAACATTGAAGCTCAAAGGACGCATGGAGAAGTAGAAGTATCGGAGTTGCAGAAGCAGCACTGAGAAAGATCGCATCAATCTGATAGACTTACGATAGGCAATGCAGAGACTGTGGTGTCACAAAGCAAAAAGGAGAAAGTTGCAGAGCAGCGTGTGGAGGAGAGAGGTTTGCAGAAGTGGGTGGGTAAGGGCCCACCACGGCCCATTAAGAGAGAGAGCCAATGATGCAGGCAACAGAAGAGTATAATTTTTTACATATGTGACCTGCAAAATTTTAATACCCTTATTGATTATAAGGGTGCATTTGCACACAATTGAATTTTTAGAGTTTTTTCATACACACAAGGTTCACTTGCCCGATGATGGACAAAATGAGTGATAATTGTTTCTCTCTCTCTCTCTCCCATGCCACCCTGAAATAGCGGGCAAATATCGGCTTGTAAAAATAAAGCCGTGGAAATTGTTTTTTTTTTACCAACTGGAGTTTGACGGGTGCCATACCCTTGCACAGCGCATATGTAAAATTAACTCACCCGTAATTGATCATGAGTAACTAATCGTACCCGAGCTTGTGTGCTTAAAATGAGAATATTTTGTAATCACCCACATTGGTATGAGGGTCGCCCTGCCCAAGCTCAGCGAGAAGCTCGAAATGGTTGTTGTGATGTGTGCATGAGCGATGCACGTGTGAGGTGCATGTGCATGGGTTGGTTCCCACCCGAACTTCTACGTTCAAATTAGACTCACTGGTTTCGTTTTGTGAGCAAGTCGGCTCAAAATGGACTTGGTGTCTAAGATGGTAGACACGCGCACACATGTTTGTTTGATGGACACTCCAAAGTATCGTTTAGGGGGAGTGTCGAGAGGTAGCGATTGCGGTTGTGCAATGCTACATTGATGGATGATGGGTGAATTGTGAAACACCTCGATTAAGAGGGGGTGTTGAGAGATGTAATCGTGGTGTGGTGTGTATGTGGGAAAGCACCCTAGAGGTGCAAGATATTGTGGCAAGATAAGAATGCCACATGTAATATTGAATGGTGTATGTGTTGAACAAATGAAGTGGAAAAGGTGTTAGAATTCGTGGTGCTCATGCTAGGTTGAGATATGTGGAGGAGAGAAACTCACAAAATACAAGAAAATATCTTACTTATTAAGTTGCTCAAATACAACTAGGCTTCTTGCTCCATACAAATTGCCTTCTAGCTCCACCTTTAAATAGGTGAGCTAGTGGATCTTAAGTCCCTTCACACACACACCCTTCTCCTACCCTGTTACATGACCTTAGTCTAAGGTCATGTAACCTTAGTCTTTTAATATCTTGCTCCATACAAATTGCCTTCTAGCTCCACCTTTAAATAGGTGAGCTAGTGGACCTTAAGTCCCTTCACACACACACCCTTCTCCTACCCTGTTACATGACCTTAGACTAAGGTCATGTAACAGGGTAGGAGAAGGGTGTGTGTGTGAAGGGACTTAAGGTCCACTAGCTCACCTATTTAAAGGTGGAGCTAGAAGAAGGCAATTTGTATGGAGCAAGAAGCATGTCAACTACAAGAAGTCAAGCAAGCACAAAGAGTGGGGTGCACCATCATTAAGGTGTACATCTTCATCGATATCAAATAAAAACTTAGATGGCATCATTGTATTAGCCTCTAAGGCTCTAGGAACATAGTTGTAAGTCCTAGTAGATAACCACACCACCATGACATCCTTGTGCGCCTAATGTTATAAAGGAAACCTATGTCCAATACCACCTATTCCAATTCTTTCATAGTTGGTATTAAGGGAGGGTATTAAAAGACTAAGGTCATGTAAAAGGGTAGAAGAAGGGTGTGTAAGTGAAGGGACTTAAGGTCCACTAGCTCACCTATTTAAAGGTGGAGCTAGAAGGCAATTTGTATGGAGCAAGAAGCCTAGTTGTATTTGAGCAACTTAATAAGCAAGATATTTTCTTGTATTTTGTGAGTCCCTCTCCTCCACATATCTCAACCTAGCATGAGCACCACAAATTCTAACATTTTACATGACCTTAGTCTTTGAATAAAAGGGAGTGCCACATGGATGATGATGTGTAAAGTGGGATAAGGCTAGAGGGCCTATATCATTGTATGGTTCATTTGTATTAGTGCAATAGAATTGAGTGTTGAGTGTGCAATCTCTCTCTCTCATGGAGTTCTTAGTGTGGTATAATCCACCTTAAGTACGTTGCTTAATCTATGTCTTTCACCATGATCAATCCCATTTTAGGATTGTTTGACATTCTAACATCTTGTCCTTTGTCTGCACTTCCTCTATGTGTGCCTTTCTCATGGCCTCTATTTGGTCTGCCCTTTTTTTGAGGTCAGCATTGGTTGTCATCAAGGCGGCATTCACATTTTTCTCCTTTCTCTCTTATTACCCTTGCAAGTGTATCTACCTCCACCTCCTTTTTAAGGGCCTTTATTGTTTTTCCGTCCAATTTTTGTCATTCCTTGAACTCTGATGAGTGCCTCCAACTCTTCAATCTAGAATTTGAGAGTGGCCTCATCATTTTTTTTTTCTTCTAATTTCTTTGTAGCTTCCCACGCATGCTCTTTTAGTTCTTCATCGGGGATTAGGTCCATTTATGAACCTTAATATAGCACAATTTCCTTCCCCTTCCCTTCTAACTGCACAGCTGGCTTCTTTCCATCTCGCTTCAGGACGGTGAACTTCTTTTTCCATGCCTCTATTTCTTCGCAGCTCATTTTCCATTTGTAACTTTTTCTCTCTATTGGTGCCTCCCTCGTTGTGCAGTCTCCTTGCCCACTTGGCCAGTTGCAGTTGCTTCCAAGGCCCTTGTTGGCTCTGGGCCTGTTGTTGGGGATGGATTTGGATTTTCCTATCCTCCATCCAAATTTCCACCGTGTGAATATGGTGGGGAACCATCTGTTTGTAGGGAGGTGTGGGGGCTTGTATTATTACAATTGTTAATTTGTCCAAATATTCTCCCCACACCTCCTTTAGGTCCTCTATCATGATAGTTTCATAAAGAAACTTTGCTTTGCTAATGATGCCTTACAGCCTCTTAGAGCCTTGGCATCTACCCTTTTTGTACAGTAATCTGTAGCCACCAAATGTATTTATTTCCTATTGGCTGAGCTTCTGGCCTGAATGGCCAACAAAGTCCACACCCCACTTTTGGAATGGCTCTAGGAGAAATATTGGGTTGTGAGGCATTCTATCTACATCATTCAATTTCCCCATCCTCTTGCACACATCAAACTCCTTTGCAAACTTGTGTGCATCTTTTAATGATGTCGGCCACCATGATCCTACCTGGAACACTTTCTACCCTGTGACTTCTCTGAAAAAGTGCCCTCTGCTTATTCCTTAATGCACTTCAGCCACAGCAAAGCCTATTATTCATGCTTCGGGATGCATCTTCTCAATATTTGATCAATGCCCCAGAGCATCAACTTTTCCCTCTGATCTCTAGATATGTACTCCGAAAAGGACAAGTTGGACAGGAACTACAACATCTCATCATACCAGCTAGGTTTATCTTCTCATGACTCCAGTCTTGGTAGGAAATTTTCTCTATTGTTTGTTTGTTTCCTAGGGTGTGCTTGATAGTGAACTTAAACTCTTATAACAGCAGCATCTATCTGGCTAATTTTCCTACTAGGTCTAGTTTTTTCACCAAGTGTACAAGAGTGCTTTGTGATCCACATGAAATTCAAACACATTTCCTAACAGCAAGTAGAGCCTAAATTTCTTGATTGAGTAGATCATCCTCCCTAATGAATCCTTTTCCGTGGTTGAGTAATTCCTTTCTAGTTTGGATAGCCTTCTACTTGCATAGTAAACTCGTCGAAACCAACCCTCTTACAACTCCTGCATCAAAGCACTGCCAATGGTAAAACCAAAAACATCAACAAATGCATGGAATACCAAATCAAAGTTTGACTATTGAAGAATGGGTGTCGATGACATTATCCGCTTGAGATTCTTGAATGCCTCCTGATAGGATCCTGACCACATACATATTCTGCATCTTTCACTGTCAGGCTATACAAGGGAATTGCCACGTTCACCAGGAAAATCATGAATCTTCTATGCCATTTGATTAGTCCTAGGAATTTGGTGAGTTCTTTGGAATTCTTTGATGCCTAAAATACAATTGTGTATTCCCCACGAAATCATCAAAATCATGGGTAACAACATTTTACATTCCTTTGGTGCATGAAGGTTGTAACATCACATTGTATTTCACACTGTGAATTTAGATCTACAAAATCACAGTAGTAGGAAATGCCATGTCATCACCAATCATGGAGATAGTTCTCCTCTTCACAACATCAAGTAACAACTGCAAGTGTCTAGGAACTGTCCAATGAGCCTTTTTCAAGAAAAATATCCACAATAATTTTTGCCATGCAGTATGAGTGATTTTTCTGTAAGATTTGAGAAATTGTGTTAGAACATAGAATAGAATATGGGTACGTCACAATTGGTATCAGAGCATAGGCTAGGCAATCCGCATTTGATTGCGGATATTGCAGGTCTTGGATGACTAATATTATTTGTGATCTTTGTGATAAAGCCAAGAATTTCTCTCTTGCAATTTTACTGTACAGTCACTCATACCATGCTCTAGGAGATTACTTAAGGCCATAAAGAGCCTTTTTCAACCTGCATACTTTAGACTCTTCCCCTTTCACACCAAGCTCCCACCTTAATCAATGACCGTTGATTATGGTTGGAAAATTCGAGGAAGACGTTGCATGATGATTGGAAACGGGAGCTTCTATCATGATAAAGGCTATTTTTTCTTTATTCTCTGGAGCCATGCATACCTAGTTGTACCCACTAAACTCATCCACGAAGAAGCATGTCTCATCCCCAGCTACCGCTTCTAGCAGGGAATCTATGTGAATGGTAGCGAGATTGGATTCAATATGGTCGAGGTATTTAGTTTACGGTATTCTATGCAGACTCTCAACGTCCCATTCTTCTTAAGGACAATGACTATTGGTGGAAGCCATTACGCTCTGTCCACTAGATAGATGAACCCTAGTCTTACCAACTTATCAATCTCCTCCTTTACCTGTTTGGCATCATTGGGGTTCATCGTATACCTGCTTTGCCTGATAGGAATTTCATCCTCTTTAAGGTTGATCTTGTGTTGGTAGAACCTAGGATCAATGCCCTTCATGTCGAAGTACTTCCATGTGAACACATCTTTGTATGATTTTAACAGTTCCAAGAATCTTCCTCTAGATTCTTGATTTAGTTTAGTGCTAACTCTGATTGTTTTGGGCTCTTGCTCATCTCCCAAGTTCTCTTGTTTGAGCTCATCTTCTTGGACTCTAATATTCTGCTTCCTCAATTGGGCTTCATCCTGCTTGAGAGCCATCATGGCCTTTTCTTGCTCAGCTTGCATTTTTGCTATACATTCTTGAGTGTCTTCCTCATCTTCTTTTGCACTCTCTTCATTCAATAATATCACTTCAAGATGAGCAACCAAGATTTCTAGATCGTATCTTTGTATAATCCTCTCAATACCCACCTCAAACAGTGATAGTAGATCTAGATTTTCTTTCAAGATCTTCTCTTCTTTGTCATCTTCTACCCCTTCCAGGTAATTTAGGCCTTCTGCATATGCAACAATCAACTAGCCAAATTTAGCTTGTCTTTTCCTGCGACGATCGAGATGCAAACCTTAATTTTTTCCCTCCGGATTGTCATCATGTCCGTATCCCAGTTGTGCTTGATCCTTCCACTTCTGAGCCATGGTCTTCCAAACAACATGGGATATGCACCCGCTATCTCAGTCATTTTGAGGACTATGAACATGGCAGTGAACGTACATCCTACCACTTCAATTTGTTCTCCCTAATTATTCCAACTGGTAAGACTCTTTCCTGATCAACCATGTGAATCTGGAACGGAGCCAACTGCATGTCCGTGATTCCTAGATTTTTGGCATGTCGTCTGATATTATGTTCACTCATGATCCTCCATCCACTGTCTTTCCTCTGATGTTTATGGTCACCTCCGGAACGGAAGTGTCACAGTCTTGGACTGTTTCCACATTCCTACATTTTGCCTGTAAAATTTTTCGTTTCCAACACCAGCATCCACGCCCATCTCCGAATTCAGATGCATGATCCTCTGTTGGCCTCTTCTTCTGAGTTAACCTCTACAGCTTTTCCAGTACTTTTGTTATGGTCTTGTCTTTCCTTCACAAGAAGGCTTTCTTCAATTCTTCAAATGTCTGTAAGTGCTCTAGACCATATTGTGCATACCACCTAGTGACCTTGCCACACCCAAAGTTGTCACAAAATACTCTGTCTATTGTGGCAATAGAGCTCAGGTGTGGCCAAGAATGTGGTTTCAAAGGCAAAGATGTGGGCATCTAGATCCTCCTTGATCTTGCCCTTGAGCTTCGGGTACTTGAGAGACATTCTTCCCACAGCTGCAAGTTCTAGACTTCTTCGGATCCACCTCGAGCAAGGAGCTTTGGGAGGAAATAAGCCAATTAAACACAAATGTGTGTGGAGGAACAATGGAACTCGTGGAAGCAGGAGCCATCCCCATGGGCCTTCAAACTTCGAATCCACCAGTTGGCTCTATAAACAACGCTTTAAGTTTTATGAAGAAGGCATTGAACCACCCTATTTTTGGGCGTACCTCCAGTAAAGGAGCAGGAGAGGAGGACTAGGAACCTCAAGATTCGACTCCACGGGATCAATCAATCCATGTCAGACACTATAATGTTTTAAACATTTGGTATTGATATACTGAGCTCGGTTTATCCTAGGCAGGCAATGACCAACAAGCAGTCCAACAACCACATTATGGCAAACATGACATGTCTATTTTGTTGTACCACGAGGGACAAGTGTTCTTGTTGGGTGGTCTTAAGTACATCCAATAATAAGCAGCGCAAGCAGGAGTATTGCTATCCACATGAGCTCATTTTAAAAGTGCCTTTATCACAAAGAGATCCACACGAGTTTTCACAGAACATGCTCTTAGAGCTGACGAGTTTGCATCCTCAAGAACATTCTTGGCGAGGACAAGAGCCATTGAAAACTATTTAGCCTAGCCACATAGGATAAGAGAGATCTTGTACCCTGAAACATAGGGTTTCACACAATCACCTCCTTATGTTCTACCTACCACATGAATACGTAGAAGACATCCTAAGGATGGCGTTCGAAATGGGAAGGGTATTTGCGACCAAGATAGAACGTAAAAGCTCAAAGTTAGGAAAAATCAAAACAATCCACATCTGAAGGATAATGACCAAATTTGATTGAACTAGAGATGTCATTTAGTACCTAGAGAAATTTGATCAAATTTGTGAGGTCATGGGAAGGATTTATGATTCCAACAAGATCTGCTTCTTCGAACTTTGCTTTGTAGGAAAAGCAAGCCATTGGTTTAGGTCTTTAAACCCACTTGAAAAGGCTAGCTTATGAGGTCTTAAGACACTTTTATAGTGGGATTATCACCCAGTGAAGCTAGATGGAGCCCTATTGCACACATATATATAACCTCAAGAAGGAGGAGGGAGAAACAAAGCATGACTATATTGCTAGAATCAAATATCTCCATATGAGATGAGGGGTCCATGAAAAGACTGGATGATTTATCTCTCCTTGATTAATTTATGATCGGTCTTAAGAGCAAGAGGCTCCATCTCTATAACAAATTTGGTGAGTGTGCCCCCCTCCCCTTAGAGACGTGGTAGATAACATAAAAGACAAGGATGTAGAAGTCGTCCACCCGAACAAGTAGGGGTCATGTTATCCTCATCGTCGGCCAAGGGTGCCCAACTAGCATTGGCTAGAGTCCTAGTCAAGGATATGAGCATGGACGAGCTAGCAGAGAAATATCCAACCAAAGGTTAATGGTAGATTTGGGTACTTAAACATATACTTCAAGCCAAAGATTCTATCAAGGTAACCATGATATTTGGCTACCAAAGGTCAACCACGTACCATAATAAGATTCAATTGTTATAGCAAAAGATACACTTCAAAGAAAAAAGCCTATGAGAGATCCACAACAAGAACACTTTCCTAAATGATAAGTTACCACAAAAACCTCTTCACACTGAGAAGGTAGGGAAAAAAAATATTGTTCTATAGGTAGGGTAAAGAATCCATTGTAGAAACACAAGAACGTGTGGCCCAAAAGGTCAGAGTACCACAAGAATGTGTATGGGACTATCCCTCAACATCACAAACAGGTAGCAAGGCAAGCTCTCAAATCAAAGCCTTGCATCAAGGGATGTTTAAAAACTCAAACAAGAGAACCATTAGAACCATGGTGAAAAAATGCGAGAAGCTTACACGATTCTTATGGTGAAAAAATCCATGACTCATGCAAGAAGCTCGTGGAAAAGCTGGTAACGATCATTTCGAGAAGCTCGTGGTCATGTATATAGTACATGTCCACTCCATCAAATTTAGAATATAGAGAATATTAATAAATGGATGTAAAAAAGTTGGGTTCCCTAGGTGATATAAAGATGAACAACACCAATGATATGCATATAACTCATCATCATGCATACAAGCGCTCGTGGGTCTCTTAACAGAGAACTCTTGATTGCTAAACGTACTTTGAAAGAACGAGTGTCCTTCCGTTCATGTATAAACATCTCAAGGCACTTGAATGAAGATGGATACTGTAATCCATACCAGTTCTACAACATGTCCTCTTCGTATGCGTGCCTTTCTCAAGTTTATATGAACAACTTATAGAGCTCAAACGAGCATGAATATCAAGGCTATGATTATATTCGACGTGAGGAATCGATGGACATTGATAGAGATCTCATGGTACATCGCAAGGTTGATAATTCTAAATTCATTCTCACATTTGAATTTCAGTTACACATCATTCATCAAGTCATAGGATTTTCTTGCTCATTTGTGTGAGTGAAGTAAAAAAAAAAACCATACATAAAGTATGGCGGGGACTTGGCACAGTCCTCCCCAAAATTTTATAAACATAAGAGAACGTGCCCTTCCCCCGTTTCCAAAATAGCACTTTCAATATCGAAAGTGAACCAAAACACCTTCAATGTTGAGGGAGCACACTATTCCTCCACTAATGTATGTGTTTCATTAACTCATTTCCTTCCAAAACTCCTCGCTTGAGGTGAATCCAAAGGAGTCTAGCCTTCTTAACAAGGGAGCGCTCTATTGAGTGCTTATTGCTTGCTAGGATCGAAGGCTTAGTGGGTTTGAAGAAGTGTGGTTTAATGTGCTACAATTGACTCCATTGTTGTTTCCAACTAGTCTAGATCGAGTTCACATCAAAGGTCCCTGGTGTTTTTGGTGTAGGTTTTAAAATGGTTTTAACCAAGTTTTTCTCTGTTCTTTTTTTGTTGCTCCTAGGCTCATGTGTCCAGGTTTACGTCTACAAGCTCACATCTATAGATTCACGTATATGGGTTCACGAATGTAGGTTCACGCATCTCGACTGACGTGTTCAAGCTCACATCTCCAAGTTCACATGTTAAGGCTCACATCTGCAAGCTCACGTCTTTTTTGTATCAACTTGGCCCACATACTTCCCTTATATGAAATAAGGGAAGTACGAGTCCAAGCTCACATCTCCAGGTCAGTTCACATCTATAAGCTCGCATCTACAATCACGTATGTAAGTTCATCCCTCTAGACCCGTATCTAGGCTCACGTGTCCAAGCCCATGTCTCCAAGTTCACGTCTTTTTTATATCAACTCAACCCATGTACTTCCCTTACATGAAATAAGCCTACCAAGGATACAAAAATCTAAGATCTAGATCTATGACAAGATTGGTGTGTATTTTTTGGATCTAAAATTCTCCAATAATTACACAAGACAAGGATTTTCCTTGAAATTTATAGCTAATATAGATTATATGACAAGAAAATATTCCAAGGACATGAGTAGATATATCCATACAAGTCTGTACGGCAATAACAATTGGACCGTACTATATCAGGTATACTCACCTGTAGACTTGTCTACAAGCTCACGGTTGCAAGTTCACATGTCCCGTCTGCAAGTTCACATGTCCAAACACATCTTATTGTGCAAGACTGTAGGTTTATGAACATGGTAAATGAGTTAATACCATACTCCTTAAGATCTCCAAAGAGAAAACCCATGTGATTCATTATTAATAAGCCGAGCATCTCTTACCAGAGTGTTAGTTTGCCTTGGTTTTTAGTGATTTTGTGATAGAATGTGATTAATGATCCTAATCTTAATTAATGATTCTGATGTAAGTACTTATGTATTTTTCTAGTATTTTTTATAGCTTAACGTGCTTCTAATGAAAACATTCTAACAGTGCATGAACGAAAATTGACTATCCCACTCTAATTGACTCTAATGAAACTCAATGCTCATGTTTTTAAAGCGGATTTTTCACCTAATCACAATTGCTAAGTTAATCCTTGGCTGAAAGCAATGTAATCTAAACCTTTTGAGTTTCAATTTCATGCAAATCACCAAAGAACCATGGTTTTTTCCTACCAATAAATGAAAATAGAATGCTCTAATGCAAAATAAACTTATCAAATAACTCGAAAACCATACGTTTTCGGAGTGTGACCTACTAATCAAAATAGGATAATATTGGATAATCCTAATAGTTTGGAATGGACAAATAAATGAAGCTAAGTCTAGTCTCCAACAAAAGCGGTACCAAATATATTACCTTCGTCTTGTCAAATCATGTGTCATTGGGTCATTGGGTCTTACCTTCCTGCCACAACTTACAACTTCCCAATGTGGGTGCGCTAACTCGTTTGTTGCATCCTCACTCCGTTGTTGCACAAGAATGCTCCTTTGTCAAAGTGGTGAAGGTAGAGCTCAATGTACCTTGATAGAGACAACAAGAGACCCATCTTCGTGGTGGTTCTCTCTCACAAAAGATGAGGGAAGAGAAAGAAGCCAATGCAAGAAGAAAATCTACAATCAAACCTATCTTGCATGCAAGATCCATCTTTGGTGGACTCCACCCCTCGGTCCCCCCCTCCTCACCCCCCAGCCCCCCCTCATCACCTTGAGACATTTAAGAGTGGTTTTTAATCCATGAGTGGTTTCTAGGTAGCACCGGTCATCACCTTGAGACATTTAAGAGAGTACATACTCTTAGATACTTTGTTTATTCATTCCCAATTTGTACTTTCGCTGGAGCTCATAGCTAAGAGTACATACTCTTAGATACTTTGTTTATTCATTCCCAATTTGTACTTTCGCTGGAGCCATAGCTCTGTTCAAAGAACGGCCTTGCAAGCTTCCATACGTACACCTTGTTTAGAAAAAATAAAGCCTTTCAAAAAATACATAAGATTACCTATATGGTGGTTTACCATGCTTCACCACTTGCAGGCAAGCTTCCACCAAGTAATGTAACGTATGATTATATGGACTGTTACACAAAGAAGTATGATATACAGTGAAACTGGTGTTCATCTTGCACTTACTGCTTCAAGGAGGTGGAATTCTTGCAAGATGCCAAATTGTCATCTAATGGTTTGGGGCCATGACACAACATATTGATCTCGAGATCCAATATCCACAAATGCATTGATTGTGGCACCTTGCACCTCTTTTATGGACTCTGCAACTGCCAAGGAAAACCCATGCTCACAAAGAAACTCCATTCATATATTTTCGGTATTCTGCATTGGATGACCAAGACCAAGGAACCTCAGCAACATGAAAAAAAAACTGTATACACTGCTCAGGCTGTGACTTCCCAGGCTAATTAGTGATAACACCTCCAACAAGATTCACCCAAAGGGGCTAAACTCAAGCTGATTATAAGGCCATCATCAAGACGTGAATGTAATGATCCTATCTTGTATTATAGTTCTACAAAGCGGGCATTCTGAACATGCTACTGCACAAGATTTGCACACTGCAATCAATCACCCCACAAAGTGAAAAGACGTTAAGTTCAAGGCCATGCATAACATCAATTTTGAGACTGCTGTAAAGAGAAAGGAGACATCTTACAAGAGAAATGGCGGCAGGGAAGTAAAACTGCTGCGGTGGGTTCTTCAAAGCACACTTTGCAAACATGCCCACTTTTATCTTCTTCAATGTGCTCCACTACCGTTGTTATGGATCCATTTTCTTTCTCGTTCTGAAGCTTCTCTTGCATGCTAGCCTGCATGAAAACAATAATGATAAACTATGCTGATATCAGAGATTACAATGCAGCCATTCAGCATGTCCCACAAAAAGGCATCCCCTGCCTCTGTACTACCTAGCCCTATTGAATGATTAAAAATGACACTCGGTGCCACTACAAACCTTGGCATGACACAACCTGGTCAAGGCTTCAACATGAAGGGCACTAAGATCTTCCAAAGCAGCAAGATCTAGCCCATTAAGGTCTTCGCTCTGAAAAAATACAAAGGCCAGTTACATATCAATAGGCTTTGACTTTAATACTTCACAAGTCAATGAAAGGCACTTTGATGATTATCATTTTCTCTCAAACACTAACTGCTGGGTTTCACTTGGGTGGATTCACCCTCCAAATCCTTCCCTGAGATAAATGTTTGAAAGTTACAGTGCACCATACCCTTCTTTACTCCTTTGACTTATAATTCCGTGACTTCTAATGCATAGGTATGAGCCTTTTTGACTTCAAAAACCTTAAACTAGCACACCTAAGGACCGACAAAAGTGCAATGGAAGTTACCTTCAATTGAGAAACTAATGTCTCAAGTTCTGCACTATGGTGTCTCTCTTTCTCTAAAGAATTTTTTAATGCAGTGAAATCCAGGATACCCAGTAATTTTTCGGATCCCATGCCATTTCCTTGTCTGACATCTTCCGTGTTTGTGATTTCTTCGGAAAGCCCTAATAAATCTTGGGAGTCCAAAGTAATCGTGCCATCATGGTTGCCTCTCCCTTTCTTGAGTTTCGCCACAAGGACCCACATGCCAGCAAGATCGTTTTCCAGATCTGCTTCACGTCTCTTTGCCTCCTCCATCTTCTTTCGGATCTCTGCATCTTTCAATTCTCTCTCTGCCAACCCAGCTTCCAGGGCAGCCTCTCTCTCCTTGCTAGCCAACAACTCTCTTCTTAAATCCTCTGCTATGGCTTCTTCTTCTAATCTTCTTGCATTGTTGGCACTTATGCGCTGTCTTCCAATACCATTCAGTGTTACATGTGCTCCATTCAAGGCCGATTTCGGTCCAGCCCGAGCATATGCCAATTCTTGAGCAGTTGCGATCTCAGCAGCCAGCTTTGTGTTTTGATAAGAAAGTTTGGTTACCTCTTCAGCTAAGTTCTTCAACTCTACTGCAGCAGCAGAAGCTAGTTCTTTGGCATAAGATGACTCCTCTGCCAGTTTACAGCTTTGGATGTGAAGTGCATCTTTATCTTCGAGCAACCGGTCCTTCTCCTGTTTAAGCTTCTCTATCTCCACTGCCTGTTATACAACAAGGAAAAATTCAGACGGAAAACTCAAAATAACAACACTCAAGCAAATTTTAACCTAGGCAGACCAAAAATCTAAACCCTGGATTTACCATGAGTTACAAGCACAATACATGAAGCAGATCATACATGGAAAGGTAGGATAGGAGTAAACTTGCAAAGCCAAATACGGTACTCTATGTTCCAACACCACTGGCGACTTACCATGAGTGATACGCTGCTATCCAGAGTCCCCCCCCCCCCCCCCCCCCCTCCAAAAAAAAACAAAAAAAAAACAGAAAAAATTTTAACCCATCCCATATTTCTTGCTTTCTCCTTCTGTAGACCATGGCTATAATTAGAAGCTAGCACTAGATGAGGTGTAGGCTATGCTGAAGAACCTAAGAACACTTTAGAAATAGAAGGCAAAAAAGAATTTTATATAAGGCCAAGCTTCTTAACCCTGTACACATAGAGCTAGGCTTAGTGGCAGAGATTATAACTTCTGGATGAAGAAGCTCCCACATGTAGACCTTGCCAAAGTGCCAATTGTTGGAGTGAAGACGAAGGTAGCAACACAAAATGCACAAATGCAACAAGCAAGGTGAGATAGAGAACAGCACAACAATTAAAGTAGACTGATGAGAATGAGTGAAGTACAAGTGAAGTGACGTAATAAGGTCGGCTTCCAAGCATAATGGGTGCAGAAAACTTGTTTAGGATGTATGCTCTTCATGTTTAGAGTCTCTAATCTAGAATACATCTGGAGTACACATTTGGAAATCCTCTAGCTCACTCAAATTTCTACTAGCATGTTATTTAAGTAGCAGTCTCATTACACACGGTTCATACTACGCCTCATCAACTGTGTGATCAACAAAACACACCTGTTGAAGGATTTGAGACTGCAAGCCTGATGTCTCATCTGCTACTTTCAACCTTCCTTGCAAGCCGATCTCTTGAGAGATACTAACTTCAGCTTCTGCTCCTGCAACATGCCTGAGCTCTCCAGATACATTAGTGTTCATCCAGCCATCTACATCCTCATTGACCTGCTGAGCAGTAGTTGGCTGGCAACCGCTTTCGGAATTTATAGCCATATCACGTTTTTGTGATGAGTTCTCAGCAAGCTGTTGACGAAGAGCTGCAATGGTGCTTTGCAGTTCCGTATTTTCTGTTACCTGCAAATGACAAAGTAAAAATTAAATATAAAAATCCCATTCTTTATATATATGTTTATTTATTTGTTTGTTTTTATTTGTAGTTGTATTTATATTATATATACTATATATTATATATACACAATGTATATTATATATGCATTATTTATATTATATATATAGCATATCTTATATATTATAATATAAATAATGCATTATTTATATTATATATATATATAGCATATCTATATATATTTTTATTTTTATTTATTTATTTATTATCTTTATCTAGTAATATATTATATTATATCTTTATAAATGTATACATACATACATATATATGTATATGTATATGTATATGTATATGTATATGTACATATTTATATACATACATACATACATATATACATATATTATATCTAGTAATATATTATATATTATATTATATCTAGTAATATATTATATTATATCTTTATAATGTATACATACATACATACATACATATATATGTATATGTATATGTATGTATATATGTGTATATACATACATATACATATACATATATATGTATGTATGTATGTATGTATACATTATAAAGATATAATATAATATATTACTAGATAAAGATAATATATATATGTATATACATACATATACATATACATATATATGTATGTATGTATGTATGTATACATTTATAAAGATATAATATAATATATTACTAGATAAAGATAATATGTACTATATATATATGTATATATATGTATATATATGTATATGTATATATGTATGTATATGTATGTATATATGTATGTATATATATGTATATGTATATATATGTATATATGTATGTATATATATGTATATGTATATATATGTATATATGTATATATATGTATATATATATATATATATATATATATATATATATATAAAGATATGCTATATAAATAATCATGTATATGTATATGTATATGTACATACATAAATATATACACAACACACACACAAAGATCCAAGAGAGACAACTCCTTTACATCATTAAAACCCTGATCCACTTCCATCAAAACCTCAAAATGCAAACATCTACGTTACCTCCTGGTATGTTTTTTCTTGGTTTTAAACTCACTAACATACAGATAATGAGATCTTGGAACATTGT
Source organism: Cibotium barometz (assembly GCF_041138505.1). Taxonomy (NCBI): domain Eukaryota; kingdom Viridiplantae; phylum Streptophyta; class Polypodiopsida; order Cyatheales; family Cibotiaceae; genus Cibotium; species Cibotium barometz. The sequence continues at coordinate 6,362,311 of NC_141089.1, read as the reverse complement.
TGCCCTCCAAGAACTCCGCCTCACACACCACCTTTCCATCATCAAAAATAACAGAATTGATCCTTTACTGTCAACTAACTTGGCCAGAATTCTGAATTTCTGGAGGATCAGATCATCCATCGCTGTACCATCCATTCCTGTCATCGTCTCTTCGCTTCCTTTGAGATCAAGGGAGCTCATTCTGGCTTCTTGTCCTCTTCCTTTAAGGGTTCCTCTTGCTTTTCCGGGACCTGTGGTTGTTTCCTCACCTCCTTCACAAGTATCTCACACTTGTAAACTAGTATCTCAGACGAATTCACCCGAGCAAGCGAAGGATGCCTACTTCTAGTATTTTCAGGAATCAGAAGGTCCCATACTCTTTCCATCTCCTCTAAAAGGGGATATCAAGATCCCTATAAAAAGGTAGGTCATGGGTCATTCATAGGCATTCAAAGACGGGATGCCACCACACCTGGATCAGCCAAGTACACCTCCAAATCAGCGTTTTCCATTAACAGACAAAGAAGGACCGTAAGCATTTAGTTTATGCGAAGTATATAAGGGTCAGATTTCATTTATGATATGCAATCATTATAACTACTCATCCATTTACTAATATATAGTAGGAGTAGGTTAGGTAAAGAATCTTCTCTTCTCCTTCTCTCTACTTCTGTGTCATCAATCATGCTTCCGCATAGTAGTCATAGCCTAGGGTAGTCCTAGGTACGGTTGTGCTATTGAATCGGGGTGAGGGTTTACGTTTTTAGGGTTTGCAGGCCACAATTAGGGTTTCACTATTTTGCATTAGTTCAACCCTAGCATCAACAGTTTCAACTTGCATAGCAAATTAGGATTTGTATTTACCGTTTGCCCCAGTGTTCCAAGTTTAGCAAGAGGGATGTCTCGTGCACACCTTCAATCCGGTGCTACGTAGACAAGATTTTTCCTTGCAACTGCTTTTTCCTTAGAAGCGAAGTTAAAGGCCATATATGGGCTGTAAACCCAACGCGGCGTGCTATGACAGATTTTTCTTTTTGTTTTTGTTTTTCGAGCCAGGGTCAGAGACGAGCATGCTCGTCTCTGAGACTCGAGCAGAGAAACACTTTTGTCATTAGCTTCGCCGTCTCGATCGTGAGAACGGTTTCGCTACTTCCTTAAGGCTATGAACATATCCCAGAGATAAAAGAATAGAGAGAGGAAGAGAGTAGATTTAGAGAACTTTGCATAGGACACACACACTGAGCGGGGAACAGGCCCCACCCCCTTTCAGAAAGCCAGGATCAATACATCAATAAATACAAAAGCAAACAAATATGCCGATTAGAAACCCATGTCGTAGTCGATGTCGAGGCACAAGATCCTGATGCCGAGCACAGCACGAGAATGGCCCACAAGATCTCTCACCGGGCTAGTACCAATCCAACGTACCCCAAGCTATAACCGAGGTACAAGTGATAAGAGTAGATGGCAAAGCTTCTGATGATCAACTGTAGTTTTGTCCCCCAAACCGAAGTATCTACAGCCCACAGAAGGCTGTACAAGAGAGCATAAACCAGATCAAGACCACGGCAACAAGACAGTCAACGGCAGCAATACGGCAGTATGGCAGCACAGTTCAGTCGGCAACAGCCAAGCGGCGATAGGCGGCGGCAGATCAATCGGCAATAGCCAGACAGCGGCAGGTGGCGGCGGATCAACAGGCGGCGGCGGGTGTATGGCACTGGAACAGTAGGCGGCAGCGGCGGCGGCATACAGTGCTGAACAGCAAGCAATCCAGTCGGCGGCACAGGTCAGTAAGCGACAGCTGAATTCCATACAGTTGTACATACCCATACAGTGTACGGACAGATTGATGGCACAGCCAGTAGTGTAAGGTACAAGACAACAGGCGGCGATGAGAACTTCCACGCTTGGATGATGATGGGGAGAGAGATTCATGCTAGTTTTGTACTTGAGGGAGGTCCTGCTTTTTGCCAAAAATCTATCCATGCTTTTGCTTTACTTTTTTACTTTGCTTTCTTCTTTTTACTTTTTACAATTAAATACTTTTCAAATAAAGCCAATCTTTTACCAAGCACTTTTGTCCTTTGCTTTTCCAACTTTAGGGCCTTGCTTTTTGGCCCTAGAATTGCTTTTAGGCCAGTCGAGGTTGTAGCTCATGCCTAACCAAAATGGTAGCACCAAAAAAAGCATGATTACCAGCATCCAGCATAAAAGATACAAAAACCCACAGAGCAACCTTCCCTCCCAGCAAAAGAATGTTGTTGTGTTCTTGTAAGCAAACTATGTGCGGCTGAGTTCTATGTATATAAGCCCAAATCAGCCTCCATTTTTTTATTTGACAGAGGCCTTGTACATTATATATATACCTAGATGAATCCAGGAACATGCCCGGAGTGTTCTCATTCAATTGCATTGCAACACCTGGTGGTTGCAATAGCACATCGGACACTCTGATTACATATGTCCAAATTTGCCACAAGTGAAGCAAGAGCCAGCAAATCTTTCCCCATTTAAGTTTAAAAAATATATCCTGAGAGGGCATGCCAATCACCTCCGCATCAAAGGCAACATCTCGTGGTGTGGGTTTATCAGTATCCCACAATATGCAAAACCTATTGACATTTCTATTCGAGCATGGGGCGCATACAACTTTGCCCAATGCTTTTGCCAAAAATGGTAGTGCAGCCCAGCAATAAAGCGGGAGGTCAACTACTTCCACCCATACAAGGCACTTGTGCCTTATGAGATTTCGATAATCTTTAGTTGACAACCAAGGGTAAACATGCAATAGTTGCCGACCATAAAACAAAGGTGATTTTTCCAGCAGTGTTTGTTTGTATTGTGGATCTATGAAAAAAGCCACGGTCAGCTTTATGCACACCAGCTACAAAACAGCCCCCAAACAATGCTTTAAGTCATTGTGTGACATCCGCTAGGTCTGGCACTTTCGCGGGGAAAAAAGGACTACAGCCTTCTGAGCCAGATTCAATACAGGATTAAGCATTACATGTCTAGGAACTTTGACACAGACTTGAGACGCAGGAGTCTCCCAAACTTTTTTGATTTCAATAAAACCTTCATGGCTGCAATTCAAGATTGTCACAATGTAAAGGGAAAGCATTTGAATCTCCAATGAGAGAGAGGGAGAGATCAAGGATGAAGTGACAGAGGGAAACCAAATATCACTACACACACATACACACAAGATCTGAGGCTGGGTAGAATCATAAGCGACATGTAAGAAACCTACCAGCAAAGGTGAGGCAAGGGAGGCCAACCCCAGCAACAAAAGTAAACGAAGGTCAGGAGGAGCAGGCAACAAGAAGCAGCTAGGGTTCAACGACAGCAAGCAGGTAGGAAGTAGCGCCAGCGGAGCAAGTCGATTGCAGGAGAAACCGGCAGATAGGGTTGGCGAACATACCAACAGATAGGGATGTCAAGCAGACCAGCACAAAGGGGTTGTGAGCAGACCATCAAGTCAACATTGACGAGCAGATCAGTAGATAGGGTTGACGAGAAGACCCACAGATAGGGTTGGCGAAAGCAGAACAGAAGATCAACAAGCAAGCAGGCTCGACGGCACACTTGTCAAGAATAGCACTACTTGTTACACTTCAACGACATACACCCGCAAGCATGGTCTCAAGCTATATACCAATAACACTAGGTAACTAGTATATATACATGTATCATATACACATACATATATGTATGTATATGTATATGTATTTATTTATTTATTTATTTGAAAATCTACAGTTTTTAGCAAGACACGAAACTTTCAAAAAAAAAACTTCACAACCTCGAAACGTTTCTTATGACTATGAGAGCATGGACTATGTGCTATGACATCCCCACACACATCATCATCCCCCAAAAGTAGGTGCAAAATATGTTCACCTTAGGGGAGAAACCTTCATTGATAAACCACCATACTGAGTTTCTATCAATTCTCAGGAGGTGAAGGGCTGGCAGACCCTTGTAGCCCTTGTTACTCCATTGATGGCATTGGTAGAAATGCTGATCTAATCTTATTAATGGAGCAAATGCTGATCTGCTGGCCCGTTAAAAATGCCAAAAGCAAGAAATGCAGAACAATTGATGAAGAGAGAATGTCAACATGACTGGCCAATCAAATAGAGCATAGCCATTATCACTTCAAAAGAAATTATCCTCCATGCCAAAACTGCTTCTACTGAACAAAAGAAGGAAAAGGACACACACAGATATAATTCATCAGCCTACCTTTGCTTGCAACTGCTCCTGAAGAATCCTGTTATCTGCACTTTTGATCTTCAGAAGAAAGCAAAATCCAACAATTAATATTTCATCAAAGCAGAGATTCAAAAGAAAAAAAAAGAATTGCTCAGCAAAACTTTGGCATGAATCAGATCGTGAAAGCTCGACCTTAAGGGAGTCTCATGTACCTCAAGGTCAAATGACTTCTCATTGAGTTGATTAGTCAGCTTAGATATGGTCTGCATAACCAACATTGAAAGGCCTTGTCATTATAGTTTTCTGTCCAGTAAAAATCTGAACGCAAGAACTCATCAGGCAAAAAACACCCTGTTCATTTGACGTCACTTTCATTTTGTCTTATTTTTTATTTAATATACCCCCTCTGTGCCAGTGAAAGGAAGTGTATTCATACCTGTGATAACTCCAATGCAGCAGCATTATTAGACACAACTTCTCCATTCCCAACTATCCGCCGCTCGAGCACACGCATCTGCCTTTTCTTCTCCAGAATTTCATCCTTCAAGCTCTTCATCTGCACCTGCAGTGCACCCAAACCCAGAAAAGGACCCTCATAAGTAGCAACGCAAGGATTCCTTGATGTTCATGGAAGAAACGGAATAACAATTACAAGAAAGGTGTCCTACTTGTAGCTGACAATCATCAGGATTTGTTGCAGCTTGTTCTGATAATCTTTTTAGAGAGCTAGTGCACAATGCAACCTCCCCAGCAAGCATCTTCACTTGCTCCCTTAATAGATCCATCTGGTCAGCCATGGTTGTCCCTGTCTGCAAAGGATAACTACCACTAAGTTTCCATGAAGGAAAAATGCTGAAGTGTCCAATCTATATATAGACGAGAATGATCAAATGCTTACTTGCCTATACAGAAGATAGCACAAAGCCACCACAAATCAAGATCCAGAAAGTGACTCATGAGACAATGTCCAGAGAAAGATTTGTGTTAAAAGTAATGTGTCCCAATGTTATGTGAAAAATATCCACTTACCCTTGGACATTACACTAGTCCATTTTTGTGGACATTGGCATGCCCTAGACCAGGATGACAAGGATGGATGACAAGGATGAGACAGGACCAACTACAGTAGTTGAGATGATAGCATAGTTGCATTCCGTACCCATACTCATCCGATGTGTACCTTCAGTACTTTCCGTACCACTCCATACATACCGTACCTCGTACAGATAAGGTCTTCGTACCAAATATGAGGTTCAATGTACAACACTTATTTGGCCCGTTTTTTTATTATTTTAGTCAGTGGTCATTTTTTTTTTCCGAGAAAAGATCCTTTCATTAGTTATAAAAAAACGCCCGCTGGGCTACAAAAAAAACTATCCTGCTCATAAGAAGGCAGAGCAGAGATCCAAGCAAGGCAGCTAGGGAGACTCTCCCTAGGTGCAAAAAGGTACAGATATCAGTACAAATAACTGAGAGCTATATCATACAATAGGAGGGGGGGAAAGCCAAACAGGTGGCCTGTAATGCCAGCGGGGGGTACCCACATGTAGTGTATAGAAGGGGCCGCTGCGCCAAGTGGTGTGGAAGGCCTGGCGCCGCAAGATCGCCGCATCCGCCGAGTCACCCCGGATGCGGTCATACTGTCCTCGCAGAGTGTGGATCAGCTCCTGCCAAATCCCCCGAACAGTGTCTGCTAGTGGCTCCAGTCTCCCCTCAAAGGCCCTGAAACACCGGGCTCTCCAGGTGAACCAGATGGTGAGGCTGCTGAGGAGCTCCCATCGTAGATCCCTCTCCTGTGTCCAGTCTCGGCGGACGAGAAATCCAGTGAAGGAACAAGGCGAGGCTGGCCCCTAATGAATCTGATGGCCTGGCTGTCCTGCTCCGTCTCATATCCCAGAGCAGGCCCTGGCGAAGTCGACCAAGCAGCGGCACCCCACGTATACATGCCCTCTAGCGAGAGGGGGGCCAAAATGCGCAACATCCTCAGCCAAATCTGCTGCGCCTGTGGACAGTCCCATAGGCAGTGTCTCTGTGTCTCCAATGGGTGGCCGCATCGGACGCAGGCCGCTGGTGCCAACTGCAGAGCCCCTGTGGGCAACCAGCCACTGGAAAGTCGAGATCCTGCGTGCCTGTCGACTAGCCCAGAGCCTGGCCCAAAAATCCTCCAGGAACTCCTGTGAGAGTCCTTGTAGCCGCCAATGCTCCGATGCGGCTAGAGAGAGCATCCTCCTCGCAGTCAAAATATGCCTCCCCAACCGAACACTGTACTGGAAAAAGGTAATCTTTGTGGCCTTGGGGGACGCATAAGGATCATAACACTCGTACTCGCCAGGGTCCCACTGGAGCCGGGCCAAGGGGCGCGCAGCATATGCCCAAATGCGCCAATCAGAGTCCACATCTACAGGGTCTGGATCAATATGCCACTTCCGGGAAGCGGTGGCCACTATCCGTATCCTGTGAAAGATGCACTCTGCAACCAAAGGCCACTCCGCATCCACTCTCTGAAGTCTGCCCTCATCCTGGATCTCATAGTAGAGGCATCTACCATCCTCAATGCAAGCTCTGAGAGCAATCACGATCTCCAACTGTGTAAAGGCTCCCATCCACCGTGGGGCCGCTGGCTCGAAAGGCGTGAACCACTCCTCAGTGAATACCTCCTGAATGTCATCCCTCATAATCAGCCCCCCTCTGAAGTGACTCAGCCTCTCCACCTGGACCTCCTCTGGGAGACTGCAGAAGGCTTGCTAGTCTCCAAAACTGCGTGCTGGGCCTGCCGCCAATGGTCCCCACGCTAGACGAGACCGAGAACCCAACATATGACCCTGCTCAGTGCGTACCGCGGGGCTCCAGATGAGCGGCTGTCTGGCCCGCTCCTCATCACAACTAGGAGGTCTCTGAGAAGGCCCCGGTCTCAGCAGCTCCCAAGCTCGCAGGATGCTCAAGGCAAATCTGTCCTCCTATCCTCTACTGAGGCCTGTCCTCCTCATCTCTATGAAGATCCATCGTATCTCTGGTGCCCAAGTGCCCCCTGCTGGAGGAGCCCTAGCCTGCAGTCGCTGAAAAAGCTCCTTCCAAGGCTCAGCGCTTGGAAGCAACCCCCGAACAATAAGCTTCCCCAATAAGGCTCTACTCTAATCAACTAGATCTATAATGCCCAAGCCCCCCTGGGCCAGCGGAAGAGTAATAACTGCCCAAGCAACCTTAGCCCGGGCTGGCTGACCGTCCCGCCCGGACCAAAGAAAGTTCCTGATCAGCCTCTGTACCTGGCTGATGCAAGAGCTCGAGAAGATCCAGCAAGACGTGATGTACCACATGGTCACTAAAAGCACCTGATTTGTCACCACCACCCTCCCAGCCAAGGATAGCTGAGCTGTACTCCAATACAAAAGCTTCTTCCGAATGCTCAAAAGAAGCGGGGCGATCTGCTGCTAAGGTGACAAATCAAGTCCAATCTGGCATCCCAAATACCGCACTGCTGTGCTAGGAGGAATCCATCTAAAACCCGGGTCTGGGCTCCATGCCGGAGCGGGAGCGCTACTGATCCAAAAGGCCACTGTCTTGCGCCAATTGATCTCAATGCTCCCGAAGCTGCACCAAAAACCTGTAGCGACTGCTCTACCCTCTGAAGATTGGCCTCCTGGCCATGCAAGAATAATCCCGTGTCATCAGCAAACTCAGAATCGAGCAGGTCCTCACCCCGGACTGGGAGCTAGAGTCCTCTCAAACCAACCTCCTCTGCTGACAGATACATGCTCATAGCCTCAGCAAAGAAGAGAAAAAGAAACGGGGCGAGAGGACACCCCTGACGGACTGATCTGGTCAACTCAAAACTCGGCCCCCGTCCTCCTGCCATTAGCACCTAGCTACGAGCTGTGGAATATAGAGCCGCCACTCCTCGAATCCAGACTGGCTCAAAACCTAGGCGAAGCATAGTGCCCTCTAGGAAACCCCAATCGACTCTATCGTATGCCTTCTCAAAATCGAGAAGCATCACGACCAGGTCCTCGCCGAGAAATCTAGCTCGGGCCATCGCCTCCCAGAAGGTGAAAATGTTGTCAAGGATACTGCGCTCCTTGACGAATCCTGCCTGGGTAGCATGAATCAGCTCCCCAAGGAAGGGCTGGATCCTCAAACTCAAGGCCTTGGCCAGCAGGACCTTGTAGACAGTATTGAGGATCGTAATAGGTCTCCACTGCCGAATATCATCAGACACTCCCTCCCCCTTGGGGATAAGAAAGATCAAGCCCTCCGAAAAGCTCTGTGGCATCACCCCAGTGTCCAAAACATACTGAAAGCCCCTGCAGAGGCCTGGCCCCAAAATGTCCCAATAGCGCATAAAAAAGGCAGGCGTCAATCCGTCCTCCCCAGGGCAACTATGGCACGGAAGGACCCTCAAAGCCTCAACAAGCTCATCCTCTGAAAGAGGCTCACCCAGAACTGTGCGCATACGATCTGTGACCCTCCTCTGCACATGGACCCACACAGTCTGTCTGCAAGCATCACGTGCCTCCGTGGTTGGCTCCACTGAAAGCAGGTCTCTATAGAACTCAGTGGCAATGGCTCTAATCTCCCCAAGCTCAGTGGTGGCTAACGAGCCGTCCTGTCTCCTGAGAGCTGGCGTACACCTACTCGAGCATGGTGGTCCGGTAATCTCAAAGAACTCCCCAGTCACTCTATCACCAAGCTGCGTCCACTGTGAGGCCTAGCGATGATAGTAGAACTCATGTCTCTGCTCCTCTGCCTCTCTAACCTCCTAGCGTGCCTGGCTCAGCTGGGACGCCACCCACTCACATGTAGGCTGCTGCTCCTGAAGGCACTGGAGCGAAGCAAGGCTACGTCTCAAGCGACGCTCCCGCTCTCGTGTCTCTCCCAGCCGTGTCAAGGCTACAGCATGCAAAAAAGAGCTGAGCTCGATGAGTCCTTGGGCACACTGGCCTGCTGCATCCAGGTCAAAGCTCTGTCTATCATGTCATATCCTCTCAATGTCCTCAGAAAGACTGGAATCTGTAAGTATCCTCTCTGGGATCCTCAACTGCAAGCTGGTCTCCCGTGTCCTCTCCTCAAGTGTCAAAATAACTGGCACATGGTCTGAAAAAGAAGTGCAAGCGAGAATGCCAACGGAGCCCCCACGCTCCCCGAACCCGCATAGAAGCGATTGTTGGAAATAAGTGCTCACTAGGAGTACTTTTTGGTCATCTTTGTATATGCCACGTGGCACTCAGGGATTTATCCCATATGCACTCATGCTCAACTCTTGTACTTTCCCTATATATTCAAGGGGTCACATCATGGAAATATATCTCTCTGTGTTTTGCTTCATTTCTCTTGCAGTCTTCTTCCATGTTCTAGTTTAGTATGATACCATGCTAGATTTCTAACATGGTATCAGAGCATGTAGATTCCCTCTCCTCTCCTCTCAGTCTGCTGCAGCCCTAGCTTCGTCATCTCTGTCTTCTCCGTTCAGTTCCTTCAGCCTCTGGCCGCACCTCTACATCTGCCCCGTCTCTTCACTCCTGCTGCGGAGGATCATCATGGTGCTGCCGCTCCTGCTCAGTTTGGTCTGGACCTGTGCGCCACCTCTTCAACAGGCTACACCCGCTTCTGCACTCTGCCCGCCTACCTCTTCAGATGCTGCACACTTCTGTTCCGCCATTGCTGCTGCGCGCACCTCTCCAGCTTGCTGAAAACCTGCACGCTATCTTCTACAGCTGCTGCTCCTGGCCTGCTGCAAGGCGTTGCCCGCTCCATCTTTGGCCTGAGCAGCCTTCTCCTGAGTGGCGTGGGCGGCCCCCACGGCCTTGTCCTTCGCTGCTCCCGCCATTCCCTGCGCGTTGTGGTGGGCTTCGCCGGCCTTCTCCTGGCCATACTGCTTGGTCTCCTCCGCCTTGTGGGCGTTGGCGTCCTTGCCATGCTGAGCCTGATCAGCCATAATTTGCGTGAACTGCTGTTAACAAAAGGGCAACCGCGTAACAACGAGTGCTTCAGTCTCGCAAGATGTGTGGCCCCCGCCCTCTTCTACGCCATTACCTGCTCTCTCTGCCCACGAGCTCTGCCCCAAAAATTTTGCACCTCTGCTCTCTCCGGGTATCGTGGTTTTGTACTTAATCTCTTTCTACTTGCAGAATTCTCTGTTTGCAGCAGTCTCTCTCTCGGGTTACCCCTGAAAGGGTGGAAGACCTGAGGTAAAACCAAAATGGATTATCTTTCTATGCTGCAATATTTTCAGTTCTAGTTTATTCTTCAAAATTAATTTTCAGAACTACTCTCTATCTTGTACGGGATTAGACACTGCCAAGTATGGTAAGACCTTCCCATCTCTCACATATCTGTCTATGCTTTCATGCTATCTACCACCAATGATCACCAATGATGTAGATCATGTTGGAGAAGACTATTTGGACTTATCTTTGTACCTACCCAAGAGGCATCCCTGCATTACTCACTCTAGCAGGAGGATTGCCCTTGAGGAGGGATTATTACCAAGGTCCATCTCTATGTCTATCTACAATCAGTCAGTCTATATGTCTATGTGTCTATTAGTGTGATCTTACAATCATGTCTCTGACACTCTGTCTATCAGTCTATATGCCTCTCTTTTGTGGATTAGCTACCCACATTCTCTTGGCATTTCTGTCTATGTCCCCATTTATCTTCTATTTACCAAGGTCCATCTCTCTGTCTATCTACAATCAGTCAGTCTATATGTCTATGTGTCTATCAGTGTGATCTTACAATCATGTCTCTGACACTCTGTCTATCAGTCTGTATGCCTCTCTTTTGTGGATTAGCTACCCACATTCTCTTGGCATTTCTGTCTATGTCCCCATTTATCTTGTCAGACTCTCTTATGTCTATCTGACAGTCTCTCTCTTTGTGGGACCACTCTACTGGCTGATTGTCTCTCTCTCTGTCTGTCTATGATCCACTTTTGTCCCTACCCTTGTGGACCCATATGAGGATATCACTTGAGGAGGGGTGTCTCAGTATCTTTTGTCTCTCATGTCTTGTCTCTCAGTCGATCAGTCTTTATGTCTGTCTTCTAGTCTTGTCCATCTTGTCTTCTAGATTGTCTCTCAATCCTTGTCTAGTCTCTCTGTCTTGGTTTTATCTTTTGTCATGTCATAGTCTTGTCTTTTTGTCTTCCTCCTAGTGTCCACTTAAGGAGGGTGTTGGAAATAAGTGCTCACTAGGAGTACTTTTTGGTCATCTTTGTATATGCCACGTGGCACTCAGGGATTTATCCCATATGCACTCATGCTCAACTCTTGTACTTTCCCCTATATATTCAAGGGGTCACATCATGGAAATATATCTCTCAGTGTTTTGCTTCATTTCTCTTGCAGTCTTCTTCCATGTTCTAGTTTAGTATGATACCATGCTAGATTTCTAACAGCGATCAATCCGTGATAGATTAGTCCCTCCCTACCGGCGATCCGTCCGAGAAAAACTAAGACTGTCCTGAGAGCGGGGGAGAGCCTCGTGCTGCCATGCATCAGTGATCCGCAGTGTCATGCAAAATCGCTCCCAAGCTGCAAGCTCCGTGCCGTGCAATGTAACATGACTGCCTCCCAGCCTATCGGCCGGGTCCTCAAGCATGTTGAAGTCTCCTCCGACACACCAATGTGCGGCCTTGGGCAATGCATCTGTAACAAGGGTCCAGAACTCTGCTCTGGCACTAGCATGGTTGGGCGCATAGACATTGAGCACGCCAAAGAGCTCATCGTGCATCCTCAGAATAACATACTGTGCTCTACCAGGCACAATGACCCTGCGATCCACAATGGCCTGCCACCATACACCCGCAATGACCATACCTGCTCCTCCCTGCCCACCCAAGGGGCCAAACCCTGCAGACCGAAATGTGTCCCATCTACCAGGCATCACGGAACCATATCTCCGAATCCTGCTCTAACTCAAATGGTGCTCCTGCATCATCAGAATATCAATACTGCCCCCAACCAGGCATCTCTGAAGCTCCTGCCTCAAGCAACCACGATAACGTACATAGTGTGCGCCGCCAAGGCCCTGTACATTCCATGAGATGATCCTCATGGATGACCTGCTGAGGTGGAGGCTGTCTCAGCCATACGGCGGGCCTTCGCAAGCGGCTTGGATGGAAAATAGTCCCCATCCGAGCGGCTACGAATCTGCCCACCCGGTGTGCTGCAAGAATCTCGGATCAGGCACCAATGGCTGTGTCCCATGGCGACTGCCTCCCGCTCAGAGAGAGCAACCTCGTGTATACATACATATCCAGGGTCACGTGCTAGGTCTGCCACTATGCGAACCACCAAGTGGCGAACCCCGGAGGCATCCGCACTCCCAGAATCAAAGAAATGAGCCAGCTCCCAGAGTCGGCCTATCACGTCTATCACCTCCAGATCGCTCACATGGTGAGAAAACTCAACTGCCTGAGTCTTCAGAATGTTATGAGCGAGATCCAGAGTCCACTCCCGGTCGCTAGTGCCACAGAGAGGGAAGGAGAAGGCCACCACTGAATCAAGTGTCTCCTCCCCTCGGGCCGGAGGTATCACCACATGAACTCTGATGGGTGCTAGCTCATGGGGGCCCTCCGCTCCAAAAAGCCGTGTGAAGGAGTAGTCAAAAGCCTCCGAGCGCTGTCTAGTGTCGAGACTACTCAACCGACTGCGGATAGAGGATATCCGTGAAGCCCGAATCGGCATGGTAGGTCTCCTCTGTGGTGCTCGAGCAAGGTCGGTGCTCAGTGCCCGCCGGACAACAGGTGGGTACTACCAGGACCTCCCGAGGAGCTAAGGCGAGCGGAGGAGAGAGAGAAGGGGATGGGAAAGGAGCCGCTGACAAAACGGGAGCGGGAACGGGAGGAGACGAAGGTGGAAGCGAGGCGGGAGAGGGGGACGGGGGACGGGGGAGGGGGAGGGGGGGTGGGGGCGAAGGAGGGGGTGCTGGCATCTCCTGATCCTCAGTCTGCGCTGGGGTGTCCTCCTGGAGGGGAGCAAAGATGTTCCTCACTGGAACCCAGTGATGCTGAGACTGTGACTGCTGCTGCATCGGTCTTTGGGCATGCTGCTGTGGCTGTCTCCCTCTACGGCGCCCCTGTCCAGGCTGCCAATCCGAGGCCTCTGTGAGCTGAGCAGGTGTCCCGGAGGCTGCCTACCAAGCCGCATCTGTGGGCAGGCCATCGGGGGCCTGCTGCTGCGGGTGAAGGTCGGGGTCTCCTGTGAGGGCAGGCCTTGGCCAGGTGGCCGACCTGCCTGCATATAAAACACTGGTTCGGAGCCCCGAGAACTCCACTCTCTGATCGATCCATCCCCCCCTATCCTAGGTAGCTGAATGACCTTCGGAAGGGAGGAGATGTCAGGAACCAAAACTCTGACCGAAGGCAGGCCAGCTGCTCTAGCCACCACTGAAGGTGCTGTGGGGCCAGTCTCAAGCACCGAGCCCACCAATGCTCCTATCCTAGAAAGGAGCGGAAGGTACTCGCAGCGGAGTCCAGGGAAGCAAACTGTGACATGGAATAGGCGCTCTCCCTGCTCGGCCGCTGCTGGGTCGAAGCCATGCTGCCAAGGTCTGAAGAAGGCTTGAACGCCCCTGATGTCAAGGGGACTCATGGCTAGGACCTGGGCCACGCTCTGGGCTGTCTCGAACTCAATCTGGTAGTGTCCGCGGCCCAGTAAAACTGAACGTCCAAGATCTTGCCCACATCTGCAAGAAGGCGGGCCTGGAGAAGATCCCGGATCTCCCCTCTGCTGGGGCGAGTGCTGACTATACGGCATATGGTGGAATGTGCTTGGAGGCGTTCCACCTCTGCGGCGAGGCTCGCTTCCTCTTCTGGCGAAAGAGAAAGCCTGATGGGGGTATCCTCAAGGGCGGCGAGGGGGCTGCAGAAGAGTCCCTCTGAGGTGGGGCGGGAGGAGCCTCCATCAGTGTTTGAAGCTTAGTCGAAGGCGAAGCGAAAACGGAGTGTCCTACAAGAACCGAGCTGCACAAAAGGTAGTGCGGGGAGGGGCGGAAGGCAGAGGCGGCGAAAGGGCGGGGGGGGGGGGGAGGAAACGCGAAAGGGAGGGGGGGAGAGGGCGGAGGCCGGCGGAGGGGGCGGGTCGCGGAGGAAGGGGAGAGGGAGAAGGAAAAGTGAAAAGGAGGGGGGGAGGGCGGAGGCAGGCGAAGGGGCAAGGGGGGGGCGGAGGAAAACCGCGAAAAGGGGGGAAGGAGAAGGCGGAGGCAGGCGGAGGGGGCGGGTCGCGGAGGAAGGGGAGGGAGCAGGGGGGCGCGAGGGAGATGGGCAGGGGGGCGGCCTGCGCTGAAGAGAAGGGGCAGAGGCGGGGGGAGCAGATGCGAGGGCAGAGAGGAGGCGGGGGGAGCAGACGCGAGGGCGGGGAGGGGGTGTGCGTGCAGGTGGCAGCACGAGCAGGGGGGGAGCGAAAGCTTCAGCGAGCGAAAAAAAATTGGCTTTAGTCAGTGGTCATTGCTCAGTAGTTAATAGATTAGTTTTCATTTCAGTACTACCATTGTCTTTTATATATATATATATATATATATATATAAACGTGAATGTACTTAAAGTACTTATCTTGATGCGTACTTTACATACTCGTACCGAACACGTACCATACCGCACCGTACATAAAGTACTCAACCACTATGGATGATAGTCATTACAAGGGACAAGATATAAGACATTCGGGATACTCTCCACCACCAAGAGACCAAAATTATACACAATGAAATGACTAACATCTTCCACAGCCACAGGCATAACAGCTACCAAAAAGTACTCTCTACAAATAAACCACCACATCAGGCCTAACTACCACAGTAGACTGGGTCCCTTACTGAATTTCAACATCAGATGATAGGTCCTAAATGACACATCAAATAATCATATCCTACATATCATAAATAAACCCATGAAGCTTTAAAACCCTTATCTCAGTGTATCATGAATTACCCTCGCAGGCAACTTCTTTTGTAATCCTGGAAAATGTTGCACATTTTGAAATATCTCATCTAATATGGGCAAAAACAGTCCCCTTCGTGAATATGTGGCCTACAAACATATGCCATGTGCATCTCTCGAGTCCTAACTCTTCAATATTACAACAATCACTCAAGGTCATGTGTGTACAGTGTAAGCGAGACTTACTTCTTTATCTAATATCAATCGCAAGAAGCCCGTACTCACAACTTACAAAAACAAAAGATGAAACTTGGCAGCATAAACTCAAGCTTTGTGTTCATACATAAGAGTTGGAGTACAGAGTATTTATAAAGAGTAGATGCCTACAAAAACTCCTCTTCAGCCCACCAAAAGGTAATTCAAAAGCTAAGTATAAAATCTAGCTAACACGTTAGAAAATGCAGCCAATATGTGCCTGCGAGTAAATTTCTTTATAAGATCTGCTTTTACCACTATAAACTGCTGCCTATGTTGGCTTTGGTAGACCTGATGTGCAACATTTTATACTTGCTTATGACACCTTCCATGCATACAGATTTGGCATCAATGCAGCTGTTGACATGACTATTTGCACACGGACCAGCCCGTAATAAGCCATATGTTCCTCAGCCCTGACCACTGCACCCATGCACTGAGGTGCTATGTGACACATTGGCTCATCATCGATGCTACATTGGTACATCAGTAGAACCTTTCTTGGGATTTATTTGTTGTATGCCATGACCCCATTGTGAGCCCTAGGCCAAGGACATGTCAAGCACAAGCTACGAGCCTTAGGTGTCCGTATGTGTCACTTAACCCACTTGGAGAACAGAGCATTTAGGTCATCTTAGGATAGATGCATGTAGCAAGTATGTAGGTATCACAGGCTAGTATTATGGCCAGCCATAAGTGGGCTCCCATACAAGATGCCCAAGAGCCATGAAAGAGGCCAGCCTTGAACCTTGGCATAGTGGCCAGCCCCCTTGGCATAGCATGGCCAGCATAAGCAGCCCACACGCCACACGTGTGAAAAGCGATGGCATAAATGTCATTTTCGGGAAGTCATGGACATTTATCAACAGGCCGACAACATGTATGCAAACCGACTTGAAGTGGGTGAGCATATATAAGGCGCCCCTCAGTCCCATCCAAAAATCATCGCATTCTTACACGGTTCAGCAGTGAAACAAAGCAGTTTCAATGTGTGCTTGAGTCTTCTCACTTGTGCATACATAATTTCAGCAGAGCACCATGTGCTTCAGTCCAATAAAGCCAGAAGTTATCTTCAGCATTCAGCCATCGGTCCCACATCCCCTCTGCAAATCTGGGTGTGCATATTGGCTTCTAAGTTGTCTACAGACTGTATGATGGTTCAGCCGACATTTGGTCTACCTCATCACATCCTTAGCAGATCTGGGTCTAGACCATTGAAAGTAGTGTATCATGATGGTTGTTATAGTAAAATAGAAAATAGATTCTAATGGAGTATCATCGTGACAAAATTCTAGACCATTGAAAGTGTATCATGTGCATATTGGCTTCCTATGTGGCTTCTAAGTTGTCTACAAACCGTCTGATGGTTCAGCTGACATTTGGTCTACCTCTTCCTTGAGTTTGGCATTCTACAGTCAACCATCATCAAGTAAGTTTCTTGGTAAAGTCTGCATTGTAAAGAAGTTCTCCAAGTAATAAAGCAAATACTCCTGCTTGCGGGAGGCCCATAAATGGGTGGTTTTGGGACCCAATCTAGTGTCGACTCTCCATCTTCTCCCTCTACAGCTCTATCTCCTTGTTCAAAGCTTAAAGTTGATTGCTTAAACTCACTCCAACATAAAGGTATAAAGAAGGCCTTGTTGTGTGTTACACGATCATACCGGTTGCATGGTACAATTGCAAATCCATTTCTGCTCTTTTGCACGTCTGTGAACTTAGATAGAGGGGGCACTACACCTTTTCACAAGAGCTAATCAAGTGCCTAAAAGATTGCTTCCATACATTTTCTAGAGATTTTCTTTGGGATCGGTATCAAAACATCTGTCTGTCCCCCATCGTAGAGTCCAATTAATAAGGGACCGAAGTCCCAGCACATGATCGTGTGCTAGCATATATAAAATTATGATTCCACTCTAATAAGACATCTAGCGTGATGAAAGAATCCCTATGGTTGACCCAAGAACCTCAATGTGAGCATGAGTGTAGTGCTAAGCTCAGAAATAAATGGTTACTTCTCAGTCTTAACAATGTCCCAAACTGGAGAATCATACAATACAAACCACATGGAAAGCAAAACACATCTGTATGTCCCCCATTGTAGAGTCCAGCTGATAAGGGACCGAAGTTCCAGCATGAGGACACGGGTTCGATCCCTGCTATACAGCGGATTAGATGCTAGCATATATAAAAATATGATTCCACTTTTAAAATACATCTAGGATGATGAAGGTAAACCAAAGAATCCCTATGGTTGAATCAAGAACCTCAATGTGAGCATGAGGGTAGTGCTATGCTCAGAATACATGGTTACTTCCAAGTCCTAACAATGTCCCAAACTGGAGAATCATACAATACAAACCACATGGACAGAAAATGTTTAAAACCAGATTTTCTGGGATGAAAAAAATTTAATCCAACTCACAGGTGGCAGTCTTCGGCCTCGGACAGCAGCACTAAAAAGTTCACCAGCCTGTGTAGGTTCAAAAAAGGAATCAACAGGAGCAATCTCATCCACCCTTCGACTAACTGACTTTCGACGGCCCTTGAAATCAATACCAGGATCTACTTGTACCACAGAAGATCCACTTGTTGCAGGTGATGCATTGGAAGAATTATCTGATTCCAAACTTGCTGCAGAGCTGCCATGCTCATTTTTCTGCTATAAAAGCATGCAAAATAAAACTCGGTCATTTGCACAGTAAGTCATACTGTAAACTAACAAAGTCAATTTGAAATACAAACTTATTACCCAAAGCCTAAGTGTTTCATACCCTTTAAGCAGACAGATATCTATTCTTTAAATGACTGGACAAGTCTTAACATCAAGAAAACCAGCATTCAAGGTTCAGGAGAACTGAATGGTGGAATACAAACTTAAAAAGCATCCCCCATGTCTCCTTGTAAGGCAGTAAAAGCTCAAGCACTTGCCTTCAACTTGAACCAGGCCAGCATACTTCGCCTCTTGGTTTTCTTCTCTCCTTTAAAAATGTCATCTGAGATAATGTTGTCACTCCTCCCATCTAAAGACAGTTCTGAATCGTGACCATCTTCATCTTCATAAATCAGTTCACGCCTTCTATCTGGTAAGTACGCAAGCTGCAAGCGGATATGTGTAACAAATGAGATAACATACTCCAAGAATGTAATTAGGATGTTCTTCTCAACACTAGAACAGGATACATGTGCACACTTACACACACACACTCACGCACACTTATACGTACACACACACATGCTTGAACACAACAGAGTCTTGCAATAGGCTACCATAAAGCAGCAACCAATGGTCAACCATAACATGTGATCACAATAGAGAAGGTCAAAGCTGCTGTTGGAATAATAAATACATCCAGACACATGAATGGTTTATTACTATTACCTCCTCTTCACCAAAAGAGTGCCTCCGTCGATTCCCTTGTCTCTCAGGGAGGCTTTGAGGAACTGTATTTTTTGTAGAAACAAGTATAAGTTTAGTCAACCTTTGGATTCTGCCCAATAAAGCTGCCTTCGCCTGTTCTTCTTCCTCTAGTCTTGATTGAAGCTTAACTTGGCCAGCTTCCAGCTATCAGAAAGTCATCATGTTCAAGAAGATAAATGAATAATTAGATTGATGCATAGATAAAGCTTTAACAAAAATCACTGGTATTTATCAAACCAGGACTAGTGAAAGGTATTAATTTTTAATGGTTCATCTAAAATGCTGTTTCTACAAGGTCCCCAGTCCCCATCATCCAATCCTTGCTGAATCCTTGCTGCACCACCAAATTTCACTGATCTACTCATGATCATTTCGCAGAGTAGCTACGAGTCAAAATACCATGTGAACAAAACTGAGAGTGTTGCACTCCAATAAAAAAGACCTTAACCCAGAAAATAGGGAAAAAAAAAGCTTTCAGACGTGACCACATGATTTGTTAAACTTTTTAAGATTAGAGAAGCAATGTAAAACATTATTGCATTAGCATTAAATTCTTAAAAATCAGAAAAGTGCATTATTAACTTCATTCACAAACCTTTAAATGATTGCCTCTATCATACAAGGTGTCCACAGCATGAATTGACAGTTCAATTCATGTCATTAGCACCCAGTAGCAGGCGCATACTGGCATTTACTGACTGGTCCACTTTCATGTTCAAGGGTTCGAGCAGTCACCAACATGCTACATGCTTTGACATCCCAATTCATGTTACCAGGACCCAGACAGAAATGCCCTTTTTGTTTATGCTACTGGACTAAAAACTTTGCTTATCATAGAACAACATTATGCAACATACGCATCTTACGTTTTCAAAGACTTTTAAAAACCCAAACAGGTGATACTAAAGATTAAATTGAGGGAGCAGAGAATAACAGAGAAACAGACTCCAAACCTGTAGCTTGAGTGATGCAAGATCCTCTTGCTTGCCCATGAGATATGGATTGTCAACCATTCCTCTCTTGACTTGTTCTAGTTCATGTTTCAAGCTTAGTATTTCCTTTTGATATTTCTTTATCAATGATTTTTCATCCATTATCTGAGAACAGACAGGTTCCAAAGTAAGAACATAGGTGTGACTTCAGAAACTTTTAACATAAGCACTACTTGTGATTTTGTATTTTTAAAATGATACAATATTGTGGTAAAAACATTGTGACATCAGACTCACATCAACAAGGGCCTTAAGTTCTTGTTTGAAATTACAAGCTTATATTTACATAAGAGTTGAGCCTCCATACCAACTTAGAGGTGTGTGCATACATGCATACATGTAATAAACTGGAACTGTTTAGAAATAAAAAGCCTCTCCTTTTCCCCGGAAAAAAAAAGGCTCTCCTTTTAGAAGGATCCTTGTCTTATTATCATTTTTAACTAGGAGATCAGGCAACCATATAATTTGAAATAAGCCTTGCATACCTTGTTCTGAGAAGCATGAATCTCCACGTGCTTTGCTCTATGAGCAAATTTTAAAGTATTGTGTGTCTCTTCATTACTGGTAGAAGCGGGAGTGACAGTGCATATGAGCTGAAACAGGAAAACAGATTGACAAATTATGTGATGTTTTCTGTAAGTCTGCAAAATTGTACAGGAAAAGAGAAGTCAACACTTTACCGATACACGGCCATGCCCACTCAAAGAAGACTGCAATAACCTAGTCAGTTTTGAATCTCTATATGGTATATGAGTTGCTTTCCCGTCAGTTAGCTTAGATATGACCTGCATTTATGTAACCAATTATTAACATGCCTCTCAATGGTCAAAACAACGGCATCTCTTATAAATGTTTAAAAAATTTGTGACCAAAAGACCAATGCCTTGCAATGATAAGAAGTGAGACTTACAGTTCCCAATGTCAATAAGCTCTTATTGATGTAAGAGCCTTCTTTTCGCCGAAGCCCCGTAGTTTCTGTCTTGGAGCTCTCAGAGCCCGCCAGGTCAATGAGATTCTAGTAAAATGAAGCGATTCCAGGTCAATGAGATTCTAGTAAAATGAAGTGCTTGCAAGCGATCAATGCCCACAGTCCAAGAAAATTCAATGCAAATACTCCAAAAGCATCTGAAATTCGTGTGAGTCATTACTACAATTGTCCCAATAAAGGCATCATGAAAAGCCTAAGGGAACAATTACCAGCTGTGAAAGGGTCACTTCTTCATCGCTGAAGTTATCCCCCCTTGGACTACTTTCAACTGTCTGCAAAGAAGTCAACGAGGTGAACCCCTGCTACACTTCAAAACCTAGTGATACAGAATCCAGGAATTCTAAAAAGATCTCCAAAAGCACAAAAACTAGAAATAGCAGTGCTTACCAAGGTAAAAATTGTATGACTACGACTGCTCAACAAGTTAAAGTTGTTTGATCCTACATGGCGATGCTCTAGCATGAAACCAACACCAGGCAGATTAGACCAGAAATTGAATGTGAAACAACCAACTAAAAAAATCATACAATGATTATATTTAAGGCTGGACACAGAACATGGCAGCCTGTCAGCACGGCCCCATCATGACCACACGTCAAGGATGAGATTGCAGCTCCTTGCACGTGGACTGTTCTGTATCCAGCTAAGAAAAACTGGAACTCAACTTTAGAAGGTAGTCACATACATGCCACAGTATAACCACCATGAAAATTATTTTCATTTGATATCGAATGGGATTTCTTTCTATTTTTATTTTTCTACTCTTTTATTTTCATACATTACTGAAGAGCACAAAGAACACACTATTATCACCTTCTCCTGTGGCTATCAAAGAGAGACAATGGGCTGGAGAAAGAACGACTTCCTCCTTAATACCTTCAACGTATGTGCCCTGCACAATAGAAGCCATTGCTATAAGAGGTAAAGCTAGTCCCAGTACTATAGAAGAATGCTTTCCATGCGTATCCTACACCTTCATAAGGAGGAGAGCTGTACAGCCTTAAGGTTTGAGGAATCAAAATACCACAAGCAATATCTTTTAACTGTATTTCAAAAACCAAGCATGGCTATGGTTCTTGTTACTGTGCAAGCATGACATGAATACTAACACCAAATGCAACATGCATTATTTCCATCCTTACATCACTAGATTCTAATAGGACAGCAGTTGGAAGTTCTAACCTGTGCATCCTCGCGCACTCTCAGATTTTGTCCTGCCGGATCTAGCAAATCATTTATGACCTGAATAGCAACAAACCAATCAAAATTTAGCTCTACAGACAGAAAGGAGACAGGATAAACAGCACAAGAAGCATGTTTCATCCAAGCTTTCCTAGTAGAAGCACCCAACATTCAATGTTTTTCAAGTCAATAAGACAAGATCCTCCTCCAATAACCCCATTATGCTAACGTTTTCACCATGAACATACTCCTACAATGCATCCATGATAAACCATTATAGGAGTAACTGGAAATACAAACAATCTAGAAAAACATGAACCTCATTATAAATCTCAAGATAAGAGACTCGAAGAAGAAATTCTCGCCCTGGTGTCTGCAAAACAAAATACAACAACACAGTTTAATCAAAAAATGACTCGCTTCTTTCTCATGTGAAGCTATTGAAGGTTATGTGTTAAAACAAAGCATATTCTGCCGATTGGTCAGGCCCACTGCTTATGGTTCATTCATGTTAGCCTGCAAATAATGCCATGGCAGTGAAAGACCTTTCCAATGAGCCTCATCAAAACCTTATGGGTTACCCATGTTAGCATGTAAATAATGATATTGGAACTCGGGAGAGAACCTTCATATAGGGATGAGGCCAAAAAGGACCACTTTGTAGCTTATGAGAGCCTGAACTATCCAAATGTCAAGGGAAAGGCTTCAAACAGTTAAGGCATCAGAATGACAATTTTATATGCAGAGATCAAAGGAACATTCGAACTATTGCCTGAGCTTCACAAAGCCAAAAGTACAGCCAACCATACATGCAAAGTCAAGTTTTATTTATTGAGCTATTGGCACGTCTTTCCTTTAGAGGGTACTATGCATAGAGACACGACATACTGCCAATTAGACAGCCTCGCTGCTTATAGATCATTGATGTGAGCATGCATGTAATGGAATGACAGTAGAAGATCCTTCTCAAGAGCCAGCATCCAATGCTTATGGATCACCAATTACATGTGTATTGTGGGGGAGCCTTCAAACAGGCATGAGGCATCAAGACCGCCATTTTTTTCAAAGGACATCAAAATGGCCATTTCAAAGCTTACCATAGCTTGAATTCATAGTTACCACGGAACGTCGTTCCGCCTTCCTGGAACGCCGGAACGCCGTTCCGGGCGAAGGCACGTTCCCGGAACGTCCCGAAACGTTCCGAAGGAAAAAAAAGTTTTGCTTGCAGAAATGTATGTTCATGTCTTGGGGGAGCAAATATTATGAAGCATATTTGGCTATCCGTATACAAAAAGTTACATTTTTTTTGTGTCATATGCTGACATGTCATATGACGTGGCGTTCCGCGACGTTCCCGATCCGCTCCCCTTCTAGCATCCGACGTTCCCGGAACGTTCCCGTTCCGTGGTAACTATGATTGAATTACAATGCTATTGTCCAAGCATTCCAAAGACCAACGGCCAATCTCAATCATGCACCCACCATACAATCAAAGCATGCAATTTCTTGATTGTAATGATGTCTGTCCTTCGGAGGATGATATACATTTAGACAAAACAATACTGCTAATTAGCCTTCCTGATTGCTCATGGATCACTGATAATTCCACGAGAATCCACTCACAAAGCTTCAAATCATCAACTCCGTCATGCATAGCATAGGTACATGCTATGACATCCCCACTCACATCATCATGAGGAAAGGGGACCAGACCATCAAGGGTCCAAAGATAGGCAATAATCCAGCCTAGAAATTAGACAATTAAGGGAATGCAATATTCTGGACTCTCTTTTAAAAGGGGGAAATTGCTTTGTAAATTTGTTTAGAACTTAAATAGAATTACTTCTTTACAAATTAGTTTAGTGGTTCCTCAAGAGAGAAACTTCTTCTTGTAACAAAAGAAGAAGTTTCTCTCTGTATCTAAGATGCTAATACTGGCAAGGGGGGGACCTATTTAAAGGCTGGACAAATGGTATGGTCCAGCCTTGCATTTTGAAGGTATTTATAAATAAATCCCAAGCCCTAGCGAGATGTGCTTTTGTACTAAATCTACCAAATTGTGGATTATTTGATTATCAGAGTTAAGGATTTACTTGGATATTGTACGGGCTTTACATTCAAAGCAAGTTCCTTAGAGACAAAATAGCTTGGCATAATTGAGACAGGAAATTACTAGCAAAGCTAATAGCAACAACATTTGAGGCCAAACAAATCAAATGGGCAGCTGGGGAGGTCAAGTGACCAGAGGAAACTGCCAAGACAATCTTGAGACTTTAGGCAAAAATTATTCAAAGAAAACACAACAAGAAAACAAAAGAAACTCTCCAGTCTCTTAGTGCTCCAAAACCCTAGTGATGGCACGGACTATCTACAGGTCGAAAGAAGCACCTCTTGAATTATACCGAAAACATCTTTTACAGCCAAAGGAATGATCCCGGGAGATTTTTGGTCACCCTGCCATGGTAAATCAAACATAACAAACCATGAGTTCACACTTCCAACATTGAGTGTGTATGATTGCATTAAAACGACATCCTCATAGCGAAAAATGGATAAAACGGATGTGCCCCTGATTCGTAAACACTAGAAATACATGTTAAATTCAGCACTACTCTATGAAAGGTGTGTGCAATCATTAGACTTACATGCATAGTATGTGTTTTTCCACTGCTAGTGACACCATATGCAAATACAGTACCTGGTCAAAAGAACAAAACAAGAACAGTTGCTACTGCATTTCAGTAAACCAGCTAATACAAGCCAAGAAGATAAGAACATGAGCAGCATTAAGGTGCAGCTATGATGCTATCTAAGGATTCACTTGCTTCAGAAACATGTTAATATGTAGGAATCTATTTTTATTAGAAATGCCCCAAAAACTGCCCTTATTCTTTAAAAATATGTTTCACCATTAACTCCCTCCATTGCACCACTGACAACATGTTGGGCAGCCACATCATACACGTGTCTCGTTGTAGTTGCAGGACCAAAGACTCGGTCTGCACAGCAGGAGGAAATATTCAATCAAGAACACGGTAGAACTGACTAGCCTTAAGACTTCTTATGCATCTTGTTTCATTTTGAATCTGCTACCTCAA
Source organism: Cibotium barometz (assembly GCF_041138505.1). Lineage (NCBI taxonomy): Eukaryota > Viridiplantae > Streptophyta > Polypodiopsida > Cyatheales > Cibotiaceae > Cibotium > Cibotium barometz. The sequence continues at coordinate 6,337,305 of NC_141089.1, read as the reverse complement.
CTAATGTAGAAATAGAATGCGTTTCAACTTTGAAAAATGGAAGGTGCAAAATACATATGACATGACAGAGTGATTTGCACTTCAAAACCAAACAGGGATGTACTTATAAGATAAAAAACCTTCACCAGCAAGTTCTTTGTCAGAGTGCTTAAAACATACACCTAAGCCCTGACAATTTGAATCGATTGATCCACTTCTTTCCCCAAAAAAAGGTCCCAGGCTGCAAGGTGTATCGCATTCAGCCTATGTTTACAAACCCACTCTTCTGTCGTGGATGTAAGATTTTTGATGATACACCCATGGAAAGTTTAGGAGCTCCTGGTTTATAGGAGGCCCCTGTTTGTTCATTATTGGTCATTGTTCATCACCTAAATACATTTCTATAAAGACGGCAGCGGCCTTGGTTCTTGATGTATCGCAGACAGGAGTGCACATGGAAGCTAGTGTTGCTTTCAAAGGCAAAAAAGAGCATGTGGTGCCTATAATAAGAAATATTCCACTTCACATACATGGCTGTGGACAAAAAAAAAAAAATTGCCCCTTTGAAAGAATGTGATGTGGCATTAGATATGCGTAAATCCTAATAGGGATAAGAAGACAAAGCTAATTACTCTCACATACTGGAAAGGACATCAAGATTGAAAAAAGGCTTTCAAGTTGACACTTGCAAGTCACATTCAAATGTCAAACAATAAAACAATCAGTTTCTTTGCACTTGGTGTGTGTGATTAAGGATGAAAAAGACAATCTTGTTGATGTGTTAACCCAAAAGAGGATTGCTTTCTTGAGTCAAAAATAAGATTGTTTTTCTGAGTCCTTTGCAAGGAAGTTGCCTCCACAGAGACTTGAAGACCATCACCGCCTGAGAGTTCACCTCCTAATCAGCACCTTTCAAAGACAGTGCAAACCAACAAGAGGGGGACATTTGGCAAATGGAGTTGTAACATGCGGAAACTTCGGGGGAAATCGGTAACTTCAATGCTCAGAAATCAGCACACTTTTCACGACGGAATTAACGCACAAACTGAATGAAGATGTGCAGAAAATAGAGAGAGAGAGGGGGAGAGGAGAGGACACAGTATTGGGTCCCAAATACCCTCTGTAGGGCCCCCACCACGAATGGTGTATTTGCTTTATTAGAATGATGTAAATTTGAAAAGAAAATACAGAAATCTTGACCTTTCTTGGCTGAGAAAACTTTGCACTTGACCTACAGTCCTTCACCCCTTTGCGTTAGCACTCCTTGGTTGTCCTGGCCCTTGATTGCCTTAGCACTTGGTGAATTACGAGATAACTCAATGGGATTGTGGGCTCACTATTTATACTACTCCATAAACAACAATCGGCCAGCATTAATCTAGGCGGCAAGCATATTTTCTGCCCATGACTGAAAAATCAGCATTAAATGCTGAATAAAACACACAAAATCTGCGCATCATTTCCCTTGATGGCTGGACACTATGCGTTTTATTCAGCATTAAATGCTGAATAAAACACATAAAATCTGCGCATCATTTCCCTTGATGGCTGGACACTATGCGCATGATTCCTTAGGGGCTGGGCACTGTCTTTAGGCTGTTTGGGGACCAGGCAGTCTCTATGGGCTGCCCCATACTTGCCCTTACAGCGATAATTAGGCTGTACAGCCTGTAGGCTTCCCCTAGCCTGCCCTTAGGGCTGTCCTACAGCCCCTCCATGGCTGGTGGGTTCAGCCAGGGCCTTACTGGCCCTCATGGGGGTGGTTTTATACTATCCCCATGCCCACACAAAGACTCGGGGTAGCCCTATGGGCTGGCCCCTTTTCCTAAAAGTAAACCCTAACTACCTACACAATGATCTGGCATCCAGTACCATACCAGATACACAGAATCACTGACATCATTCCAAAGGGAGACTCACAGCACAGACTGGCACTGTTTCATGTGCAAGACAGTGCACACCTGACCTTGGACTCATGTGCAGGACAATGCACACCTGACCTCGGACGACTGGGATGGATCCCTGGTGGCTGACTCATCCCAGACTAGGCTCACGTGGGACCAGTTTACCATCCCAGGTCCTGCACCTTCTGTACAGATATGTCTACGTGGCATCCAAGTACGGGATGCACGTGACATCCCCTTCTGCTTAACTTGACGGAAGCTGCATAGCCTCCAAATAATCCGTCAATAATGCCGGATAGTCTTCGAAAAACTCTTTGTCAAGCCATACTGCTTCATGGGTCCCTCGGTCCCGAAACTTCATGAGGAACTGTCTTTGTCTTCGGCCTAAGCCATGCTTGAAACGGTGCAAAAGGATCTGTTCTGGAACCATCACTTCTGCTTCATCAACAATATCTGATTCCGCCTCGTCTTTAACTTCTGAAGGGATAGGACCTGCATATGGCTTTAACCAACTGACGTGAAACACATCATGCATAGTCCAACTCGAAGGTAGCTTTAATTGCATAGACACCTCATTAATCTTCTTCTGGATGGGAAAAGGTCCGAAGCTCCTGACAGACAACTTTGGGCATCGCTTGCCCACCTGTTGCAACCTTTGCTTCATAATCCGAAGATAAACCTTGTGCAGGACAGAGCACACCTGATCTTGGACTCATGTGCAGGACAATGCACACCTGACCTCGGACGACTGGGATGGATCCCTGGCTGACTCGTCCCGGACTGGGCTCACATGGGACCAGTTTACCATCCCAAGTCCTGCACGTTCTGTACACATATGTCTACGTGGCATCCAAGTGCGGGATGCACGTGACAGGAGTAGGGCATTGTCCTAACTAGCTGTTCAAATGCCGACTAACTGTTAAATAATGCTAATAACTAAAAGTGCAAATACACAAAGAGAAGGCAAGCTAGACCTAATCTATTGTATACATTGACTGGACTCCCTTCTACATGTGTTAATACAACATCTAGAAATAGGTTTTGATCGGCGAGCTGAATCTGGCTTCTTGGGAACTCCTTTCAACTTGCCTTAGCTACTCTCAGAATTGGTGCTATAAAACTCACATATGGATTTATTGGATACCTTCATATGTCCCTCAACGGCCTATTTATAGGTTCCTTTAGGCTGGTTAGCTGGTGTAGGGCTGGTCAGGCTGTCCTGCTGGTCAGCCAGCACACAACCCCATAGAGGTGTGTTCATACTTGGGCACCTGTTCATACTTGGCACTCGTCCTTGTGATGTCTCGACAGATCTTGGGCCCTCTAATTAGTGCCTATCCAACCTCTAATCCTGCCTTTGAACTTGCAAACAGTCCACATGGTATCCCTCTATGCCATGCATGTGACAGCTCTTCATACTGTTCCCCCAATCTCTTGGTGCAAAAGAAGGACGAATCTACAAAACATGTATGGCATCCTGTGTCTTGAATAAGGTGACCATCAAGATATTGAGAATTGATGAAATTTTGGAGTGGTTTAATGGTTCAACTTTTCCTAAGACCTAATTGGGGTCTTTTTAAAAAGCTCTTAAACAATCGAGCACTTAGGCAGAAGAACCACATAAATCTCCTATTTCCAAGTTTCTTCAAGAATCCCATACCAGTGACATTCTAAGAGGAGAGAAATAGAGCCGACTATAAGGAGAGAAATAGAGCCGACTATCAGGAGAGAAATAGAGAATTCATAGTTACCCTCAAAAGGACTACTAAACACTCGAGAACTTAGGCAGAAGAACCACATAAATCCCCTATTTCCAAGTTTCTTCACGAATCCCATACCAGTGAGTCGTGACATATTCTAAGAGGAGAGAAATAGAGCCGACTATAAGGAGAGAAATAGAGAGTTCATAGTTACCCTCAAAAGAGTGCTATATCAGCATATACATAAAAGTGATATTGAGCCACTAGGGCTGAAATACTACCTTCTAGTCTCAGCCTAAGCTCTCTATCTGCTTGACCCAAAATCCTTTTTTACACCTCTAAATACAAACCAAATATCTTCTTGTAAGCTCTCAATAAGGAACCAAAACTCCTCAGCCACCATCACACGCTTTCATGGTGTACTAAGGTCTATTAGTCTAGCCGTGTCATGAAAGTGGCATTGTACATGTTGGCATCGAGTGGCTTGCACGAACAAGATGTGCAAGTACAAAAGGTAGAGAAGCACACGAGCAGGAAAGACAAAACTCCACAATATATTGAAATGAAAGAAGCAACCTAGTTACATCAAAAGTTAGTGCTTATCCTAAGTAGCCCAAGATGGCCAAGCACTAGTGGTATGGGACGCTTGGTGTAGCATGCAATGGGTTGATCATCATAACGCGCAACAGAGCCATCTTTATACCCGTGAGTTTGTGCAATTCCACTTAGAGAGAGAATAGAAGAGAGAGAAAGCTAATAAGAGTCGACAACGTATTGGGTCCCAATTTACCCACTGAAGGGCCCCCCCCTTGCAAGCAGGAGTATTTGCTTATATTTCTTTGGAGAACTTACAATGAAAATGCATGATGACTAAGGACTGCCAAACGAAAGGACGATGTAGACCAAATGCAGGCTTATCCAAATGCTGTCCAAGCTCCATTGAATTGCTTTTCAATGACCACTATGCAACCCCAAAACCAAGCGATGCACATTTGGTGGCTGAATGCTGAAGATGCTCTTCATGGAGGACTTGGGAATGATGCTGGAAGTATGCAAAAGTGAAGCCAAACGCTTAAGGCACACTGGAACTGCTTGGAACTGTTATCTGATTTTGGAATGGATGAATAATGCTGAATGGACTGCGCTGTTTATATATGGTGGATAGCTGCTGGTTGGTCCAGGGAACGGCTGTCGACCAGCATTATTTGGACATTTAATGCTTCATTCCAGCATTAAATGCCGCGCATCATGTCCATGCTGAATCTGATTGCCTGGCCAACTATGTGCATGTTCACTACCTGAATCTGGTGATATTAATGCTGGTCAACTGCCTATGAAATAGGTTGATGCTGGCCGCCTGCATGAGGGGCACATGTAGGCAGCCGACTGGCTGCCCAGGCCCTCTTATGGCCAAGGTGCTGCCCTTGGTGACTACTACATACACTATCTGATGAATTCTCCAAGTGGGTAAGAGGACTAACACATGCAGACTCTCTATGGCTGTGGAGACAACGCAGCATACATAGTAGCCGGCCAACATCAAATCATCATCATCCTTGCGTTTTTCAGTCCATCCAGCAACCGGCCAGCAACAGAGCATCCTCAGCCTTGCGTTTTCAATCTTGAACCAGTTTTCAGCATACATATCATCATCGTTTTGCTACAGCACTTCAGTGAAGCTAACCCGCATTCATTCATTCGTTTTCACCATTCATACATAGCTTAGAACAGTCCCAAATAGTCCATTCCTCAGTCTCAGATTTGCAACCTTCCCTCATTCCATTGGGAAGAGTGCATGGGCTCGAGATCGGTCATTATTGGTGCTTCTAAAGCCGTGTATAGTTCAGCCCGACCCTTGGTCCTCCGAGATCTTGCGATTGGCTTATCGTCAATCCAAAGTCATTCTCTTCAAAGTAATGAAGCAAATACTATCCCAATACGGGATAGGGGGCCCTTGTCACCAATTGGCCGACCATTTGGTCCATCTCCAATTTTCGCGTCTCGTTCACTTGAGGCCAGGCCGGTGTCTCATGTGAAGAGGCCAATATTTTGCTGACATGGACGGGAGCCAGACTGGTGCCACCCGTGTGTTAGCAGGATGGTGTCGTATGGACGGGAGCCAGACTGATGTCACCCGTGTATGACCTGGATTGTGCTCGACCCATGGGATTGTCACGCCATGGAAGAGCCAGTATTCGTGCCGTGTTTTGCCTATGGGACTGTCACACCATAGGGAAACTCATGCCTGGAACTGTGTCTTACCTATGGGACTGTCACTCCATAGGAAGACCAGGTTTTTATGTTTTTATGTCGTGCCAGTTTTGTGCCGACAGATATTTTGTACTTGTTCCATGAACGAGAGATATGTCCATGTTACTATTTGCACATGCACACATGTTTTGCATGTTTGAAACTGTTTTCGCATGACATGTATTTGTGTTTTTGCCTGCTTGACATGTTACTTACTGAGCGCGGACGCCTGCCATAGTGAGTCGTGAAGTTTGTTCTGTATTCTGACGAGTTTTAGTGCATGTGAACAGGTGGTAAGTATATCGCACATGTTGTTTTTATTATTTTATTTCTAACCTTTAGTTTTATAAGGTTAAGTGTTCACATTCACTTAAATGTGGGCACCCCCTTAGGGCCCTTTCTCAGCAGGCTGCGTGAGCTCTCCTGTAGGCGGCTGCTTCACCTCCCATACAGGCAACTGCACCTATTCGCCTGCAACTTCTACTCCCCACAGGCGGCTGCAGCCAAGTATCCCTTCTCCATACAAGGTGACTGCACTTGCTCTCCAGCAGGCTGCCCCTTTTTCTCTAGCTGGCAGCTGTGTGTGTGCCCTCTCCTTTCATAACAGGCTGCTCCTCCACGCCATCTTCTTCCCACGCTGCAGCCAGGTATCTTCTCCTTGCGAGTGGGTACTCCTTCTCTCACAGCAGGCGGCTGTGGTCTTTTTGCGGTGGTACTTGTCTTGGTGATTCACCACGAGGCATCTGTTTCTTCAACAAGGTGTTATATCTTCCAAGGCTGCCTCTATTTCCTACTTTGAAAGAGGTTGCACATCTTCTCCACTAGCGATTACAAGAGGATTCCATATCTCCTGGGTGGCTACATCTTCTACACAAATACCACGGGTATTGGTTCTCTATCAGCCATCCACAAGTAAGTGAATTTTCAGATTTAATAAAGTATTTTTTGTGTTAAAAATCTGATAAGGGATTCCCGACTCCCTATACGGCCAACACCCGTTCGGTGCCGGGTAGTCCAAGCTCTATTGACGAAGCTCAGTCCAAAGGTGCTGAGATCGGGAGAGCCAGGCGTTAGTACGAGAGCGCCTGTTTGTGCGGGGTCTCGGAACACCAATGAGGCGCTCTCCGCGGAGTCCAGTGAAAGCACAGGACCATAGAGATTGGACCACGCTAGTGGTCATTCTGCTTCGAGCATCTACATCGAATTTCGACTTCGAGCCTACTTGTTTGGTATTGTTTTCATATGTACATGGACATCGTCTGGTTCTTGGAACCCATGGAGCATTGTATTTATTAAATACTCCCAATAAATATATCATATATTGAGGGGGGGGTCGGCCCGTTCCGGCCCCAGTGCTGGTGTCCATCTTTTCATTCCATTTCATTTCAATTTCAAGTTATATTAAGTTGTCTATTTCATATTTGTGGTTTTAAAGTTGTGCTATTGAGCGTGTGGGTGTCCAACGGAGTCTTTCCCACTTGACGGGATCGGTTTCATTGGTATCAGAGCACGGTTGTTTCCCTCTTCCTAGTTGGGGAAACGAACCTGTGTAGCAAACTTAAAACACAATGGACAGCCAAAGTAACCCTTTGGAAGTGCCTACTTCGAGGGGTCCATCTAGTGCCTCAGACACAAGCCCCTTGAAAGGGTTATTGATAGTGAATCAAAGGGTCAACTGTCTCCAGGAAAGACAGTTATGCTTGAACAAGAGCCTGATGCTATGAGGGCTGAAATGGAACATATGAGAAAACTTTTGCAGGCTCAAGAGCAAGAGTTAAAGTTTTTACATGAAGATCCCCATCTACAAAGTGCTATTGAAGCCAGGAAGGCTAATGCTATGGTAGATGTAACTTTTGAATCAATGGCACGGGAAGTAGGCAAGAAGCCAAGGGAGTTAGCACTTGCCTACCTCCTCCGCAAAGGTGACATTAAAGAGGGGGATGACGGAGAGCTGAAATTCAGAAATCCACCTCGTTTGAAGCATGGAGATCCCGCATCTCAAAGGCTGAAATCTTTTATGCAAAAGGAAGAGGTGACAGTCACCTCTCGACATGCATCTTCTCCACAAGGCACAAAGCCTGACAGATATATGTATGCCAGTGCTCATGGAGGGCATGAAAGTCACATGCATGCAAGACATGTATCTCATGGTGACAGGTCTGCTTCCAGAAAAATTTTGCCTTCTGAGTTGTCTCATGGAGAGACATTGCCATATGCAGGTAAGTCTCATGCATCTGAGTTTCAAGTTCGTGGAGTACATGCCACCGTGCCTCATGAAATTTCTATGACGGCCCATGGAGCCCATGCAGATAGGACTACCCTGTTGGATAAGGGGAAAAGAAAAAGAGAAGACCATGAGCCTCATGCCAAGAAGCTCAAGGAATTCAAAGCAGGTGACAAATCTCTTAAATTTGATGTCTTTCATGGTGAACATGATGCTTCTAAGGTGTTAGCATTTGTGGCACAGTTCGATATTGCTTTTAGCGATGAGGACTTCACAGAAAAGTCAAAGGTGCGCCATGCTAGCATGTTTTTGAAAGGGACTGCTGCTCATTGGTGGATCACTGAAAAGATCACCAAGGATCCCATCTCCACTTAGAAGGAATTCAAAGATAGATTTTATGCTCAGTTCTTGCCACCAAATGCAAAGCAAACTCTCACTCAAAAGTGGGACAGGCTAGAACAAAGAGACAATGAAAGCGTGCAAAAGTATGTTAACAAGTTCTGGAAAGTGTTGCTGGAAGTGACTCCCTTTATGCAAATCACTGAGGATGAAAGAAAGAGGAAGTTTCATTCTGGACTGCAACCAGCATATCGATCGGGCATTGAATTGCACCCGAAACATACGTTGCAACAGCTCACAGCTTCTGCTCTTGCTACGGAGCAATTGGTGCTCAAGATTAAACAGGATCAAGGAGATTCAAAGGGGAAGGACAAGACTGCCCCAAATCAGCAAAAGGGTGGAAAGCCACCTAAAAAGAACTTCCGGGAGCCCTACAAGGGTGGTAAAGCTGAAAATAACACATCTAAAGAACAGGGCCCAAGGAAGAATAAATTCGGCTTAACCCCGGAGCAAAGAGAGCAATATGCCAAGGATGGAAAATGTTTTTCTTGTGGTAGCAAAGACCACATGTTTCGACAATGCCCAGATCGCAAACCAAAGCACGAGGACAAGCACACCAAAGCTAATGTACATGCAGTTCCTGATGTGCAAGGAAATGCAGGTCATGATGCAAAAGATCGAATGGTTTGCAAGGCTTGGGGGCAAATCAAGGATCAGCCCGCACTCTTTATGTTTGATGACTGTGCAACTGACAATTTCATCTCTATGCAAATGGCAACTGCATTGGGTATTGAGGTTGAAAACATGGGACCTCCGATTGAAGCCGAAGCTGTCACCAATTGGCCGACCATTTGGTCCATCTCCAATTTTCGCGTCTCGTTCACTTGAGGCCAGGCCGGTGTCTCATGCGAAGAGGCCAGTATTTTGCTGACATGGACGGGAGCCAGATTGGTGCCACCCGTGTGTTAGCAAAATGGTGTCGTATGGACGGGAGCCAGACTGGTGTCACCCGTGTATGACCTGGACTGTGCTCAACCCATGGGATTGTCACGCCATGGAAGAGCCAGTATTCGTGCCGTGTTTTGCCTATGGGACTGTCACACCATAGGGAAACTCGTGCCTGGAACTGTGTCTTACCTATGGGACTGTCACTCCATAGGAAGACCAGGTTTTTATGTTTTTATGTCGTGCCAGTTTTGTGCCGACAGATATTTTGTACTTGTTCCATGAACAGGAGATATGTCCATGTTACTATTTGCACATGCACACATGTTTTGCATGTTTGAAACTGTTTTCGCATGACATGTATTTGTGTGTTTGCTTGCTTGACGTGTTACTTGCTGAGCGGGGATGCCTGCCAGTGAGTCGTGAAGTCTGTTCTGTATTCTGACAAGTTTTAGTGCATGTGAACAGGTGGTGAGTATATCGCACATGTTGTTTTTATTATTTTATTTCTAACCTTTAGTTTTATAAGGTTAAGTGTTCACATTCACTTAAATGTGGGCACCCACTTAGGGGCCAAGGTGGGGAGCCCCACTTAAGTGAGTGTGGGGGTGGGCATGGTCACCTACCCACACTCCTCACCCACATGCAAGCGTAGTGTAACTCCACCTTTAATTTTATAAAAGAAAATCTTCCCTTTCAAGCGTGGGCATGATTCGCTTCCACCCTTTTACGTAAGATCACCCGGCGACCATCTTCCTTGCGCTTGCTTTTCCCAAGCGGCTGGCTGCTCTACGACTGCTCACACTTCAGGCTGCCCACCATCTACTGGCGGCTTCGCCTGTATGCTGTCCAGGCTGCGCTTCTGTACCATCTGTGGCGGCTGTACCCTCTACCCGTTCCCTTTCTCAGCGGCTGCGATAGCTCTCCTGCAGGCGGCTGCTTCACCTCCCATACAGGCGCTGCACCTATTCGCCTGCAGCTTCTACTCCCCACAGGCGGCTGCAGCCAAGTATCCCTTCTCCATACAAGGTGACTGCACTTGCTCCCAGCAGGCTGCCCCTTTTTCTCTAGCTGGCAGCTGTGTGCGCGCCCTCTCCTTTCATAACAGGCTGCTCCTCCACGCCATCTTCTTCCCACGCTGCAGCCAGGTATCTTCTCCTTGCGAGTGGGTACTCCTCCTCTCACAGCAGGCGGCTGTGGTCTTTTTGCGGTGGTACTTGTCTTGGTGATTCACCACAAGGCGACTGTTTCTTCAACAAGGTGTTATATCTTCCAAGGCTGCCTCTCTATTTCCTACTTTGAAAGAGGTTGCACATCTTCTCCACTAGCGATTACAAGAGGATTCCATATCTCCTGGGTGGCTACATCTTCTACACAAATACCACGGGTATTGGTTCTCTATCAGCCATCCACAAGTAAGTGAATTTTCAGATTTAAATAAAGTATTTTTTGTGTTAAAAATCTGATAAGGGATTCCCGACTCCCTATACGACCAACACCCGTTCGGTGCCGAGTAGTCCAAGCTCTATTGACGAACCTCGGTCCAAAGGTGCTGAGATCGGGAGAGCCAGGCGTTAGTACGAGAGCGCCTGTTTGTGCGTGGTCTCGGAACACTAGTGAGGCGCTCTCCGCGGAGTCCAGTGAAAGCACAGGATCGTAGAGATTGGACCACGCTAGTGGTCATTCTGCTTCGAGCATCTACATCGAATTTCGACTTCGAGCCTACTTGTTTGGTATTGTTTTCATATGTACATGGACATCGTCTGGTTCTTGGAACCCATGGAGCATTGTATTTATTAAATACTCCCAATAAATATATCATATATTGAGGGGGGGGTCGGCCCATTCCGGCCCCAGTGCTGGTGTCCATCTTTCCATTCCATTTCATTTCAATTTCAAGTTATATTAAGTTGCCTATTTCAAATTTGTGGTTTTAAAGTTGTGCTATTAAGCGTGTGGGTGTCCAACGGAGTCTTTCCCACTTGACGGGATCGGTTTCAACCCTTCAGTGGGTAATTCGGGACCCAATCTAGTGTACAATTTCTCTCTCTCTCTCTCTCTCTCTCTCTCTCTCTCTCTCTCTCTCTCTCTCTCTCTCTCTCTTTCCATTCCATTTCATTTCAATTTCAAGTTATATTAAGTTGCCTATTTCAAATTTGTGGTTTTAAAGTTGTGCTATTAAGCGTGTGGGTGTCCAACGGAGTCTTTCCCACTTGACGGGATCGGTTTCAGCCCTTCAGTGGGTAATTCGGGACCCAATCTAGTGTACAATTTCTCTCTCTCTCTCTCTCTCTCTCTCTCTCTCTCTCTCTCTCTCTCTCTCTCACTCACTCTTACACGGACAGAGATTACCAGACTCATCCGTCAGGATTTAGTTCAGCTGGACATTAGGAGGACATGGATACAGCCGACTGAGGAGCTGGGCACGAAGATGGCTTTCTACAGAGAACATTTTCTTCAGCTCACAGCAGATGGTTTTGTGATCAGACCCAGTTACATGGATGTACACTTGTCTCATGCAGTACGATGTGCTATTGGTCAGATTCGCACATCCTCACACCAGCTTGAGATTGAGATTGGCCGATATAGAGGTATACCAGCTGAGGCCAGGATATGCCGAGTATGCCATGGGGAGCCAGAGACAGAGCTGCATTATATATGCCATTGTACTGCATACTATGAGATACGTGGTCGTTTCCACTGTTTATTCAGAGAGGGTTTTGGACCACTTTCCAGAGTCATGGGGTACCAGGACCAGAGGTGTTTGGGATTGTTCTTGCTTGAGCTGCGGAGACATAGAGATAGCCTGCTTAGGCGCACAGAGAGCCAGACTCAGAGGCACATTACAGACTTCTTTAGTCCGGCCATCACTGCGCCAGATGGACCACAGCAGCAGCAGGACATGGATACCGCCCACACCAGGGGTACACTGATTGATCGTGCGATTGAGCTTGGGTGGTCCAGACGCCCACGACCACGGAGGAGGGCATCCCAGCATAGACGGAGGTTGCAGCGGCAGATTCGGATTATTCTTGCGAGGCATGCGAGACACCCAGTCAGGGTGCTGACCACAGAGGATATTGAGGAGATCCGCCAGTGTCCGATGCGGCACATATTATGAGATGGAGGTACCTCCATAGTGTACCTTCCAGTTCCAGTTTCATTTTCTAGGTGCCAGTAGTATCATCTTTATTTTTCATTTTCTGGGTTTTTTTTTTTTTTTTTTTTAAATCCAGACATTGTATCAGATCCACCATGATGTAACTTTTGGTCTCATAGGTCATTATGGCCTTTTGAAGACGTTAATATAACATTTCATTTCATTCATTTCTCTCTCTCTCTCTCTCTCTCTCTCTCTCTCTCTCTCTCTCTCTCTCTCTCTCTCTCTCTGTGTGGATGCACCCTCCCTCTCTCTCACACGGGCAGAGATTACCAGACTTATCACGCAGGACTTGATTCAGCTGGACACTAGGAGGACATGGATACAACCGACACAGGAGCTTGGTACGAAGATGGCTTTCTATAGAGATCATCTTCTCCAGCTCACGCAGGATGGGTTTGTGATTAGACCCAGCTACATGGATACTCATCTTTCTCATGGGGTACGGTGTGCTATTGGTCAGATGCGCACATCCTCACACCAGCTAGAGATTGAGACTGGCAGATTCAGAGGAGTACCAGCTGAGGCCAGGATTTATCAGCTGTGCCAGATGGAGACAGAGACAGAGTTACATTACACATGTCACTGTCCAGTATATTATGAGATACGAGGCCGTTTTCACTGCCTGTTTAGAGAGGGTTTCGGACCACTTTCTAGAGTCATGAGATACCAAGATCAGAGATGCCTCGGATTATACTTGCTGGAGCTTCGTAGACATAGAGAGGGTCTCTTGAGAGGGAGGGGATCAGAGAGGGAGAGACACCTACAGAGGCAGATTACAGACTTCTTTTGACCAAAGATTGAGAAGTCAGGCCAGCAGGCATTGCAGCTAGCCCCAGAGTATAGCCGCACTAGAGGTACACTGATTGATCGGGCTATAGAGCTGGGGCGGTCCAGGTGCCCCAAGATGAGAGGCCCATCTCGACACCGACGGAGACAACAACAGAGGATCAAGACCATACTAGCATGGCATGGGAGACGTCCAGTCAGAGTACTCACCATGGAGGACATTGAGGATATCTGCCATCGACCGATGAGACACATATTCGGGTGATGTGTATGATGCTTACCTTTGTTGCTGGAGTTTTCCTCCCATATGTTATCCATTAGGAGCTCCTAGTACCGTACTTTTCCTCATAGTTATTTCAGTTTCAGTTAGTTGTTTTTAGCTTTTCTTACACAAACATTGTATCAGATCCACCAATTGTTGTAACCTTTTTGGTCTCATAGGTCATTTTGGCCTTCTGAAGACGTTAATATATCATTTCATTTCTCTCTCTCTCTCTCTCTCAATCTTTTAAAGTTTGAAGTCTCATAAAAGTGGATTGCTAAACTCGCGAAACTCAAGATACAGAAGGCGGTGTGAGACTTGTGTGACAGGATCCTTAATTACGAATACTTCTGCTGCATGTTACATTGGTATCGAATTCAGTTTGTCCACACACACCGCATCCTAGCATGAGGGCATCCTTGGTTGGTCAAATTGCATTCCAGCACAACCACCGACTTCACCATCATGTCTACAGAGGAGAGTACACATCAGCAAGAAGACGTCTCCCCCGAAGGAGACCTTGCTCTTCCGACTACCGCAGATACCATAGCTCTACTCAGAGCTCAAAACCAGCTTCTTATGGGGCGTCTCCAACTCTTGGAGGCGACAGCAGCTGACCTCCTCCTCCAGCAACCCCTGACTACACCTCCCTCTTCTTTCAAATGGAACAACAAAGAAGAGAAGAAGAGGTTCAACCGAGAGAAGAAAAAGCTGAATCTGAAGCAAGAAGAAAAGAAAAAAAACCTAAAGCTGAAGCAAGAAAACAAGAAAAAGCAAATAGACGAGACTATGAGGAAGCCCAACGCAAGATCGAAGAAGACCGGCGTCAGGCTGAATTCACCGCTCGGGAGCACCAATGAGAGCTCGATCGAGAACATATGTCACTCGAGCACCAAAGGGAAAAGGAGGCTATACATCTGAGGTATCAGCACCTCTCTTCAGTTTCCCTAGCCATAGGTACCACCAGCCAGCAACCCGTGACATCGACTACCGTGTAATATGCGGAAGCTTCGGAGAAGGATCGGTACTTCAAAACTCAGAAAACAGCACTCTTTTCGCGACGGAATTAACGCACAAAACTGAAAGACGATGTGCAGAAAATAGAGAGAGAAGGGGGAGATGGAGAGGACACAGTATTGGGTCCCAATTACCCTCTGTAGGGCCCCCACCACGGATGGTGTATTTGCTTTATTAGAATGATGTAAATCTGAAACAAATACAAAAGTACTTGACCTTTTCTTGGCTGGAAAACCTGCCCTTGACCTTCAGTCCTTCACCCCTTAGCTTTAGCAAACCCTTGGCTGTCCTGGCCCTTGAATGCTTGAGGCTCTTGGTGAATTATGAGATGCTTCTAATGAAACTATGGGCTGGGCTTTTATACTTCCCAAAACATCCAGTCGGCTGGTTTACTGAAGACCCACGACTGAGTCTGATTAAATAAATGCTTTCACACCTATTTTACTACTGTCCAGCCTGCGCATACCTTCTGGACAGCTATCTGACTGCTGGGCACCTTGCGTAGAGGTGTGGGACTGCCCCCCACACCTGGCCGACTGGCTGGGTAGGGCTTCTAGCCCTGTCGGCTGCCTGTCCAGCAGCCCTAGGGCTGGCTGACAGCCCCTCCAGCCCATGCCTTGGCTGGTGGGCATAGCCTTGGGCTCTCCTGGCCCCTTGGGGGTGGTTGGACACCTCCCCCATGCCCATACTACAAATGCAAGCTAGATCCTCCAACTTGGGGTAGCCCTATGGGCTGGCCCCATCTCTACATGCAATCCTACATGCCTACAGAAGCCTGGCATCCAGTTGCAAACCAGATACTCAGCACATCTGACATCATTCCAGAGGGAGACTCACAGCGCGGACTGGCACTGCTTCTTGTGCAGGACATTGCACACCTGACCTTGGACTCATGTGCAGGACAATGCACACCTGACCTCGGACGACTGAGATGGATCCCTGGCTGACTCGTCCCGGACTGGGCTCACATGGGACCAGTTCACCATCCCAGGTCCTGCACCTTCTGTACAGAATGTCTACGTGGCATCCAAGTGCGGGATGCACGTGACATCCCCTTCTGCTTAACTTGACGGAAGCTGCATAGCCTCCAAATAATCCGTCAATAAAGCCGGATAGTCTTCGAAAAATTCTTTGTCGAGCCATACCGCTTCATGAGTTCCTCGGTCCTGAAACTTCGTGAGGAACTGTCGTAGTCTTCGGCCTGAGCCATGCTTGAAACGGTGCAGAAGGATCTGTTCTGGAACCATTACCTCTGCTTCATCAATGATGTCTGGTTCCGCTTCGTCTTTGACCTCTGAAGGGGGTGGACCTGCATATGGCTTTAACCAACTGACATGAAATACATCGTGCATAGTCCAACTCGGAGGTAGCTTTAACTGCATAGACACCTCATTAATCTTTTTCCGGATGGGGAATGGTCCGAAGCTCCTGAAAGACAACTTTGGGCATCGCTTGCCCACTTGCTTTAATCTTTGCTTCATAATCCGAAGATATACCCAATCTCCTTCCGAAAACTTCATGTCCCTTCGGTCTTTATTGGCCTGTCGAGTGTAGGCCTCTTGCGCTTTAGCCAATCTGTCTTTGACGGACTCGAGGATCTCCTGGTAAGACTCCGTCACTCTGTTCGCCTCCAGTACTGAAGACGACGTCCTGGTTAACAACGACTGGAAAGGTCTTCCAAACGCTGCCTCATATGGAGTCCTGCCAATAGCTGAAGAAAAAGAGTCATTCAAAACAGCTTGAACTAAAGGCAGAAACGATTCCCACTTACCTTGCTGATCGTGGACATAACACTTCAGCACATCAAAGGCCAACTGGTTGTATATCTCTGTCTGGCCATCTGTCTGTGGGTGGAATGCACTGGAAAAATTCAACTTAGTACCAAAATTATCAAACAATGCCCTCCAAAAATGACTGGTAAACTTGGCATCTCGGTCTGACACTATGGTCCTAGGAATCCCACCAATCGGGTACCAATGCCGAATGAAAAGCTGGGCAACGTCCTCGGCGGTCACATTGGCCCTGCAAGGAATAAGCATCACAAATTTGCTGAACCTGTCAACAATAGTCAAACACTGTGTATTACGCTTACTCGGACTGGGAGGCAGATTTGTGACAAAGTCCATCGAAATGTCTTGGAAAGGGCCCTCAGGAATTGGCAAAGGTTGTAACAACCCTATCTTCTTTCCACGAGGAGCTTTCACCTTTTGACAAATGTCACAGCGTTGTACATAAGTAAACACATCACGCCTCATCTTTGGCCAATAGTATTGCCGTTCTAACTTCTCCAGAGTCGAATTCATGCCCCTATGACCACCTGTAATGGCGTCATGGGCATCATGGAGAAGAGCTGCCCGGAATGATTTCATGACACACAGTCGGCCTTTGTAGTAAAGCCAACCATCGCGTATCAGAAAATGGCATGGTCCTGTGGCATCCAATGCCTGTTCCCACTGAGTACCGAATTCCTCGGAATCCGCGTACGTGTGCTTCATGTTTTCTAGTCCTGTACCAACAAGGTCAAGTCTAGTGGTCTGAATCGCAGATACTTGTCCCTTCCTGCTCAAAGCATCGGCCACTGGGTTGGCCTTTCCTGGAAGGTACTCAATCATGCCACCAAATTGCTGGAATATCTGACTCCAGCGGTGTTGTCGATCACTCCACTGTGCACTTGGCATCGTCTGAATCCAGCGCAATGCCTGATGGTCAGTGCGGACCTCGAAGTCACGGCCATACAGGAAATGTTTCCAATGTTTCAAGGCCTGAATGACTGCTAGGAGCTCACGATCGTAGACTGAGTAATTCTTTTCGGCGGGCAGTAACTTACGAGACATGTAAGCTACTGGATGACCATTCTGTTGCAATACACCGCCAATTGCGATGTTACTCGCATCGGTGATCACCTGAAATGGTTCGTCCCATGAGGCAAGGGCTAGACAAGGCGCTTCTGACAAAGCCACCTTGAGGTTCTGGAATGCCTCCAACGCTCGTGGAGTCATTCGAATCTTTTGCCTCCGTGTTTTCACTCCCTTTAGCAGATCGGTGAGGTCTGCCGAGAGATCGGAAAACTTATCAATGTGGGTGGAATATGCCTGGCATATACCCACAAATGATCTAATGTCATAAGCAGTATGAGGTACTTCCCAGTTAACAATCTCGGCCACTTTAGCCGGATCAAGTCGAATGCCCTCGGCACTGATTATATATCCCAAGTAATGTACCTGGAACAGATAAAATTCTGACTTCTTTTCATTGACATAGAGCTCGTTGCTTTCCAGCAACCTAAGGACTTTCTCCACATCAACGTCATGCTGCTCAACTGTAGCTGAAAATACGAGTATGTCGTCCAGAAATATGAACACACACACTCCAATCAACTCCCGGAAAATACGCATCATCATGCGGTTAAATGTAGCTGGGGCGTTCGTCAAACCAAATGGCATGACCACAAATTCATAGTGGGCCCGTTCTGTACGGAAAGCTGTCTTGGGGATGTCCCCCTCAACAATCCGAACCTGGTGGTACCCACTCTTTAAATCCAATTTAGAGAACACCTTAGCTCCATTCAGCCTCTCGAGAATATAGTCAATTCGAGGCATCGGGAATCTGCTCTTGATAGTCAGCTTGTTGAGTGCACGATAATCGACACACAACCGAGAAGACCCATCTTTCTTCTTGACAAATAAGATCGGTGCTGCAAACGGCGACACGCTGGGGCGGATGAAGCCAGCTTGCAACAATTCTTGGAGTTGGCGGTCCAACTCCGATTCCATTGCCTTAGAAAGGCGATACGGAAACTTGCTCGGGGGTTCCGAGCCTGGGAGGAGGTCAATTTTGTGATCTTCCGGTCTGGACGGGGGAAGCTGGGGAGGGAGACTGTCCCGAAGAAAAATCTTCTGGAACTTTTCATGGAGAACCGAGTACTTCTCGGAAGCACGGGCCACCGTCTGGGCTGTCTGGATGTAAATCATCGCACAATGTGCGCCTTTCCTGACTGCTCGCTTAGCCTGCAAGTGGCTTATGAGCGGAAAGTTTGGAATACCTGGCTCACACTTAATGGTCACAGGGGTGTTTGACACATTCCGATCAATCTGGAACGTGTGCTTGTCCCACTTGACATCAGGGAGAAACTTGTGAAACCACTGGATCCCCAAAATTATGTCTGCTCCTACAAGAGGGGCAACCATAAAATCACGCACAAACTCTATGCCCTGAATAACTAATTTAGCACCGAGAGCTTCATACTTGACGCTCGTAGTCATACCTGTGCTAAATCCCTCAACTTGTTTGTCCACCGGAGTGAGCTCGAAGCGGGCACGCCTAGCGGCCTCTTCCGTGATCACATCCTCCGTGCTGCCGCTGTCAAACAAGACAACGACTCTCTGGCCACCTATGTAGCCAAAGGACTTGAGCAATTCGTTGCGCTCATACTCCTGGTCATGGGCGCCCTTCTGCTTATCTTCGAGCTCCCGGCTAATAATTGCTCCTACTGAAGCACCGGGGTTTGAAGAACTAGGGGTAGCCGCTGGGGTCTGTGTGGGAGCTGTGCTCACCACGGAAGCTGTGGAGGCGGCGGCGGGCTTTGGAGGCTTCTTCGGACAATCCCGAGAAGTATGTCCTTTTGTGTGACAAAAGTAACATCTACCCTCCTTCCTGTACTGAGCAAGCTCCTCAGCACTCAACTTGCCACCTGTCTTGCCTGCCTCCGCTTTCTGGTCTGGAGTAAGCTTAGACGCATTGTTCGAGTTCTTGGAGCCAGAGGCTCCCGGGCTCTGTCCTGGGGAAGACCCCGTCTGGTTCTGGCTTTTGCCCCCCGAGGTGTTAGCCTTGGGAGAAGCCGGCTGGGAAGTCTTGGGCTTGCCACCATTGTGTTTCATTTCTGCACTCTGCGCAAGCGAGAGTGCGTCCTCAAAGGTGGCTGGCCTAAACATACGCACCTCCCATTGGATTTGCGTGTCCAGGCCATACAAAAACTGCCCTTTCTTGTCCGCATCAGATAAGCCTAATTGTAGACACAAGGTCGAAATTCTATTGGCAAACTGAAGGACTGGTTGCGCATTCTGACGCGCACCCCTGAACTCGTCTTCGAGTCGCTCAAGGTAGTGGGGCGGTAAAAACCGCTGCTTAAGGTCACGGACGAACTCGTCCCACCCATAAGCTGCCATACCTGATCTGGTGTGGGCATGAGCCCACTGAGTCCACCAAGGAATGGCCTCACCTTCCAAATACCAACTGGCTAAGATCACTTTGTCAATATCTGATTTCCTAACTGCGGCAAAGTAAGCTTCAAATTGATGTAACCATGAATACAGAGTAGTGGGATCGAGTTTACCATTATACTTACTGAAGTTCATTTTCTCGGGAAAATGATTCGAGGGCGCCGCCGGTGTCAATCTGGCGTCCAAAGCTCGAAGGTAACGCTCGTGTTCCACTCGTCGCATGGCTTCGTCTTCACGTTGTCGAATCTCCAATGCCTGTATCTGCCTCTCAAGCAAGGAGCTTGACTGCGGCTGTGACCCCTCGAGAGGGTCCCTGTGACGAGGATCTGGTATCTGGGGTACGGAAGGAGAGGGAGGAGGAGATGGAAAACGCGACGCTGGAGAGCGAGAACGCTCCTCCAGAGCCAAAATCCGCGCCTTCTGCTCGTCCAACTTGGTTGTCTGGTCTGCGATTGCTCGCATCATCTGCTGGAACATGTCTTGTACACTCAAGCCGGGTGCCCGAACTGGGCTGCCTGGTGCACTCTGGTCCCATGGTTCTGGTTCTCTCTCGTCGCCAAAGCTCGCCATAGCGGGAATATGCAGTTCCTTTCCGGAACGCAATCTGACCATCCACTATCTGTGTGGGAGACTTCCGGAGGCTTCCGGAGGCTAAAAACCAACCGTCCTTCGAGGGACAGGAGTCACTCCGAAAGGGGTAGTCCACCGGCGTCTAAAAACCAACCACACGAGCGAAAAAATTTTCTGGTTTTCTTTGCTGAATCTTCGTCCTTGAAGTAGGCTCTGATACCACTGTAATATGCGGAAGCTTCGGAGAAGGATCGGTACTTCAAAACTCAGAAAACAGCACTCTTTTCGCGACGGAATTAACGCACAAAACTGAAAGACGATGTGCAGAAAATAGAGAGAGAAGGGGGAGATGGAGAGGACACAGTATTGGGTCCCAATTACCCTCTGTAGGGCCCCCACCACGGATGGTGTATTTGCTTTATTAGAATGATGTAAATCTGAAACAAATACAAAAGTACTTGACCTTTTCTTGGCTGGAAAACCTGCCCTTGACCTTCAGTCCTTCACCCCTTAGCTTTAGCAAACCCTTGGCTGTCCTGGCCCTTGAATGCTTGAGGCTCTTGGTGAATTATGAGATGCTTCTAATGAAACTATGGGCTGGGCTTTTATACTTCCCAAAACATCCAGTCGGCTGGTTTACTGAAGACCCACGACTGAGTCTGATTAAATAAATGCTTTCACACCTATTTTACTACTGTCCAGCCTGCGCATACCTTCTGGACAGCTATCTGACTGCTGGGCACCTTGCGTAGAGGTGTGGGACTGCCCCCCACACCTGGCCGACTGGCTGGGTAGGGCTTCTAGCCCTGTCGGCTGCCTGTCCAGCAGCCCTAGGGCTGGCTGACAGCCCCTCCAGCCCATGCCTTGGCTGGTGGGCATAGCCTTGGGCTCTCCTGGCCCCTTGGGGGTGGTTGGACACCTCCCCCATGCCCATACTACAAATGCAAGCTAGATCCTCCAACTTGGGGTAGCCCTATGGGCTGGCCCCATCTCTACATGCAATCCTACATGCCTACAGAAGCCTGGCATCCAGTTGCAAACCAGATACTCAGCACATCTGACATCATTCCAGAGGGAGACTCACAGCGCGGACTGGCACTGCTTCTTGTGCAGGACATTGCACACCTGACCTTGGACTCATGTGCAGGACAATGCACACCTGACCTCGGACGACTGAGATGGATCCCTGGCTGACTCGTCCCGGACTGGGCTCACATGGGACCAGTTCACCATCCCAGGTCCTGCACCTTCTGTACAGAATGTCTACGTGGCATCCAAGTGCGGGATGCACGTGACATACCGTCATCCGAACTCAACCGAACTTTAGTAGGTATGATGGTAAGTGTGATCATTTAGCAGTTAATCAATTTATTCATCAATTTAATGCTCATTTTCCTTTAGCTAGGATTACAGATCCTCAGGATAGAGTCCACGTAGCGGCTCCCCACCTTACAGGTGAGGCTGTCAATTGGTGGCAGCATCGGTCTAGTCTTCATACAAACCCGACCACAGGTGTCACAGCTTTTAGCTGGGATACATTTGTCCATGACCTAAAGACCAAATTTCTCCCTCCCCAGTATTTGACCAGCCTGGCACATGAGTTATATGGACTCAGACACAACAAGTCACTCGTGCTTCAATTTTCCGGCAAGGTTATAACTTTAGCACAACAGTTAGGGTTATCTGAGTAGACCAAGATGGATCAATTCATTCGTGGATTAGATCCTAATATCCTATTCACAGTTCGTAACTTTAAACCCAGTACATATGGCCGGGTTTTGACTCTAGCTCAAAATGAAGAAATGAAGATGAACGGAGGCAAGCCTAAGCAGTCGTCGCAGTCTAGTACCAAACCCTAGCAGCAGCAATCTGCTGCACAGCCAAGGAAAGGTAATGCGTCTTCTAAAGATGCTACGAAGGACGACAGTAATAACTCTAGTTCAAGGGGCAAGAAGGATAAGGAATCCAAGCCTAAGAAAAACTCTGAGGAAAAGGCTAATGCAGGCATAGGCATCACTGGAGGCTATCTTCCTCCAGAGGAGCAAAGGAAATACTCGTTAGAAAATAGATAATTTTTCTGTCATACCATCGGGCACGATAAGAAGGATTGCCAGAAATGGTAAGCGAAGCAAGCCTCCAAAGCTCCTTCTGTCACAGTTGCCACAACATCTCCAGCTCCTCCAACCCTGCCTACTACCACAAACACAGTGTTACATGCGGAAGCTCTGAGAGTCTTCTTTCAGCCCTAAACACCTCTAAGAACATGCTAATGCAAAAAACACAGATAGAAGAGAGAGAAGAGAGAGAGAGAGAGAGAGAGATGGCTGGAAAATCAATATCTTCATATGGTACAAAAAGGTACATAGGTTCTTGCAGCCATGGGCTGCCTTCCATGAAAAGGTGGAAACACCCAAAACAGTCCTCAATCCTAGACCCACTCCATAAGGGAGTGAATGAATCTAACTATGAGCATTAGTGCCTTTATATAGGCCCCTTGGACAACTAGAGTGCTGGCCGACTACTGGTCGGCCAGCCGACTGGACAAATTCAGCATAAACGCAAAGCCGACCTGTTCTCCATGCAGCAGACAGCAGCATCTTGCACTTCTACGCAAACGACAGGTCTTCCTTGTCCTTCTCCTAATCCAATACTTGCCAAATCTGCACTTCATGCTCCAAAATCCCTCGTTTTAATCTCTTTTTCTGGCTGCCCCTTCTGGACTAGCTTCAGAGAATGTCCATGGCAAACACCTATTCTAGATCTAGTCTAGACCCACACCCAAAGGGGGAGTGAATGAACAACTCAATGAGCCATGAGTGCCTTATATAGGCCCTTGGACAACTAGAGAGCTAGCCGACTGTTGGTCGGCCAGCCGACTGGACATAATCACGATAAACGCAGATCCCGACCTGTTCTCCATGCAACCGACAGTACACTATGCAGCCGACAGGTCATCTTGTCCTCTCCTAGTCCAACACTATCCATGACTTGCACTCCTCTGCTCCAAAATCTGGTCCTAACTGATTCTTACGTCCTCCTTTATCTGTTGCCCCTTCAGGACTAGCTTCAGAGAATGTCCATGGCAAATCTTGCACATGACATGCAGTTCAGCTTTTACCTTCTATGCATCCTATGCCATCCGTCGTATTTGATGCTAAGCAAGAGGGTGAGAGTGATGCTCCACAGAGAAGAGCCTCATCCGAGCTTATGGCTCTGCCAAGGGCCGACAGTTTGTAGTCCTCTTTGATATGGGCAGTTCTGAGGACGCCATGTCTCCCCAGTTGGCTAACAAAATGAGCTACACATTAGTGCCATATCATTTGGATGTGGACGGGTTCACACCTAGTCTCCGCACCCACATATCTCAGAAGGCACAGCAGTTTGTCTTTGTAGTTCAAAAGGCCTCATTCCAACGAGATTTCATTGTCTCGCCTCTTCTAGGGTGTGACATGATCTTAGGAATCCAGTGGTTTCATCAATATGAGCCTATTCACGATTGGGGACAGGACACTTTTACTATCTGTAAAGGTTTTCCTAAGCCCGTCATGATTCGTGAGGATAGAAGCATTCTTGGCATCCCATTGATTTCTCATCTCCAGGCCCAACGAGCTATCCGCAAGGGAGTGGAAGGGGCACTACTTTATGTTCGTGCTCAGATAGCCTCTACCTCGTCGATAGCAGTTATCTCATCTTCAGTCCCACAATTAGCAGACCTCCTGTCTAGAGATCACGATATTATGCTTAGGGACGATCTCCCGCTCAGTCTCCCTCCATCTCGTCCTAAGGATCATCATATCGACTTGGTCCTTGGATCAGAACCTCCTAGCAGGTGTTAGAAGTCATCTCCTGTCTTTCTGTAGGCACCAGGGCCTTTGTTGTGGGTGTGCCCGCCCTTATAGGTGTTTTCTCATTTTTCCTCACTCCCCGTATTTTTTACCTATTTTTTCTATGGCTTGGGAGGCAGCCCTGAGGTGGCAGGATGTCCTTGTCTGTAGTAGCCGACTGCAGCTGTATGTGTGTACTGATGCTGGCCGACTGTGTGGACACCTTCTTGGTGCTGGCCGACTGTACACAGTACTCGCCGACTAGTTTATAACCAATCGTGGTGGACATGCTCCTGTCGGCTGCCCTACAGCAGGCCGATTGCTGTAGGGGGACCATACCCCAGCCCCCTTGTCATAATCGTATCATTCCAAGATTCTTCTTGTGTATATAGAGCAGAGTTACACGCCTCTACCTCTCTCTCTCTTGTGCTGTTATTTTCTGCATTGTGTTTTGCTCGTGTTCCCAAATCTGGTCATCATCTCGGCTGCGTATTCTGACATGGTATCAGAGCCCGAGCGTGTGTGGTCCTGGGCAGCTCAAGCATGTGTGGTCCTGGGCAGCTCAAGCATGTGTGGTCCTGGGCAACCCCCTCGTGCCTCAGTGGCTTGTGGAGCTCGAATCAAGGGAGGGTGTTGGAAGGTTGGCGATTTCGAGCATGTGATCTATGGCTAGAAGGTGCCTTGGATTATCCCATAAGTGGAAGCATGGGAAGTTGAAGAGCCATATATAGGCTAGAGTGACACCTTGTCATAATCATCTCCTCCGACCGGTGTTTGGGAGGTAGCTCACCGTGAGACGGGAGCCCGGTGGAGGGATGCTACAGTGCCCGTGTTGGGGGTGTTCGTGGAGCTTAATGGTGATGCGTCTCCTACATGCGTTAGTCTTCTGCTGCGCATTCTAACGTGGTATCAGAGCCTAGGCTCTAGATAGTTCTTGGGATTTGTGTGAGCAAGAGGGGGACTGTTGTGTTGCTGATTGGTGGACTGTTCGAGACTGTTCGGGAAGAGGAGAAGCAAGAGGACGACGGGCTGATTAGCTGGACAGCCACTTGTTGCAGGTGTAAGTTTTTCTTTGTTCCCACCCACCCACCCTTTTTCAGAGTACATCCCCACAATGGCAGATCTGTTAGAGATGGCCGAGAGGCATGTGAAGATCCCTACACTCCCCACATTCCCAGTGGACCGTCAGTTGGACGGGAACAACTATGGCATATGGAAGATTATGATGGAATCTATTCTGGAGTCTTACGACGATTTCGTCGTTGTTGGAGTTCCACGGCCGGAAGTAGAGGAAGGGGAGTTACCGTCGATCCGAAAGGACCGGGAGGCACAGGCACAGATGTGGGATCGTGTCAACGCCAAGGTCCGTTCGTTTATCTTCCTCAACTGCACACCGCAGGTAATCAATCATGTAAAGCATATGACGCTGGCCAGAGGTATATGGCAGCATTTGGCCTCTCTTTACAGCAGGGTATCGCCCATGAAGAGGATTTCCTTGGAAGTACAGATGCGGATTATGAGCCCTGCAAAGTCGTCGACGATGCGGGAGCATATTAACAAGCTGCAGGCTCTTCAGCAGGAAGTTCTTCAGGCTGGGAAGGAGATATCGTCAGAGGACATGGCCATAACGTTGCTGTCACATTTGCCCTCTCAGTACTCAGCATTTTACTTGTCTTTGATTACCAGTGTGGCAAGCTCAGCACCATCACATGGGAGGAGCTTGTGCCCAGGGTCTTGGACCAAGAGGAACTATTCACGAACCCTCCTCAGGGTGGAGGTTCGGAGGCCTTAACTGACCAACGGTCGAAAGGCCGTAACACGGACAAAGGGAAGGCTTCATCAGAGAAGTCTTCTAAGAAGAAGTCCGTTACTGACCGTGAGAAACTAAAGGCAGAGAGGACCTGTAAGCTCTAATCGCTGCTAGTTTCTTTGAGTCGACACCTCCATTTGACATCAATTGCACTGGCAAGCTCGGCATGTTGCTGACCTGAAAGACAATATATCATAGTTGCTGGACATCTGCTGCAATGGGTGCCACGTCTGTAACCTAGTGTGCGGAAGCCAACTGTCGCTGCTGCCAATGGTCAGCCAGTCTACGGCGCTATTACAACAGGTGGCACGTCTACTCCTACACCGACATTCTGATCCGCCGCCTCAAAAACTAGCGCGTCGATGTGCATTGTCGTACACCGTGACCCCATTGTTATCCTCAATCCATGATATGTCACGCACAAGCTACGTAGGTCATTCCTCAGCCATAGTAAGTCAGTCAGTCAGTCAAGTCCCTTAACCCACTTGGAGAGAATCATTCATGCATGTAGAGTCAGTAGAAACCTTAGGGTTTGCATTAGAAAGCATTCTGCATATTGCATATCATTCATCCATTGCACATAGACCATTGCAGAAGCCTTAAGATATTTATTAGCATTTATCTTGCATTTTTTCCATATTTTCCAGCATTATTTCAGCATTTAATGCCATTATCCATCATAATGTCATTATTTCAGCATTTAACGCCATTATCCATCATATGCAAGTCGTGTAGCAATTATTGTCCAGTCGGCCAGCCCCTCACCAACAGACCAGCCACTTAGAAGCATATAACTAGTCTTGCCATTGCATCATTCCATCATCCAATCATCAAGTGTTACAATCCACAGCCCAGGAGCATCATCGCTTGCATAATCAGCCACACATCAGTAAAATGCAGCATACAGAGTAGCCGGCCAGCATCAGATCATCATCATCCTTGCGTTTTTCAGTCCATCCAGCAACCGGCCAGCAATAGAGCATCCTCAGCCTTGAGTTTTCAATCTTGAACCAGTTTTCAGCATACATATCATCATCGTCTTGCTACAACACTTTGGTGAAGGTAACCCACATTCATTCGTTCATTTTCAGCATTCATACATAACTTAAAACAGTCCCAAACAATCCATACCTCAGCCTCAGATTTGCAGCCTTCCTTCATTCCATTGGGAAGAGTGCATAGGCTCGAGATCGGTCATTATTGGTGCTTCTACTGTTGGGTATAAAGTCCCAGTTTCGCCTCCAGACCTTGATCATCGCGTAGCTCTTGTCGAGAGCTTCGCGGCCATATATTTACTTGTACATTTGGCCCTCATTTGGGCCTTGTAAAGGCATTCTTTGTATTTGGTCCGCCGGGCGCCCCATAAGTTGGGCGCCCGCCCATACCCTTGTATTACTATAAATACGAGGTCTCCCTTGAGCCTCAATAAGACATTCAAGATATTCTTGAGCATTGTGTGAGTTCTCTCTCTCTCTCACTCTCACTCTTCTCTATCTCCTCTGCACTTCCTTGGCTAAGGCTCTTGTGTTTGAGTCATTCTCTTCCAACAACTGGTATCAGAGCTATGGAGGGAAGCTGTATGCAGAAGCTATGGAGTTAGAGGTGTCTTCCACCACTTGACTACGGGATCGTCAAACACCTCCCTTTTTATCATCAAGATGGTGCGTTTTTCTTTCTAGAGTGCTGCGTTTTTTTTTATTCTCTCCCTCTGCTGCCCCCTTGTGCTGCGTTTTTTTCTCTCCCTCTGCTGCCCCCTTGTGCTGCGTTTCTTCTATCCCTTGCTGCCCCTTGTGCTGCGTTTTTTTTTGCACTCCATTGCTGCGTTTCTGTCCTGCGTTTTTGGTGCTGCGCTGCTGTAAACAGCAGCGTTTTCTGTGGTCTTGTTCTCTGCCTGCTGTACGGCTGCCATCAGCAGCAGCTAGGGCTGCAGCCAGCAGCCCCACGACTACCAGCAGCAGCTAGGGCTGCAGCCAGCAGCCCCACGACCACCAGCAGCAGTCCGGGCTGCAGCCAGCAGTCCCACGGCCACTAGCAGCAGCCGTCTTTGCCTCACGGCCCTCCAGCAGACGGGATCTTCGAGCAACACCAAAGACAGCAACTTTCTGCCCCTCGGCGAGTTTACATCGACATCTGGTGATTCTCTTCCGACGTCACCTTCACTTGAAGTTGTTTCATCAATCTACGAGCATCCTACAAGTCAACCCATATCTGGTACATAACATCTTGCTATTACTTACTTTCTGAAGTGTCAGTTTGATAAGTCATGGCGTCTACAAGTGATCTTAAGGGTCTACTAGAGATTAAGAAGTTTGCAGGCACTGGGTTTGATCTTTGGAAGGTGAGGATTCAGAATATCCTCTATCTGCGGGAATGTGATACTGCACTTGAGCAGTTCAAACCCGCTGCTATGACAGATGATGAATGGGGAATCCTGAACAGAAAGGCCGTTGCCTATCTCCAGATGGCTGTTGCTGATGAGGTTCTTGTAGACCTCAAAGGGCTGACAACAGCCTATGCCGTTTGGGAGAAGCTGAGAAGCACCTATGAGATCACCACGCCAGTGAACCAGGTACATCTCATCAGGAAACTCATGAATATGCAACTTGATGATTCTAAGAATGCAGTAGAGCATATTACTACTTTCACAGGGGTGCTTAATCAGATGCAGGATTCTGGATTGCCTGCTTTTGATGATAAGTTGAAAGCTATCTTTTTGCTCACTACTTTGCCTGACTCTTGGGAAACACTTGTGGTGTCACTTGGGACAAATCCCAACCTAACTTTTGATGGAGTCAGGGGTGCTATTCTCAATGAAGATATCCGGAGGAAGACCTCAGAGACTAGCGGTTCAGCAAATGTCTCACGAGGAAGGACGACCAAGCGGGGAAATACTACTACCAATTCAAAGGGTAGAAGCAAGAGCAAGGGCCAGCAGTCTGATGTTACATGCTACCAGTGTGGTCGTAAAGGCCACAAGAAGCCAGATTGCAAATTTTACAAGATGGAGCAAGACCGGAAGAAGAAATCCAGTCATTCAAATGACAAAAAGAAGGAAAAAGAGAGTAATTCCAGCAAAGCAGAAGAGTTTGAAAAGGACAAGAGCAAGGCCAATGTGGCCTCTGGTGTTGTCATAGAGGAACTGTCTGACTCAGATGATGTGCTATGTGTTTTTTCTGCTAATGCACTTGATGTTCATAACTTGCATGTCACAGAACCAGATGTTATTCATGCCTTGATGTATGAATCTGATGTGCTTTCACAGACTTGGATTATTGACACGGGTGCCTCTTTTCATGTAACTCCTATCAAGGAGTGTTTTGCAACTTTCACTGCAGGCTCCCGAGGAAAGGTGTTCTTGGGGAATGATCATGCTTGCAATATTGAAGGTATGGGCACCGTGAATTTGACTTTGCAGGATGGTAGTGAGTTTGTGCTGCCAAATGTGAGGTATGTTCCTGGTTTGAAAACCAGTCT
This sequence comes from Cibotium barometz, assembly GCF_041138505.1. Taxonomy (NCBI): domain Eukaryota; kingdom Viridiplantae; phylum Streptophyta; class Polypodiopsida; order Cyatheales; family Cibotiaceae; genus Cibotium; species Cibotium barometz. The sequence continues at coordinate 6,307,839 of NC_141089.1, read as the reverse complement.
CTTGTCTGTGGGCCAGCTTGATGCCTTGGGATACACGGCCATATTTGGAAATGGCACATGGAAATTGACCAAAGGCACAAGGCTGATTTCAAAAGGATGCAAGAAAGGAACATTATATAGCCTTCATGGTCAGGCTTTGTCTGGTAAGTTTATTGCTTTTGCAGAGGTACGCTCCCACATGGAGCTTTGGCATAAGAGACTTGGCCACATGAGCCAAAAGGGTCTCTCCATTTTGTCCTCTTTGAACAAATTTGATGCAAAAGGAAGCAAGCTTGATTTTTGTAATGATTGCTTGTATGGGAAACAAAATAGGAGTTCTTACTCCTCTCGTGCCTCTCGCAAGGCTGAAAAGTTGGACTTGGTCCACTCTGACATATGCAGCATGCCCATTAAATCTAAAGGTGGTTCAAAGTACTTTGTGTCTTTTGTGGATGATCACTCACGAAAAGTATGGATCACTTTGTTGAAATCTAAGGATGATGCTTTTGCTGCATTTCAAAAGTTTTATGCATTTGTTCATACTCAAACAGGAGTGAAGATTAAATGCTTACGCACTGACAATGGGGGTGAGTTTGTTAGTACTAAATTTCAGAAGTTTTGTGATGATAATGGCATTAAGAGGGAACTTACACCCCCCTATAGTCCCTCTTCAAATGGTGTGGCTGAAAGGTATAATCGTACACTGTGTGAAAGAATTCGATGCATGCTGTCCACAGCTAATCTCTCTCAGGATTTTTGGGGAGAAGCCTTGAAAACTGCAGTTCATGTTTGCAATCGATCTCCACACACAGCTTTGAAAGGTGGAATCCCTGAGGAGGTTTGGTCTGGCAAACCGTCCTCATATGCCCACTTACGCATCTTTGGTTGTGATGCATATGTGCATATCCGCAAGGAAGACCGGAACAAGCTTGATGCTAAGTCCGAGAAGGGCACCTTCGTTGGCTACGGTGATGAAGGTGAGATGGGCTACCGTGTGTGGTTGCCATCAACCAACAAAGTGGTTCGCAGCCGGGATGTTGTATTTTATGAGGCAAAGCTGCTCCGTAATGTTTGTGCCTCTCATGGTGATCAGAAAAAGGTCAAATTTCAGCAAGGGCAGCCACCCATTGATGCTGAAAATGAGCCCCAGGATGCTTCACAAAGGGCTGAAGATAATGAGTCCGTGATATTTGAGCCAGAAGAGGTTGGACAGCCGCTTCATGCTCCTGGAGGTGTAGGGCAGCAACCCCTATATGCTGAAAATCAGGCTGTTCGTGAAAACCCGCAGCCTTTTGATGCTGAAATTATGATTCCTCCCGATATTGACCCCCAACCAGCCAATGATCATTGGGTACGGAGGTCTACTCGCTTTCGGAGGGAACCTCAGCGTTTTGATCCCTCTTTGCAACATGTTTTGCTTACAGATGAGGGTGAGCCTCTTACTTTCAAAGAGGCTAAGTCTTGTGAACTCCGAAACAAGTGGGAGCATGCTATGCAGGAGGAGATTAAGTCTCTACATGCAAATGACACTTGGGACTTGGTTGAGTTGCCCAAAGGAAGGAAGGCTATTCCTAACAAGTGGGTGTACAAAGTCAAGACAGTTGACGGCCAGCCTAAGTATAAAGCCCGCCTTGTTGCTAAGGGCTATGCTCAGAAGGAAGGGATTGATTTTCAGGAGGTCTTCTCTCCTGTGGTCAAAATGACCACCCTTCGTGTTTTGTTTGCTCTCACTGCTGTTTTGGATTTAGAACTGTATCAGATGGATGTAAAGACAGCTTTCTTACATGGTGATTTAGATGAAGAGCTGTATATGAAGCAGCCTGAAGGCTTTGTCATTCCTGGCAAAGAACATCTGGTTTGTAAGCTGAAGCGCAGTCTCTATGGGCTGAAACAAGCCCCGAGGCAGTGGTACAAAAAGTTTGATGCTTTCATGCTTAACCAAAAGTTTAATCGTAGCCATGCAGATCATTGCTTGTATACTAAAACTGATGCAGATGGCAGCCCAGTGATACTTGTGCTGTATGTTGATGACATGCTTCTTGCAGGGAAGAATAAGAGCATTTTGGAAGCTCTTAAGGACCAGCTGAAGTCAGCTTTTGCTATGAAGGACTTGGGTTCAGCTGAACATATTTTGGGTCTTCGGATTAGACGGGACAGAGCACAGAAGTTGCTTTTCCTCTCACAGGAGAAGTATATCCAGAAAGTCCTTGATAGATTTAACATGGCTGATTCTAAGCCTTTGGGTGCTCCATTGCAGCCCTATGTTAAACTATCCAAGGATGATTGCCCAAAAGATGATGATGCAGCCAATACTATGCGTGGGATCCCTTATGCTTCTGCTTGTGGATCTCTTATGTATGCTATGGTTGCTACACGGCCAGACATTGCTCATTCAGTGGGAGTAGTCAGTCGTTTTATGTCCAACCCGGGCAAAGCACATTGGGATGCTATAAAGTCTATTTTGAGGTACTTGAAGGGGACACAGAAGAAATGCCTTATGTATGGTAAAGGTCCACTTGAGGTGCAGGGTTATTGTGATTCAGACATGGCAGGTGATTCTGATACCCGCAAGTCTACTAGTGGGTACATCTATACTCTTGCAGGTGGTGCTGTTTCTTGGTGCTCTAGACTCCAGAGGATAGTAGCACTTTCTACTACTGAGGCCGAGTACATCTCCGTCACAGAGGCTTCTAAGGAGGCCATTTGGTTAGCACGCCTTGTCACAGAGTTTGGATTGCCAGAGAGGGCTCCGGTCCTTGGTTGTGATAGCCAGAGTGCCATATACCTGGCTAAGAATGCCATGTTTCATGCTCGTACCAAACACATTGATGTACGGTATCACTTCATCAGACAGGTGCTAGATGATGGCTTGATCAGTTTGGTCAAGATTGGCACTCATGAGAACCCTGCAGATGCTCTCACCAAAAGTTTGCCAAAAGCACAGCTTGATATGTGTCTACAGCGGGTGGGAGTTACATAGCTTAGAGGAGCTTCACTGGCCCTTTAAGTGGGAGGTTGTTGGGTATAAAGTCCCAGTTTCGCCTCCAGACCTTGATCATCGCGTAGCTCTTGTCGAGAGCTTCGCGGCCATATATTTACTTGTACATTTGGCCCTCATTTGGGCCTTGTAAAGGCATTCTTTGTATTTGGTCCGCCGGGCGCCCCATAAGTTGGGCGCCCGCCCATACCCTTGTATTACTATAAATACGAGGTCTCCCTTGAGCCTCAATAAGACATTCAAGATATTCTTGAGCATTGTGTGAGTTCTCTCTCTCTCTCACTCTCACTCTTCTCTATCTCCTCTGCACTTCCTTGGCTAAGGCTCTTGTGTTTGAGTCATTCTCTTCCAACATCTACAGCCGTGTACAGTTCAGCCCGACTCTTGGTCCTCCGAGATCTTGCGTTTGGCTTATCACATCAGTCCAAAGTCATTCTCTTCAAAGTAATAAAGCAAATACTATTCCGGTAACGAGATAGGGGCCCCTTTAGTGGGTAATTCAGGACCCAATCTGGTGTGCAGTTTCTATCTCTCTCTCTAAATCTTTTAAAGTTTGAAGTCTCATAAAAGTGGATTGCTAAACTCATGAAACTCACGATACAAAAGGCAATAGTAAAGCTTGGAGCCATAAATGTCATGTGCATCATAGATGCCATGGACATTCTAAGGGCTAAATCCAGAAGAGGCAGCCAAACAAAGAGTATGAACCAGGTAGAATGATTGAGCACAGAGCACAGAGCACTTGTGGCAGTGAAAAGTGGAGCAGGACTTGGAGCAAGGCATGGAAGAAGCTGTCGGCTGCCAGAAAGGACTGTCGGCTGACGTCAGCAGTGCCAGAAGTGTGTCAGCCTGCAGGCGCTTCATTGTGTGTAAACTAGAGTCCAGTCAGACAGCGTTTCCAGCAGTCGGGCAGCGCTGAAAAGCTTGTATGGTCGTGGAACTGCCCGACCAGCAGTCGGCCAGTTGGCCAAACCTGGAAAGGTCCTATAAAAGGGGACCTTGTGCTCATTGTGTTAGCCATTCATTCCATTAGGGACTGGGTCAATAGGAGTCCCATAGGGGGACAGATTTTTGGGTGTTTACACCTTTTTATGAAGGCAGCCTAGGGCTGTAGACTGAGTACCTTTTTGTACCATATCAATATACTGAATTTCCAGCACATCTCTCTCTCTCTACTCTCTCTCTATATCTGCGTTTTGCATCAGATGGTTTTCCAAGAGTGTTTAGGGCTGAAAGAAGACTCTCAGAACTTCCGCGTGTTACAATAAACCACATCTGCGTCATGATCAAAATGGACTTTGGTACAATGACTGATGGGTTTAGGGTAGGGCTTCCTTGGGAAGGCAAACATGATCAGCCTCCAAGGGTTTGAAAGGGATGTGAAAGGTGAGGATATCTAGTATCAAACCTAGTGTGCCCATTAAATGATCAACGATACTCGATCCACCTTTGTGTGGAAAGCAAGTCAGTCCCCTGGAGGATGGCCATCTAGTGAGACCATTGTAAATGATGAGCCCATGCACTGTAGATGTCCTGACGCTAATTAGGCCACGTGCCAACAGCCAGACATGCAGAGAGTTGGTCAGCAGATAAGATGCCCAAGTCAAGACTCAAGTAGCCCAACTACATAGGTCTCAACAAGACCCGACTATTCAGCAAGTCTGAAAAGTGGGGTCGCACAGACCCGATAATAGGTTGGGCAGGTTGAGGAGCTGGTCAATTTAATTGGGCAGTAGCAGCATGCTCAAGCTCACCACCCAACCATAGATCCAGTAACCTTGAGCATAAGGGTCAACATTCCCATCCATACAGACCATATCAATAAGCCCTGATGTCCCATACCACCAGGACGACCCACCCGAAGGCCATTGGCAGACTTTCTGCGTCACTATTAACTGGCAAGAGTGGCTTAGCACTCTCATGGCCCAAGAACTGACAATCATAGCACAAGGATACAATAATACCATAACCCTCACCATAGTTGTCACGGTACGAAAATACGATACCGTACGGTACGATACCGTACGGGAATATTCGGTACGATATGAAATTTTGGGATACGGTACGATAAAATACAGTTTTTATTTTTTACACTTACAAGCTATGGAGCTTCAAGCTTGAATGTGAGGGAAGGTTGGGAGGGGAGGAGTCTACAGTGCTTGAGAAACCAGTACATGGATATGTGTCTCTCCCGGTTGGATCTCCCGATTGTCTCCAAAAAAGAACCTGGATGGGTAATGCAATACCAAAGGTCTCCTAGTGTAGCGTTTATGACTAAGGGACCGTCCTTGCACAAATACGAGGAGTGCATCTAGGGTGATAAGTTTAGGGACTCCTCTCTAGATCAAAATGGCCATGTCCAAATGTTCTCCCTTGTGCATAACTTGAGAATCTAATTGTCTAGCCTACCTATACCAAGGATCCCCAAGTGATGTAGCAAGATTCTCTCATCCTACCAATCAAGTGTACACTACCAGTCTACCTCGCCAGATTTTTTAGGTCTCTCCACAACCCCATATGGAATACTGAGTGGACACGAAAGTTGCGAAGTATTGCGAGCATTTGGGATCTTCGTAAAGCAGGGTTTCTATTTTTTTTTAGCATTTGGAATTTTTTTTTCAAGGAAAAAAAAATTTGGGGGGGGGGGGGAAAATAACTAACTAACTAACTCGTACCGTACGATATCGTACGAATTCGTACGGTATCGTACCGTATGACTCGTACGTACGAATAGGTTCGTACGCGTACGAGAAACAACTATGACCCTCACTTACATAGATTTTTCCGATAAAAGCTATACTTACGGGATTATTCACTCACTTATAAGTTATTTATAAGCCTTGACCGTTATAATCAGCCTGCTTTCCTAGTCCCTGGACTTCCTAGTCCCTGGACTTCCTAGTCCCTGGGCTTCCTAGCCCTCAGATTACATCACTACCCCTCTGGTTAGCATCAGGTACAAAACACCAATTGCTATCAAGGCAGGCCAAGGTAAGTCCAAGCAATTGTGCAGTTTAGATGTCAAAGATGCTTCTTCTGCCAAGTGTTGGCCACAAGACATGCAGATAGTGATCAGTAGGCAAGATGCCCAAGTAAGGCAGCCGTGCAGCCCATCTGAACAGGTTTCAACAAGACTAGACGGATCTGGACACATCAGGCAGAGACCGGGCAGGCCTGGGCAGAGACCGGGCAGGCCTGGGCAGAGGCCAGGAAGCAGCAGCAAGACAAGCAGCCTACACAAGGGCAGATAGCCCTATCAATAAGCCCCTCCCTCCTCTTCTGATTTCAGCAACCTGAACTCAGATCTAAATCAGCTCAAGCAGAATCAGGGACAGGTCAGCAAAGCAACACTGACAATCAGCACTCCTCTTCAGTAGAGAAGCAAAGGCATTGGGGTTTTACTCAGGACCTGCAAAACAAAGGTGATCCGGGAACCCCAGTCAAGATGCAGTCTGTATCCAGTAAGTACACATTCGGATCAGCAAGTTTCAGTCTTCTATACAGCCCGGATACACCAGCGCTCAACTAGCGCAAGGAAGGGGGATATCTTCAGGTCAAGGATTAAGATCTGCATTGTACTCATTTCAGCTTCATATAGTAAAACCAATACACCAAAAGGTAGGGGCCCTTCAGTGAGTTGTTGGGACCCAATGTTCTGTCTCTCTCTCCTCTCTTCTCTTCATTTGAAGCACCAAAGCAATAAATCGTACGCCTGAACAGTAGTATCAGGCTCCCACATGTGACCCATCCACTTGACTTGAAGGGCCAAAACTGGTGTGGGCACCCAGATGTGAATCTAATGATTGTGCAATAATCTTCCAAATCAAAGTTTTTGACACTGCTTCAAAAGCATCTCCCTTTTAAGAATTGTGTATTGCTGTATGGCCATCTTTTTTGACTCTCGTGTCCCTGTGCAGAAGCAGTGCCAAACTGTAGTGTTCAAGTGTTGAGTGAATCTCTTTTACTACATTGATAATCTTGTCTTATACCTTCCATGTCTCCGTTCCTTGCCCTATCCAGCCCTTCTGCAACAATAAACCCTGTGTTTACCCCTTTCTTCTTACAGACTAAAAGATCTTTCATTGATTAGAGAGCAACATAATGAGAGCTACAGCTCCCACAACCCACTTAAGAAGTCAATACACTGCCCCTGGACCATCAGCCCAAATGGAAGGTGAATTTCATAGAAGAAAACTAGCGAATCTTGCTACTAATGTGGTTCAGGTGAGAGAAGCTTACAGCCAATGTGGCTCAGGAGCTATTCATTCAATTATAGCTAGTCATCGTTTCTTTGTGTAAAGGAGGGCAAAGATGACTTTGCCACAACCCCAATTGTCTCGCTTCCTAAGTGGTAGGAGGAAGCCCAGGTCCCTAGTGACCCTGTATTTCTTAACCAATGTCCATGCTGTCCAAGTCAAGGACAAACGTTTACTCATTTGACCCACACATCTCTGCATTTCCTTGAAAACACATGGCCAAAAGCTAGATATTGGACCTATAGTGCCTACACCACTAAGCGCCCTAATGATTAAATAAACTGTCTGTACCTAAGATACCATGGATCAATGGGTTCTCTTAGCATTGAGAAATTAAAATGTACATCTAGCCACCCATTCCCATCTCTGACACTTGTCATGCTCCGGAGGAAGGCTGAGAACATGATGCATGTAGCTCCTGAGTTGTGTACTGCTTTTGCAAGTTCTGCGGTAAAATCACGGCAAAAAACGAGCAGCATTGTAAACAATCCTGTATAGAGGGTAAGATCACCTACCGAAGACATATGCAGTAGCTGCATTGAATTCACTGCGAACTGTGGTGTCCCCATCTGCATACCAGGCCACTTCGTCTCCCTTCTGGATTTCCCTCGAGCTGAATCATGGGCAGATGGACCATGGTAAGCACAAATTCGTGGATTCGCATACAGAAGAACGGCCGATGAGAACAAAATGTGATGCTCAAGAGAGCCGACCTGAGGGGGCGGAAGCGGACGGTAACGGTGACATTTTCCTTGGCCCTGGTCGTGCTGTTGAGATGGTCCATTCTCTCCGAAGTGGGGGTGTTGGGGCTGCCGGAGCCGACTGAGGAGTTGGAGCTCAGGTGGAGCTTCTGCGGGGTGGGAAGCGTTGGCGGCGGTAAGGCCCTTCCTCGGCCCGGAGTAGAAGACCTTCCTGGGAGCGAGGGGGTTTTTGAGACCGAACTAGATCCAAAGGAAGCTGTCGAAGAAGGGAATTGCCCCGGCAGCTTGCCATTGACAGAGGCGGGCTTGCGAAACCGGAAGGGCGAGATCGTTCTCGGCTTGGATGATGATGACGACATCGCTGTTGCTGCTGCTGCGGAAGGGCGGAAATTTGCATGAGCACGAGCTACCCGTTGCAGGGGAAGGGCGGATGGCTCTATGAGAAGAAATTAGAGTTACATCACAGAGGAAGCAGCAGGTAATGTGGGGGGGGGAGTGGGTTTGACAGAGAAATTAGGATTTATCGAAGGAAAAGAGGAGACAAAAGCAGACCTCGAATCGCAGATTGGCGTCAAGGTAGAATTTGAGCTTGTGGCTATGGCGAGGAGAAATGCAGAACTGTAGAAATTGAGGCTTTTTGCAGAGAGAAAAGGGAGGTAACCTGGCAGAGAAGCAAGGGGGGGGGGGGGGGCGAGCAGAATGGAGGGGGCCTGTTTTTTGCTGTTGGTTGCTGCTGTTTTTTGTTTTTGCGTTGCCTTTCACGGGCTGCGGCGACAGACGTGCCAGAAGGCGGGAGCGTGATGACCCCTCCAATGCATAGTACTTTTACTTTTTCTCTCTCATTTCCTCTCCACAAACTGATCATATTTTCAAACCCCCCACCACATTTCTTTCATATCTTTGCTTGTGTGACACTGCCTACTTTTCCCCCCATCCTTTGAATCTCTTCTCACCCACCTCATGCACATGTCCTCTAAGGCCCCAGTCACACGGCACAAAAGTGAGGTTACACTGTTGACCACGTAGAAATGTATGCATATCAGCTCGTGTCCGATGCTCGTATTCACACTAGGGCGACCTGACTGGTGGGAAGCTAGTCGTCGCGGTTTGCGTGCTTTCATGGAAGACAGTGGAAACATGCGCCGCCAAATATTCTAGCCAACTAAAAAGGTGCCATGCGAAAGGTTGAGATTGGTTTGCCACTCTAAGATTTGTGTTGCGGTCGAAGCTGGAAGGCCGGAAGAGAAACCAAGAATTTGTGCCATGAGCTGGCAATCCACATTAGGTCTAGCACATTATGTCTGTAATCTGTGCTCACGTGAGCCCTTAAAACAATTGGGTGATGACCCTAAAGGCCGAATTCTGCCACCCTAGTCTGAAACCCTCACACACACGCATGTGCGTGCACATGTATAGCTTGTAACGTGTTTTGGTAGTTTGCCTACGCGTTACACCACATGTGGTGTCCCTCTGAGTTGCCTCTCTCAATTGATGTCCTTGTTTAGAATAGTTTGGCTACACATCACACCACATCTCATGTCATGGCCATGGCCTTTGCAAGGGATACACTCATTACATGGAGTGCCACGTGTACCATCTCATAAGGGAGAAGGTCACCATGGAAGCTTACATGAAGCAAGAAGATGATTAATCTCTCGTTATTAGTAATGTGATTAGTTACATGCTTAAGCTCATAGTTGGCTTTTATACTAGAGCTCCTTTACACACTACATTATTAATGTCCACCCTTGTGGCCTTGGCCCTTAGCCCTATGTCCACACTAATTATCCACCCTTGTGGACTTGGCCCTATGTCCACACCAATTATTCACGTCCCATGGCCTTTGGCCCATACAAGTATATACAAAATAAGAGTAACCACATTACTGACTCCCTCCCAATCACCATCCCTATTTTAGTTTTGGCTACACATCATGCCATTTCTCATTTCATAGCCATGTCCTATGAGTTGCCCCCTTCTCTAGTCACGTCGCCCATGATGATCATATCCTCTTAGTTGCCCCTTTTGATCAACATCCCTATTTTACTAGTTTGGCTACACATCACACCACATCTCATGTCATGGCCATATCCTTTGAGTTTCCCCTCTTAATTGACTTCCCCCCTTTGAGTAAGAATACATAAAGCTTATAATCAAGACCTTGAATTTTCGTATCGACGTCACACCAATACATGTCACTTCTTGTAAGCTCTAATCTGAAGTTTTGGGACCCATGTGAGTGAATGCATGGAATGAACCTCTCTACAAGGGAAATTTTGTTGTGAACATCATACACAGCACAACACACTCACTTATTTTTACTTTATGTGGACGCATATTTGGCAATAGCGCATGATGAAATCCTTCATCTTTACTTTTAACACAATACATTACATATGTTCTTAATGTCTTGTCCTCAAGAATATGTTGCTTTTTCTTGATAATAACAAGAATTCCTAAAAACATGCACCATGAGAGATGTTTAAACACAAGCCATAATATTTAGTGGGTTTAGATGTGAGTATTTCTAGGATTCAAGAGAGAGACATATTTGTTATTTTCCTAAAATACAAAATGTAACACCTTCCCATAATGTGTTTCATCTTCTTAACATTCAATCATGGTGCTAACAATGTACTAAAGCTCACATCACAAATGCTAGCAAGGAAAAAGTGGCTTGTACAAAAACCAACATTTAAAACACATCAATGGATAGTGAAGTGTACAAAAAAAGGGTTTTTATGTGGGTGAGGTCTCCTACTTTTTCTTTTAAAGCATGAGAAATGATGAACCTACTATGTGTATTACAAGATAGAGCTCTTTAAAGTTAAACTCTATAGTGTAAAATAAAGCGACTTATACAAAAACCATCATCTAAAACACATCAATGGATATTGAAGTGTACATAAAAAGGTCTTTATGTGGGTGAGGTCTCCTACTTTTTTTTAAAGAACACAAGCAATGATGGACCTACTATGTGTATTACAAAATAAAGCTCTTCAAATTCAAAATCTATAATGTAAAATAAAGAATCTTGTACCAATCCATGTGAATGCATCCCTTTTATAATTGCACTTCAAGGTGAAGCTATGTGGCTTTATCTCATCGTTTAAAGCATACATTGCGAGTAATTGAAAATATACACACCTTTATTAAATGGATGTTTGAAAGGAATATTGGAGAGGTGATAAGATGTGTGTTTACAAAAACATTATTACACAAGTGATAAAAAGCTTCACTTTAATCAAATTTATGTAAGGATTTTATTGTGAATGTAATTTGAATTCTATCTTCATTTCTTACAAATCACCACTAATAATGGAAAGCTCATGAATCAAGTAGTGTAAAAACAAAAGTCATAAGATTTTATTGTGAATGTAATTTGAATTCTATCTTCATTTCTTACAAATCACCACTAATAATGGAAAGCTCATGAATCAAGTAGTGTAAAAACAAAAGTCATAAGATTTAATATTCTTATATATCCTTCAAATATTTTCATGTGCTTGAAGGGGAATTCGTGTGGCAAAGTGTATGGGACCTAATTTTCATTGCCACCTTGCATAAAGATCTCTCTCTCTCTCTCTCTCTCTCTCTCTCTCTCTCTCTCTCTCTCTCTCTCTCTCTCTCTCTCTCTCATGCTCTTAAATATTACCAGGGTGTTGATGTCATCAATATCTTGGATATATATCCAACTTAACCATATTGTTATTGCCTTTAATCTAATGTAAAGACAAACAATAAAGGCATTGGTCTTTAGTTTTTGTAGTATTTAAGGTGTTTTGACTTTTCAAAACCTTGGTGTGTATCTTTAGGTAGCGAATCTCTATAATTAGTTACCATACTACAACAAACTCTTGAGGAGCATTCTATATGCTCTTTTAAATGGTGATCTGAAGCAATGTTGATGTTCTACATGGATAAATTAGATGATGCCATTTGCTTTATGAACATAGGGGTGTCAAAACGTTTGTCTACGAAGCTTCAATGATTTTTTGATCCTTGTTGGAAAAGGGATGTTATCAAAGGAGAGTCATTATAAATTAAGTGGTTCGTCATAAGTAAGAGAAGCTTCCAAATATAAAACCCGACATCTTAAGTTTTCAAAACTTTTAACATAGATTCCTATATCAAGCTTTATTTGCTTCTAGAGTGTCACGTTGCTAATAATGCTTGTAGCCTTTGGTATACAAAGAAAAAAAGCTAACAAAGAAGTGGTAGGATTACACACTAGCAAAGAAGGGGAGATGGCATGTGAGGTAGGAAAAAAACAACAAAGAAGGGGACAAAGTGATATGATTGTCAAGGGCAAGGTCTTCAAATGTTAAATGGGCAGGAAGCTCAAATCTCAATGGTGATGAATCACTTTTATCTTCCTTATCATTAATAGTTATCCATTTGTGTAATATGTTTCTGTAAAGTGTAGCATGATGTGTACTATGGCAAGAATGAAAATTATAATTTGTTATATATTAATTGGCTATATGGTAGAGCTTTCATATGTATATGTGATTAAGTCAACAATGTGGTAATAATTATAAACAATTCATACACTTTGAAATAGTAAATTCTCTAATGATTGAAAAGGGTTTTCCTTATGAAGACTATATAAAATTGGAATTCCATTTTCGTATCATTTTACTTGGTGAGTTGGCACACTTCCTCTCAAGAAAAACAAGAAAAAAGAAGGAATCCAACACATACATCTATATTTGTTGAGCATGGTGGGATGATGGCTTCTTATTTTTAATTAATGTTGAAGGCTTGATTTCGGATAGTATTTATTGTAAGCATGTGGTTGACGGCTTGATTTGTTGAGCATGGTGATGATGGCTTCTTATTTTTAATTATTGTCGAAGGCTTGATTTAAGATAGTGTTTATTGTAAGCATGTGGTTGTTTTATTGTTTATTGTAAGCATGTGATTGTTTTATTGCAAACATGTGACTATAAGTAGCATTCAAATTGCATGGCCCACTTGCATGGCCCACAACACATGTTGTATTTGATCATTACTTAATGAGCTCTCTCTAGTGAAGGTTCTAATTTGGTTGGTTATTAAATGCACACGTTAGTGGAGAGTAATGCTATACACAAGTGGGTCCACACAAAACAAAAGGTGAACTTTATCCACAAAAGGTATTGCATTTTAGTCAAAAGGTGTGCTTCATTAATATGTAAGAACTTTATCCACAAAAGGTACTGCATTTTAGACACAACAAAACAAACATTAATTATCCTTGGAGACCTCACCATAAATCTACTTTTTTGTGTGTATAAAAGTGATATTTTTATGGTCATTTAATGAACTTAATTGGATGTGTTAATTTGGTTCCATCAATGTATGCATGTTTATGGAAGTAATACTATAAATTCATGGCATCATACAATGTATTACTAATTTAATTCATGAGATACATGTTCATATTTACATGTTAAAACCTAGCTTTACTTGTTGAGGAAAAACACCTTGGTTTTTCAAGAAGTGAATTAAAAAATCACATTAGTTTATTTATGTTGTACTTCCCCTCCCCCCTTTTTCTTCTTCTCTCCAAAACAACCGCCACCTATTGAGTGCCCTTTTTTACAATGCTAGCCTAAGGTTATGATGGCTTTTGCACCACAAAGAGGCAAAAATAGCCAACAACATAATTAGAACATATAGTGCTTCTAGATCCCAAATGGAATATTTAAAATTAGACCCTCATTCCCCCCTTGTAAAACAAAAGAAACAAATTAAAACTAAGTTTAAATTTTATAAACTTTGAAAGATTTTTTTAAAAATGAAATACACTTTATAAAAGAAATAATTTATTTTTAGAGAGTTAAGAAACTATATCTCATAGTGAAATCGCTAGGGTAATACAGCATGTAAAAGAATGTGTTCAAGGTTAGTATAAGATGAACATGGTAATGTGGATGAGAGGTGGTGCACTCTCAATAAAATAATAATAAAGTATTGGGTTCTTCATATCACATGTTCCATGTTTTGATCTTATTTTAGGTTTGTGTCTTGTTGCAAACCAATGTGTGAATAATGTCTTACAAATTTGGGCTTTTAAAAGGCCAAATTGTTGTATGTTTTTCATGAAATAATAAAATTGTTGTATGTTTTTCATGTACACCCTTAACTCACTATGAAAAAAGACACGATCTTGATTTCCCTTACATTCAGTGGGAGATTGCCAGTTTATGTGATTTTGAGTGACTAACACTTAGAAAAAAATAATTAGAAGCTCGAAAAATACATGTTCATTTTTATGATTAGGAATGAGAAATAGGCAAAATCATACAAAATTTAATACTATTTGTATTCATCCTTTCAATTAGGAGTAGCATAGCTAGCTAAACCTAAAACAATCCAAAAAAACAAAATAAACCCTTTAAAAACTAAGCAGAGACCTTGATTTTTTCTTTCTCAAAAACAAAGCGTGAGCATCCATAGTTCACACCGCTAGGTTCAAAGGTTCAATTGCTCTAATGTCCTTTACACAACTAAAACTAGCCTGGAAATTAATTGCATTAAAATAGGCACCAACAACCAATCACAGGAAATTGCCTATTTTAATTGCATTAAAATAGGCACCAACCAATCATGAAAATTTATCCTTGAATTTTGATAGTCCTTACTAGAGACATGTTATGAGAAACTATACCTTAAAACTCATTGAATTCAAAGGGGGGTTTGACATCATTGATTTCTAAGAGCTTGACATTGTCAATTTTTAAGAGTACAATGGTTAAATCTACGTGGAAAGCTTGATGCTTGTCAATTTTTACAATTTGTATATAATCATAAATATTATAATTAATCTTTGTTTATTATTTGTTTTGCATTTTGTGATTCATTATGTTGTTGGCATCATGGAGGATCAAAGATAGTGATCCAAATCATGGTTGAGGCATAATGACCATGCTAAGAAAAAGAGATTAGCTTAGACATAATAGGATTAAGATAATGACAACATAATGATGAGAATGAGAGTTAAATCTTCATTAGAATGAGCCTCTTTTATAGACTAAGTACAAATTGATTAGGCTCAAGCGTCATGCTTAAGAGCTACTAATCCTCCATGATTCACTCCACAATTCTCTCCATGATTCTAACCTCCACATGCCCTAGATTCTAGCTCCTTTAAATGCTCATGATTCTAACCTTCACATGCCCTAGATTCTAGCTCCTTTAAATGTTCATGGCTCTTAGTACACCTCATGATTCTAACCTCCACATGCCCTAGATTCTAGCTCCTTTAAATGCTCATGGCTCTTAGTACACCTCATGTATTCTTTCACCTTTACTAGCACAGTTTTTTACCTTTGAGAAAATGACCCTAGCTCCTTTAAATGCTCATGGCTCTTAGTACACCTCATGTATTCTTTCACCTTTACTGGCACAGTTTTTTACCTTTGAGAAAATGACCTAAGCTTAATTCTTTTACATTCATAAATCCCATGTACATCAATTTGTCCAATAATCCCTCCTTCAAATTGATGACCCCAACCCCTAGCAATAGCCCATGGGATGCTTCATTTTATGCTCCTATAATGACGGAGGGAGGAGATCTCTAGACCATGCAGCCATAGAAGGAATGGGGAGAAGGTTCCCCACTGTCGGTTATATATGGTGGCCTACTTGCCCACACATACCCGACCGCCCTGCGGTACTATGCCCGAGTGCCCTCTCCCCTAAACCCCAGCTCGTTCGTGTTGCCCACACATATCCGACCACCCTGCGGTACTATGCCCGAGTGCCCTCTCCCCTAAACCCCAGCTCGCTCGTGTTGCCCACGCTCCGGCAGGCGGTCTCAAAGCCGGTCGAGCTCCCCGTAAGCCGCACGAGCTATGTAACATTACGTGCCCCTTAAGAAGAGTTTTTGTCCATGAAAATGAACTCCGAAAAGTTATTGGTTAGAGTACTCAAGTGCTCCAACGAGGATGCCTCATCCTCGCGGTCTTTCCACTTAACAAGTGTCTCACAGTACACAATGTGCCTAGTGTTTCGATCTCTAAATTTGAGAATCCTCTCGGGCTCATGTGGAATAGATGGTGGTTCTATTAACTCCACCAAAATTCTTGGAGAAACTACGTTCTCCTTATGGTCAACGGTTTTCACAGTCTATTGACATGAAAAACAAGATGAGCTCGAGAGCTCTATGGCAACTCCAGTTTATACACTAATCTGCCAACCTTCTTAAGGATTTTAAAGGGACCGTAGTATCAAGGTGAAATTTTTTGACACTTTCCCATCTTTAAAGTCTGCGACTTCATAGGGACCGTAGTATCTAAGTCTGCGACTTCATAGGGACTTTCAAATACACAAAGTCACCTTCTTCAAAGGCAACTTCTCTATGAACCTTGTCTACATACGTCTTCACACGATCTTGTGTGCTACATATGCTATCTTTTGCTTCCTGTGCAGCATATCTTGCATGTCTTCAAGGAACTCCTTGACCAACTATAACTTTTCCTTCTCTAGCCCTACGGCTATAGGAGATCTCGGCTGGAAACTATACAATGGAGTTGCACAATGTTTCGAACTATTATAAGTAAACTCTAAACACGGTAGGTACTCCTCCCAATTGGATTGCTTTTTACTGGCATATGCTCAAAGCATGTCCTCTAACACTTGGTTGACTCTCTTGGTCTGACCATCAGACTGTGGATGATCAGTCGTACTCATATTGAGAGTAGTGTCTAACTTTTTAAAGACTTCCCTCCAAAAGTGACTATCGAACTTCCTATCTCCATCAGAGACTGTATCTGTGAGCAAGCCATATAGCATCTAGAGATGTTTGACGAACAACCTAGACAACTCATGACTTTTCACCATTTTTTTAGTAGGTATATACTTGACCATCTTGGTTAATTGGTCAACCACTACCTAAACCGAATCATTCCCTCGATTCATTCTAGGTAAACTAGTGAGAAAATACATGGAAATACTTTCCCATTTCCCTTTGGGAATATCCAATGGATGCAGCAAACCTCCAACCTTGAGGTGCTCATGTTTATTGACTCGACACTTCTTGTATTTCAGCACGAAGTCATGGACGTCCTTACACAAACTAGGCCAATAAAATTGTCTTTTGCCTAGTCTGTATGTCTTCTGTATCTTGGGATGACTAGCATTCGGATTATCGTAACTTTCTATATGAATTTAGGCCCAAAAATCACTAATAGTTGGTACGCAAAATCTACCCTTGCAGAAGGCACTCGCCATCTATGGAATAGTGTCTATGCTTTTCCCCCCGATGAACTTTATCACCCCCAAGTGAACTAGTGTCAAAGGGTTGTGAAGGGTCCACCCCCAAGCTCTCCGTCTTGGTCCATAACCTAAGAGACTCGTCTAGTTGCTCCGTACTAGCAGTTAAAACCCTAAGATCTCTCTAGATAATTGTTATGCATAAACATGCATAAATCAAGCATAAACTCATCCACCTGACCATGGTGGTTTAAATGGAAGTCTATTAGACCCTCTACCATACACGGTAGGAAATCTTGGAAGATTAGGTCTTGTGTTTGCATGAGAACCCATGTCAGTCCTTGTGATCACTTCCCCTTTGATATTCCCTTTGCTAGCCCACTTTGTCAAGTACTTCTCTTCATGAATTTCTGCAAGCATCATTGCCTTCTTCAAAGTGGCGGGTTCATGAGACTTGACATCACCACCAATAGGAGCTTTCAAGCCCCTTATATACTTGACAACAAGATAATGCTCATCAAAGTCGTCCAAGTATAATAGAAGCTTTAGAAACTTATGAGAATATTCCTTCACGGTAGTGATTTGCTCTAGCTTGTCCCATTCCACAATGTGATTGTCCCTTTGCATGCGAGAAGTAAACTCTTCTGCCATGTCATTCTTGAATTCTTCCCAAGTAGTGATGACATAACCATGAGATTGCTTCCTCCTCCACCAAGTGTGAGCAAAACCTTCAAGATGAAGTGAGGCGAAGTAGACTTTGGCAATCTCGCTCCTTGGGCTGATTTCGAAGTAGAGATCCATCTTGTTTGCCCACTCTTCAAAGTCTTCGATAGAATTTGATTCTTCTTTGAACTTATTAAATATGATTTTGTCCTTCACAGCATTGTCAAAATCACCATGCATTCTTGAACCCCTCTGCCGTGCTCTTGGATCATCAAATCCTCTTCCTTCACCCAAGTGTCTATG
>NC_141089.1:6189738-6259738 GCF_041138505.1 Cibotium barometz | reverse complement strand
GGCTCCATAATGACTGCTCTCTAAATGAAAATGTTAAACCAGCCTGTCCATTGGTTTATGCATTTTTGCACGACTAGTGAGGCTTAGATCATTGTTATGGTAGGGCTTACCATGATGGTTCTGATGTTGCTTGGTTCCATGGAATCTCCAAGCTTGTGGATTATGGTGTTGAGACACCAAGTTTGAGCAAAACCTTGACAACAAGTAGAGTGAAGACATAGGCAATTTTCTCGCATCCATAAGCCAATAATTTGTTTTTTGTAGCCCCTATGATCCCTAGCTCTCCCATCATGAAGTTTCCAATGGTGAAAAAAAAAACGCAAAAGGTCTAGGGATGTGTGAGAAATCTAATGATGGCCGGTGTGAGACCGCAAGGGCAAGGGAAAGAGAGAAATAAAGAAAGGTCTATTAACTCTTTTTGGGGGGCTGAAATGGCTCTCCGGTTAATGGCATCGCTCACAACGCAAAAGGTCTAGGGATGTGTGAGAGATCTAATGATGGCTGGTTCAAGAACGCAAGGGTAGGGGGAAAGAGAGAAAGAAAGAAGGGTCTATTAACTTTTTTTGGGGGGCTGAAACGGCCTAGGAAACCAATGATGATACAATATGTCTGTGTAATGCGGTGGAGGCTGCAATGGGCATTCATTATAACCTAAACAAAGCGTAGTGTAAATAAAAAAAAGGTGGACATTCTCAAGTGTACCTAGAAGATAGTGGCATGTCAAAGCTTGACAAGGTTACAGAGCCGTCTATGGTGCCCGTTTGGTGACAGATATGACAACGCATGACTTGACACCTCCTATAACCTAGACCTAGATTAGCATTGGCAAGCTATATGTGGAAAAAGGATCACAACGTGCTTATCTGCTCATTGAAAAGATAATTGACTATTTATTGTTGTGTAGCTATGTCCATGTGTCACCTTAGTATAGTGGGTGCATGTGACACACCCACAATGTCACATGCACTCTGCACTGTAGTGCATGGTGACAAGATGGCTCATCAGCAGTGCATCATTGTACAGTAGTAGGACCCTTTAGGCTATAATATTGTTGTATGCCATGGCCCCATTGTAATCCCCAGTTCGGGATATGTCAGGCGACGTGAGCTACGTAGGTCATTTCTCAGTCTCAGTGCGTGAGTCAAGTCCCTTGAAGAGAATCATTCATGCATGTAGAAGTCAATAGAAGCTTTAGGGTTGCATTAGAAAGCATTTTGCATTGCATAGTATTCATCCCATGTGCATGTAAACCCTTGCATAAAGCCGTAGAAAATTATTCCACCATTTATCCGTTATTATCATATAGTTGGTGGTATTTAATGCCAAGTCGGCCAGCTTATTTAGCATTAAAATAATCATTATCATCATTATTATCATCACAATCGGGCAGCTCTGTAGCCAGCCGACCAGCCACCCACTTCATATAAATAGCAATCGTTTTGCATCATCGATTCAGCATTCTGCCATTGGATCATCATCGCTTGAAGCATAAAGGCATTCGGCACAGCAAAAAACGCATCATCATGATCAGCCCAAGGAAGAAGCGCTTCAGCCCCTTGCGTTTCTCAGCCATAGAGAAGATTTTTGCATTCGTATGCTTCATCGTTTGCTCCATCCTCCCGGGTCAAGTGTAAAAGCAAATACTCCTAGCAATAGGAGGGGGCCCTTCAGTGGGTAATGTGGGACCCAATAAGGTGTACAAAGCTCTCTCTCTCTCTCTCTCTCTCTCTCTCTTCTCTTAAAGTGTGAAGTGATAAAGTAGATTGCTAAAGACTCACGAAACTCAGGATAAAGAAGGCGGTGTGATAGGATTCTACATCTACGCATAATTTGGCTGCATGTTACACGAGTATTCAAGGCACAACCCCCAAGCATGGACCCATAGTTGTCAGGTCACAGGTGCAAACGAAGGTATGAAAAAACGGTATGGTATGGGACTTTTAAATTTTGAAAAATAAGTTCAATTGAGGTACGGTTCACTTTAAAAAACACTTTCAAAAAACACGCAGCGAATTCCAAGAAAACAACAAAAAATTGTCTTTGTTGATCGTATCGTACCTACCAAGTACTCTAGTAAACTCCACCTAGCACGTAGCACGAATGAGGTCACGGAGGCCATGGCATTCCACTCGAGAGGCATACGTACCAGCCCCAAGGGAATGGCCAAGGTCATACCCACACAGGGGCCACAAAAGCACCCACAGGTACCAGTCGAGTATCGAAAATACCACCACCACGAACAACATGTACAGTGTCACGTGCATCCCGAACTCGGATAATGCAACATGGACATATCTGTATAGAAGGAGCAGTATCAGTGGTTACTGGCCCTCTATGCACTGTTGTCAGCCAGGAGTCCCCTACAGAGTCATGGGGTCAGGGGTACGAGTCTCATGCATGGTCATAGTCAGGTGTGCAGTGTCCTTCCTGCACATGAAGTAGTGCCAGTCCATACTGGGTCACCCTCTGGAATGTGATAAGAGGTGTCCTTGCCTACAAGGTGGGCAGCCCTTCGGGGCTACCCTAGGGCCAAGGAGGCTCCCATGCCCAACCAACCAGCCATAGGAGGGCTGGGCAGCCTGTTGGGGAGCACTCTCAGGGCTTTGCCTGGGACACCAGATCTAGGAGTCAGGGGCTTTGTGCATTCTAGGCAAAGGGGAAGCCCTATGGGCCACCCCATAAGGCTTCAACGAGTCAGCATCAGGGCAATCACAGCCAGTCGGCCAGCCCATATGTGAAAAGCGTCTATTTAATGGTGATTATTCAGGTCGTGGAGCAGCAGCAGCAGGCCGACAGCCAGATGTGCAAACCAACTAGCAATAGGGTGTACTATATAAGCAAAAGTTATCCTAAGGCATTGTATGCTCCTACACGTGCTAGAGTCTCCAGGCCAGGACAGCCAAGGGATTACACTTGCAAAGTAGTTGAAGTAGGTCAAGGGTAGAGGTAACACTCAGCCAAGAACATCTCAGTAGCACTTCAGTCCAGGTAGTTCCAGCCCAAGTCAGTCTTTTTCTGCACATTCAATAAAGCAAATACACCATCTATGGTGGGGGCCCTTTAGAGGGTATTTGGGACTTTATCCTGTGTACTTGTCTCTTTAGGGTTTCGTTGCTCACCATGCTTGCATTTTTAGGATTTCACTGCTGTTTTTAGGGTTTCCCTACTGAAAATGCCTGCGTTTTAGGGTTCTCTCTCTCTCTCTCTCTCTCTCTCTCTCTCTCTCTTTGCGCCCTCGTTACACACCCGCCCTTGCTCAAGCCCCCAAGGCAGCAACATAACTCTCTCTCTCTCTCTCTCTCTCTCTTCGCTTCGCCTCTCTCTGCGCCCCCGTATCCCCACCCGCCCTCTCTCTCTCTCTCTCTCTCTCTCTCTCTCTCCCTCTCTTCGCTTCTCTGTGTGCCCTTGCGTTACCCACCCGCCCTTGCTCAGGCCCCCAAGGCAGCAACATAACTCTCCCTCTCTCTCTCTCTCTCTCTTTCCCGTTGCCCAACTCACATACGCACCTGTGCACCTATTGCCCACCTATGCACCTTAGTTGTAGGGTAGGGTTGTAACCCACCTCCAAGCAGGTAAGGGCTTGCACCTCATGGGGGTGGGGTTCGTGAAGAGCAACCTCTCAAACAGTCCAGCAGTTTGACATGGCCAGCAAGAAAACCTTCTCCGAAACCCTTATCTCCCCTCCTACCAAACCCAATGAAAAACCATCACCATGGGAGCGGTACCTCCTGAGCATGATTCAACATCTTCAGCAAACAAATTCAGCCTTGCAAAATGAACTACATCAGACAAAACAACATCTTTCAACCTTGGAGAAACAGATTAAGGAACAACAACACGAAAAAGAAAACAGGGAGGAAATCACACAGGTAAATTTACTTGATCCACAGCCTAAAGAAATTCTCATTAAAGAAGTAATATCACAGATTAATGAAGAGAACGAGCAGCAATGGATTGCAAAAGAAATTAGGGTGGGTGGTTTGTCAGAGGGTTGGGAACAGGTGGAGGTATTGGAGGACGAGGAGATTGCGAATGATACTTATGTCCCGGAATGCGAGATTCTACAAAGAAAGCTGTGCAGAGTTATCCCTTTCATCGACATTGGAGATCCCTCAGTGGCAATCAAAGGAAAACATGTGGTTTTGAGGTACGCAGATATGAAAGACAAAATTAAAGTCATGAAGCAAACAAGGTCACTTAAGGGAACAAAGGTGTGGATGGCGGATGAACTCACAGCCACACAACTAAAAAACAGGAAACAAGAACTCAATAAAGTATACGAAGCAAGGAAACAAGGAAAATGGGCAGTCTACCGTAGAGGTAGAGCTGTTATTGCAGATTTCAGGACAACCAAACATGGTAGTAATGAAGAGTAGCTGCTAGAGAAATCCTTCATGTTATCTAGGATTCTCCTACGGTCATGTAGAGAATTTGAACTATTTTTAGTTTTATCTCTATTTTCATTTTGTTGCCCCCGAAGTGGAATGTAATCACCTGGATGTATCTGATTAGTTCTATAGGTCAGATGTGGCCTCTAAAGGATGTTAATATAGTTCTCTCTCTCTCTCTCTCTCTCTCTCTCTCTCTCTCTCTCTCTCTCTGTGCGCGCCATGACGTGACTCTCGGCCCCACTGCTGATCGCACCTCGTGCAGGTGGCCATCTTCTCTCTCTTTTCGCTGCTCACTTTGCTTTGCACTGCTCTTCACCATCTTCTCTCTTCGCGCTGCCCCACTTCACTTCACCAAATTCTCTCTTCGCACTGCCCACTTCCCTTCGTGTGCGCTGCTGCGCCCCCCCCCCCTCTCTCTCTCTCTCTCTCTCTCTCTCTCTCGGCGCTGCCCTATTCGCCATCTTCTCTCTCTTCGTTGCTGCACCAAGAGAGTGAGGGCGCAGCAGCGCGCACGACGCGAAGTGGGCAGCGCAATGGCCTGTCTCCACCCACCCTTACCCCAGGCCCCCAAGGCAGCAAGGCAGCCCTCTTTGGGCCCCAAGGGGAGAAATACCCCTCCTCTCTCTCTCTCTTTCCTGCTATTGTGACAGTCCGTCTGCCTCACTCTTAACCCGCGGTGTGAAGAGGTGCAATCAAGCTACTGCATGTCATCACTGCAGTAGTAGATAAGCCATGTCAAAATCCATGGAAGCTCAGCTGAATCATCTGGATAGCAATGTGCTAGATAAAAAAGATGTACAAAGGCTTAATACGAAGCTGGATGATATGTGGAATGACCTTACAAAGGAGATGCATGGCCTCAAGAAGGAGTTGCAAGACAGGGATTGCACAATCCAAGCCCTCAAGTTGGAGATACAGAACTGTAAAGAAGAGCTCACAGCTCTTAGAGAGGTAAAGGGGGATGGAATAGAAGCTATGGAACTGGAACTACAGGGAAGAACTATTGGCTTTGAAGGAGACTAAAGAGGAGGAGGAAAGGGAATGGTCTATTCATGAGGTTTTCTCCATGGAGATTGCACAACTTAAGGATGCAAATGCCAAACTCCAGTTGGTATCTGAGGAGCTCGGGGGGAGGTGGATACCCTAAGGAAAGAACTTAATGATTGCAAAAATGGTATTCGGGAGGAAGGGGAGCTCACACCTCTCTTGGAAGAAGTGGGAGGCCTCAAGATCAAGCCACAAGAGGGTCTTGTAGCCACAAAAAAGGAGATAGAGGTATTTGCCTGCTAATCCCTAATCCCATGGCCCCGTTGGATTAGATCCCTAATCTGTAGATTAGTGTCCAAAATAAAATGCCAAAGGCTACCCCAATGATATAGATCCGTCGAAGACAAAGACAATTCTACACGAAGTTCAAGGACCGAGGTACCCATGAAGCAATCTAGCTCGACAAAGAGTTCTTTCTAGAGTGCCCCCAACTTGTGGTGGACTACTTGGAAGCGATGAGCTTGCCGCCAAGCTAAGCAAGAGGGAATGTCACATGCACCCTACATTGGAGTGCTATGTGACACACTGGCTCTACATCAGTGCAACATGTATACAGTAGATTCATCCATTTGCAAGTTGAAGCACATACTTGTGGTCTTTATAGGAAGGGCGACTCTTTACATTTTCTCCCTTCGCCTAATCTATTGCCTAGCTGAGCTGACCTGTACGGCTATCACGTTAGCAGGGCGACCTGCTGTAGTAGTACTAGTGTCATGTGCACAGTGTGTATCTGCCGTGTAGCACACAAGACTAGCTTCGAGGTTTGGGGAAGCTTGGAGCTAGGCAGGCTGATTGACGAGCTGAGTTAGGGATAGACTAACGGGCGGGCACCCAAGTATGGACGAGCGGGCGCCCAAGTGTGGACGCCCGATGACTGGCCAAGAGCCTATAAAAGGGTGGCCAAGGTTAGTCATTAGTCATATACAGTCTCGCGTGATTTGTGAGAGCTCTATGGTCTTGGAGCCTGGATCTAGTGCAGACGTGCACCTGCTTTACGCAGCCGAGGCCGGCAACAATCTCAAGGCCCGTGAGGGTAGCTTCGTGGCAGTATGGGACGTCGCGAGGGGGAGATTGGTCGGTACGTCAACCTAGTTAGCTCAGCTCGTGGCTCGGTGGGGACAGCCAAGACTGTGGGCTTGCCCACGGCTGTCATGGTTGGGAGGTGAGTCAGGCCTGCATCCCCTTGTTGTTTGTTTGTTTGTTTGCAGGATTCGAGTCTCGTACCAAGAGCGATCACGAGGAGATCCGGTGGGGATTTGACAACTGGCAGCTTGTGTGAAATCTTTGCCACAGTCAGGGAGGTGCTGTTGTTGGTCGTTTTGCTACAGTTTGCTGTTGGCCGATCAACACGCTGCAGGTTGACTGATCTGGCCTGGTCATACAGCTCCTATAGTTGTTGAAATCTCTCGGCTACCTCTGCTGGACACTTCAAGCTTTTCAACTGGGATTTTATTATGGTCTCTTGGCTGAAGGCCAGCTGCTAAAACAGGAAGGACAGCATCTTCATGTTTCGACGAGACTCCTTCCACCGAGAGCACCTAGTCCAAGGGTTAGTATGGGCACACCAGCATCATGTGTGGACTCGGAAGCCCTGCATCGTGGCTGTTCACTCAAGTGAAGGGCAAGAGGATTTCTCAAGGGAAATCGACTACGAAGGGAACTCTTCTCCAACCATCTTGTTTGGTATCTATATTCATTCTTGGTGCATTTATGACAAACCTGGCTCAAAAGCCCATGGAACATTGTACAAACAAAATACTCCAATAATATACTTGGTATTGAGGGGTTGGCCCAGGATTCCGGCCCCAATGTGATGTTACTGAGCACTTTCTGTTTTCCAGTTTCGTCTTTGTCTTGTGTGAGAGTAAAGAGCTGTGAGCTTGTAGAGGCCATGGTCCTCTATGCCTTGCCATAAGATAATGTCAGTGAGAGTGTCACATGCACTCCGCACTGAAGTGCATGGTGACAAGATGGCTCATCATCATCAGTGCAACATTGTACATTATTAGTAATTTTTAGGATGATAATTGTCGTACGCCATGACCCCATTGTAATCCTCAGTCCAGGATAAGTCAGGCACGAGCTATGTAGGTCATTCTCAGCCTTAGACAGTCAATCAGTCAGTCCAAGTCCCTTAACCCACTTGAAGAGATGCATTCATGCATGTAGAGTCAGTATAAGCCTTAGAGTTTGCATCAGGACATGTGTGCATTTATGCATAGCATTCATCCCATATGCATGTAGGCCATCTAGACCATTGCAGAAGCCTTCAAATATCATCTAGCAGCCATCAATATTTATCCAGTATTATTCCCATATTTTTCAGCATTTATTGGGCATTTTTTACATCATTTATATATTTTGCTTGGACAAGTGCAGTCGGCCAACCCTGTAGCTAGCCAACCAACACCCCATGTCCATATAAATAGCTTAGCATATCATCCATTTATTCATTCATATCATAATCAGCATTGAAGACCTCATCGCTTGGAGCCTTTAGCACAAGGAGCATAAAGCGATTGCAAAATTCAGCACCTCATACCTCAGCATTTTCCTCATCAACCTCTAGGAGCATCAACGTTCGAGCAATTCAGCCGCTATGCAGTAAAACGCAGCATCTACAGCATTCAGCCCTCACCCATCCTATTTGTCCAAAAGAAGGGCAAGTCTTGACGCCTTTGTGTAGACTACAGGGCATTGAATAAACTCACCATTAAGAATAAGTTTCCTATGCCAAGAATTGAGTACATTTTGGAGCGTTTAGACGGTGCAAAATTTTTCACTAAGATCAACCTCAAGAGTGGTTACCATCACGTCCGCATTTTCAAAGCTGACATTCCAAAAACAGCTTTCCGGACAGAGCATGGTCCCTAGGAGTTCGTAGTCATGCCTTTTGGGCTTACAAATGCACCAGCAACCTTCAATAAAATGATGTCCAGGATTTTCGCAGTCCTCATTGGTAAGCGTGTCTTCATCTTTCTTGATGAAATACTTGTATTCTCAGCCACTGCGGAGCAGCATGAGAAAGATGTGGAGAAAGTCTTGCAACTTTTGCGAGATAATTGGCTCTACATAAACACCAAAAAGTCTATCTTCGGCGTTAAAGAGGTTCAATACTTGGGCTATATCATTGGTTCCGATGGGATTCGATTGGACCCCTCAAAGATTTAAGAGAGATCTTAGATTGAGACATCCCTCAGACTGCCCAAGAGATCCATTCTTTCGTAGGTCTT
This sequence comes from Cibotium barometz, assembly GCF_041138505.1. Taxonomy (NCBI): domain Eukaryota; kingdom Viridiplantae; phylum Streptophyta; class Polypodiopsida; order Cyatheales; family Cibotiaceae; genus Cibotium; species Cibotium barometz. The sequence continues at coordinate 6,251,067 of NC_141089.1, read as the reverse complement.
TGTCAAGCCTACAGCACCCATGTTCACCAGTTTTCCAACCTTGCAGCACCTCTCCCAGACTTACTAAAGGATGAAGACTCGTAAACAAAAAGTCTCAGTCACAGGCAAGGCGCTTGATGCATTCCGTGCACTCTAGAAAGCTGCCTCTCAGAGGCGCCTGTTTTGAAGTTAGCATCTTGGGATGAACCTTTTGAGGTGCAGTTCTCCAGCAAGACAATAGACCCGTGGCCTACTACAGTAGAAAGTTGGATGTCGTCGAAAAGAATTATTTGGTTTATGACAAAGAGCTTTTGGGTGTGATTACAGCGCTCAAACATTGGAAGCCTTTCCTTTATGGACAAGTCTTCATAGTCAAAACAAACCAACAAGCACTCAAACCATGCCAAGTACCCAACGGAGTGATCGGCAAGCCAGGTGGAGAGTACATCCCTGGTAAGCATAACCCAGTTGCAAATGCTCTTAGTGGAAAGGTCAGCATCCAGGCAGTGCAAGAGTCTACCATCCTCGAAATCACGAGAAAAGACTTAGATAGCATGAAAGACCAGTATGTGGACTCCCCTGAGTTTGGTACTCAGTATAATTTGACCCTCACTTCTGAGCCTAGCCATTATTCAGTGCAGAACAGTTGGCTGTTCTTCAAGAACCGTCTCTTTGTCATTTGAGAAAAGCGATCAGCTCTTCTCCATGATGCCCATGACTCCTTAGTTGGAGGACATAGAGGTATCAACAGGTGTCTCCATCTCTTCAAGCTAATAAAACGACGGAAGCATTTTCCAAAATCATTGAGTCAGTCAAGGACCGCTTGACCAAAGCACAAGAAGCTTATATAGCAGACAGGCAAATAAGTCTAGACAAGATGTCCACTTCAAGGAAGGGGATTGGGTCTATTTGCACATCATGAAACAGAGATTGAAACAAGTGGACAAACATTGTCCCAAGCTTTCATTCCGTAGTTTTGGACCTTTCCCAATAGTTAAAAAGTTAAGTGATGTCTCCATGCAGTTAAAGTTGCTTAACAGTTGGACGATGCATGATGTTTTCCATGTTTCTTAGCTAAAACCATATGTTGGACCAAAAGTTTTTGATGTTTCAAAAACGAACAGCAACCAGACGTGGTAGACAAAGCAGAAGTCATCGAGTCTGAGCAGATCCTTCATCATCGTTGAAAGCATGGTTCCGATCGACGGATACGTCAGTTCTATACGAAGTTCCGAGATCGAGGTACTCACGAAACTGTTTGGCTAGACGAGGAGTTCTTTCAAGAGTACCCCCAGTTGTTGGCGGACTACTTGAAAGCCATGAACCTCCCACCAAGCTAAGCAGGAGGGAATGTCACATGCACTCTGCACTGTAGTGCATGGTGACAAGATGGCTCATCATCATCAGTGCAACATTGTACATTATTAGTAATTTTTAGGATGATAATTGTCGTACGCCGTGACCCCATTGTAATCCTCAGTCCAGGATAAGTCAGGCACGAGCTACGTAGATCATTCTCAGCCTTAGACAGTCAGTCAGTCAGTCCAAGTCCCTTAACCCACTTCAAGAGATGCTGTCATGTGCAAGTTTTGCTCATGGACATGTCCTGAAGCTAGTCCAGAAGGGGCAACCAAAAAAAGATGACTAGAACCAGGATTTGGAGCATAAAGTGCAGATGTGGCAAGCGTTGGACTAGGAGGACGACAAAGGGGACCAATCGTGCATAGAAGGACAAGATAACTACTGTCGATTGCATGGATACTGGTCGGATCTGCGTTTTGGAAAATATATGCTTAGTCGGCTGGCCGATTGCTAAAGGGGACTAGTCGTGCATAGAAGGACAAGATAACTGCTGTCGGTTGCATGGATACTGGTCAGATCTGCGTTTTGGAAAATATATGCTCAGTCGGCTCACTGACCAGCAGTCGGCCAGCACTCCTATTGTCCAAGGGCCTATATAAAGGCACAAATGCTCATAGTTAAGGTCATTCACTCCCCCTTCGGGTGTGGGTCTAGACTAGGATTAGAATAGGGTATTTCACTACCTTTTCAAGGCAGCCCATGGCTGTAGAATCTATGTACCTTTTTGTACCATATGAAGATATTGAATTTCCAGCCATCTCTCTCTCTCTCTCTCTTCTCTCCCTTCTGTGCATCAGCATGTTCTAAGTGGTGTTTAGGGCTGAAAGAAGACTCTCAGAGCTTCCGCGTGTTACATAATCAGAGCATCAGGCTTAGCAAGGCTAAACACTGATTTAGTCCCATATGAAGGTGTACAGGTCCAAGGTACAGGAAAGTGCACAGGTACGAAGCCCAAGGCAAGGAACACAAGACCGGGAAGAGCTCCCAAGAGGTTTGTTGGTGGTGTTCCACAAAGCCCAAAGGGGATGGCAGTCCTGTGAGCCAGAAAGGTTTTCGGGCAACGGTCCCAAGGGAGGATGATCCTCCAAGGGGTGGAGTGAGAGTGCCAGACTCATTTCTCAGGAATGAAGACCAAGACGGTGTTCAGAGACAAGGCAAGAACGGATTGGGGACTGGATGGAACACATGCATAGGTCTTATTCAAAGTCAGAGTGGTTTTGGAGATCGGGCCGGGTTTTCACTGAAAAGGGTTGCCAGAGATGGATGGATGACAGAGGGACTTCGGGAATAGAATGGGATGATGACAGTCATCCAAGAACAGGTTGGAATCCTGTCATCAAGGTTAGCAGAGGGGGATGTCATGTGCAAGTTTTGCCCATGGACATGTCCTGAAGCTATAGTCCAGAAGGGGCAGCTAGAAAAAGATGATTAGAACCAGGATTTGGAGCATAAAGTGCAGATGTGGCAAGCGTTGGACTAGGAGAAGGACAAAGGGGACCAGTCGTGCATCGAAGGGCAAGATAACTGCTGTCGGTTGCATGGATACTGGTCGGATCTGCGTTTCGGAAAATATATGCTCAGTCGGCTGGCCGACCAGCAGTCAACCAACACTCCTATTGTCCAAGGGCCTATATAAAGGCACAGATGCTCATAGTTAAGGTCATACACTCCCCCTTTGGGTGTAGGTCTAGACTAGGATTAGAATAGGGTATTTCACTACCTTTTCAAGACAGCCCATGGCTGTAGAATCTATGTACCTTTTTGTACCATATGAAGATACTGAATTTCCAGCCATCTCTCTCTCTCTTCTCTCCCTTCTGTCTGCGTTTTTGCATCAGCATGTTCTAAGTGGTGTTTAGGGCTGAAAGAAGACTCTCATTGCTTCCGCGTGTTACAGATGCATTCATGCATGTAGAGTCAGTAGAAGCCTTAGAGTTTGCATCAGGACATGTGTGCATCTATGCATAGCATTCATTCCATATGCATGTATGCCATCTAGACCATTGCAGAAACCTTCAGATATCATCTAGCAGCCATCAGTATTTATCCAATATTATTCCCATATTTTTCAGCATTTATTGGGCATTTTTTACATCATTTATATATTTTGCTTGGACAAGTGCAGTCGGCCAGCCCTGTAGCCAGCCGACCAGCACTCCATGTCCATATAAATAGCTCAGCATATCATCCATTTATTCATTCATATCATAATCAGCATTGAAAACCTCATCGCTTGGAGCCTTCAGCACAAGGAGCATAAAGTGATTGCAGAATTTAGCACCTCATACCTCAGCGTTTTCCTCATCAGCCTCTAGGAGCATCAACGCTTGAGCAATTCAGCCTCTAGGAGCATCAACGCTTGAGCAATTCAGCCTCTATGCAGTAAAACGCAACATCTACAGCATTCAGCCTTCAATACCCCCTTGCGTTTTCAGCATCCTCATATGCATGGTTTTGCTACAGCCACTTGGTGAAGGTAAAACTCAGCATTCATACATCGTCTAGAACAGTCTCAATCAACCCCTTCTCTCAGCCTCAGATTTGCAGCCTTCCTACATCCATTGGGAAGAGTGCATAGGCTCGAGATTGGTCATCATTGGTGCTTCTACAGCCGTGTACAGTTCAGCCCGACTCTTGATCTTCCTAGATCTTGCGTTTGGTTTATCGTCAGTCCACCGTCAGTCTCTTCAAAGTAATAAGCAAATACTATTCCGGTAACGGGATAGGGGGCCCTTCAGTGGGTAATTAGGGACCCCATACGATGTACAATTTCCATCTCTCTCTCTCTCTCTCTCTCTCTCTCTCTCTCAAATCTCTTAAAGTTTGAAGTCTTAAAGTGGATTGCTAAACTCGCGAAACTCAGGATACAGAAGACGGTGTGAGCATTTGTGTGACAAGATCCTCAAATTACGAATACTTCCGCTGCATGTTACAGAGAGGGTCATGAATGACCACAAAGTCCTCCATAAATTCCACCTTAGTGCCCAATTTGCAAATCTCATGTACAAAAAGGAGATGGAATCCTAAATCTGGCACTATAGCACTCTCGAGGTGTACTGCCCTCCATTGCTATCCGGAATGAGGGGCATTGTTCCTTTGCCAAGAAAGGAGACAATAGAGTTATCTACAATGGCAACTCTGCCGCAACGTTGCTGCAATGCGTCAAGTCAGCCCTTGTAATAAGTCATGTGTTGTGTGGCTCCACTAAGGTGAGTTGGAACAAGAAGGAAAAGCATGCTCCACCACTAGATGGGGAGTATCGGACTTGAGATCAATCACAATGACGAAAGCTGACTCCTCCACAACTTTGATGGATGAGCTCACCCCTTTGCAACTCTGACATTGTCGCCATAAGTGCCCTTGTTTGGAGCAATAATCACAAACCTTCTCGTTGCCAGAAGAATTAGGAGCTGAGGACCCCTTCGGCTTAGCATCCTTAAGAGTCCTTGGAGTCCTTAGAGTCCTTAGAGGGAGGTGCAACACCTTTGCCTTTGTTAGGTGGCCCCCCTCTCTATCCAATGAAAGCCTGGATACCTTTCTTTGAAGAAGAATCCTTGAATCTGCTCTCCTGATCGAGAACCATAGGCACCAGCTCATCCCAGGTAATGGTTTCCATCCGTCCTGAGGTAAGAAGTGAAGAATAGAAGATCTCATATTTTGGGGGCAACTAAGCAAGTAGCCGGGTGGCCATATCCTCTGCGGAAACCTCCTTCCCGCACCCAGAAATCTCAGATCACAATGACTCCAATTTGTTGATGTGATCCCGCATGGAAGTGGAATCAGTGGGTGAAAACTTCAACATTTGAAGCTCGAAGGAAACTCTCTTCATGGGTGTCTTCCAGTCGTAGATGTCACGAAGTTTCTTCCACACAACATGTGCATGGGTATCTCATTTGATGTGAGCAATGACTAAGTGTTGAGAGTTCAAAGGGATGAATGACCAAGCATGAGCATTAAGCCGACCCCATAGAGCAACTTCGTGCATAAGGGTAGCCCTCGTATCCTCATCCTCTTCCGTGTCCAAGTTAGGCCGGAGGACCGGGCGAGTGATGAACTCCAGAAGATCGTATGTATCCAAGACTGCATCCACCATGCCTTTCCAAATGTCGTAGTTTGTCCACCTTGGCATCTATAGGAAAAGTCAGAAGAATGGGTATCTGAACCACCCGAGGTTGAATGAGTGCCATGATGTATCCCCTCTGAAAAACACAGAAGACCCAAACAAGGTCCAAAATGACTTCAAATGGCTAAAATAACATGAATACACCCACTAGGCCTGCCAACACAGTGGCGATGGCAAAGCAAAAGGAGAGGCTGTTGAAGACCCAAAAAAAAGCGCATGTGAAAACGTGGCAAAAATCAGCACCAATCAGCGATCCTAGGTCTAGACACCTCTACTCTGATACCATGTCAGAGGGTAGCGGAAAGATGTAGATGAATGACAAAAATGCTAACGCACCAAGCGATAGATGAGAGAGAATAGCAAAACGCTGATGCACTAATCCTCAAGAAGAAAGATGGATACAACCAGCCTGCAGGCGAGGACTGGTCTTCATAGGCAAAGGGCTGAAGGGTGCTCGCCAAATGACCAAAAGCAATGATAATGGGGGGGAGGGCCATCATATATATACTCTCCATATGAACTGGCTCCTACATGACCTGAAAAATGGAAAAAAATAGGCATAAATGCCAGAAAAGGATGGTCAGCCCACATTAGAGGCCCAAAAAAAAAGGGAAAAATAGGGGGGTGCCTGAACATGGAAAGGGCACCCATAGATACCAAAATAGCCACCAACAAGAGATGATATATGCTAACATGATGCTACAAAAATTTTGCGTTAAATTGTAGGGAGGAAGGACTGGGGGAAGAAAAAAAAGAAAATGCTAGTTAATAGTCTTCCTATAGAGTGTAGAAGCAAGAGCCTGAGAACCTCAGCGCTCTGATACCGGGAGAGAATGGTTGAAGGCAACAAGAAGCAAAGGAGAGACTTGGAGCAGCCAACAATGATCCAACACTTGAGCAAAATGATGAATGAATTAAATGGCAAAAGCTTGTTCTTATATACAACACAAATAGCCAAGTTGGCTAGTAGAAGAAACCCACAACTGGTGAAAATACCTACAACTGGGAAAAGTGCCTTAAAAATGTGGGAAAAACACCCATGACTATGTAAATTACATCACATAAATATGATGCATAAATTGGATAAATGTTGGAGATGAACACAGTCCTATAGATTGGTCTTCATATTGGTATTATCAAATATGGATAGTTGAGGAAGATGTCTTTGAGACGGGATTCTCCACGCGGTATTGCCATTACGAGTTTCTCGTGCTACTTTTTGGGTTCATGAATGCTCTTGCTACTTTCAAGTAGGATGATGAATGATCTCTTTAAAGATTATTTAGGGATCATGTTCCTAAATGATATCTTGATATACATTTGTACTTTGGAGCAGCACGTAGACCATCTCATGATCATCTTGAGAGTTTTGAGGCACAAGAAGTTGTATGCCAAGTATACAAAGTGTGAATTCTTCAAAAGAGAACTCATATTTCTAGGACATTGGATCTCCCAAGACGGGATGCCCATATATACAAAAGATTTTAGATTGGCCAGTTCCTCAAACTGTAAGGCACACACGCCTATCTCAAATGCTGTACATGCTGCCCAACTGCCTTCTATATCTGATGTATGGATGGTCCATGTATAGTTGTCTGCAAGACGCGTACTGCACCACAAGTACGTAACAACCGGTAGAAAATGGGACGTGCATACGGTACGAGATCCGGGACGTTTTTTTCCATGATAGTTTCGCTGCTGCATTTCATACCATTTCGTTTGATATTCTTTTTTGGCTACCTATCAATGGTATATATATGTCACGTGCAGTTCAAATGAAGAGTTGGAAGGCTATTGAGGGATGTCACATGCCAGGCATTTCAAAACTGCTTTTTGGGTCTGTTGTTGGATTCCCCATGTGGCATGGCTTCAAGGATCTGGTTTGGGGCTTATCAAACTGGTTACCTCTTATGATGGGGCTAACAACTTGAGCATGTAGGAACCAGATTTTTGTTTTATGTGCAGTTATTGTTGTATAACTGAAGCCGTTTGTGGAATGCGTGGATAATTTTTTTGATGTTTTGAAGCTCAAATCCTTAGCTTAAATGCCCTGTATTTTTGTGGCTTTTTTCCCAAGCTTTATGTTTGGGGATGCTTGTGAAGGTAGTTCTCATTGTCTAAGTGCAAATGCAGGCATTAGCTGGCCTTTTGAAGCCCACTTCTGGGCAGCTATACATTGCAGGACCCAAAAGTTTTGTGTTCCAAAATCCTGATCATCAGGTATTAGCACGGCTCTAAAACCATTGAATTTAGCATGCATAGTTTCTGTTGGCAAATTTCGCAGTTCTAGGGATCTCCTGGTTTTTTCAGGTAGTTATGCCTACAGCAGAGGCTGATGTTGCATTTGGGCTTGGTAGGCTTGACCTACCAGAAGATGAAGTGCGTCGTAGAGTAATGAGGTCTTTGGAGGCTGTTGGCATGGCAGAGTATTTCCAGGTAGTTTGTTCAAAACCATTGTAGCAAGCACGAACTGGCATGTAGGCAACAGACTGGAATTAATGATTACATGTACTTCTAGATCGGATTTTCATGTTTCATGCATGCAGAGGCCTGTACAAACTCTGAGTGGTGGGCAGAAACAGCGAGTGGCCATTGCTGGTGCATTGGCTGAGACCAGCAAAGTCCTATTACTTGACGAGCTGACCACCTTTCTCGATGAAGGCGACCAGGTGTGTACCGTAGGGCCTCCTTGAGGCATCGGTTTGAAAGAATGGGGTCATACGTACCTACACCTACACCTACACATACACATACACACACACACGCCCACACACACACGACTGCATATGCACACGCGCGCACACACTGCACACACACGAATCATTGAGTGGTCATAATCGTTTTTGTTTTGCTGTGCAAACGTTGTAATGTCTCTTTGACAATATTCTGAATTTTGATTCAGATGGGTGTCATAGAGGCAGTAAGAAAGGTTGTAGGTGGGCCACATGCGGTCACAGCGTTGTGGGTTACACATCGACTGGAGGAACTTGATTATGCGGATGGAGCACTGTACATGGAAAACGGTGCAGTGATTCTCAGTGGTCAGGTGGCCAAGGTGAAGGAATTCATACAAAAAAAGCAGGTAGAATACAAAAGATCTGTTGCTTGTTGAAAGTGGACAGTATTGGCATTCGTGTTCTCTGTACAAGTGATAAAGGTGGCTGTATATGAGGGTGTCAAATCTAATTATGGCTTGCAATTTTGCCATAAAAGTGGCTTCAGCTAAATAAATGCCTCAAGGCTGAGTTATAAAATTTCAAGAAATGGAAAGGCAAGAAAACTTAAAAACACACAGCATGCATTTACACATGGTAAGAGTTAAAAATAAATAAATTCAATTTAATTACTTTGTCACTTTAAAAAATAGAAGTGGCTTAAAAATGTTGTAATATCCTTAAGGCCATGTGCGAATAGATATCCCAAAAATCTAAAAAATCAGGCCAAACCAGCTCTCATGTTGCGGGATGAGAGTCCACAACCTCGCACAAGAAACATGAGTTTGGATACGTGCGCTTGTGGATGAGAACTTGGAGACATGAGATGTGAGTTTGAACAGGTGAGAAGTGAACTTGGAGACGGGAGACGTAAAGCCAAGCTCGACACTTGAGACTTGAGCCTGCAGGGGTGAGTCTAGTGGTATGTATACTTAGTATTTGATTATTACTGCGCCTCGAAGACTTGTAAGAATATACCTACTGATGTCCTTTGAGGATTTTTTCGTCATACAATTTGTACTAGCTATAAATTCCAAGATTTTTTTTTATCCTTCTCAATAATTAGAGATTCAAAGTATAATGAACAACCAACTTCAAGCTTGTACCTAAGTACCTAAGTACCTAAGTATATCAATCGTGGGGAGAGTAGATCTACATTGACTAACTAATCATGTGCAAAAATAGAAACGATAGTGGGCAATAGACCTTCAAACATGAGGTAAAGGTTTCTTATGCATAAATTGTTAAAGGACATCAAACAATGAACTTTCTAAAATTTAAAAATGAAATGACTCATATGGGCTTCTTATGCATAAATTGTTACAAGATATCAAACAATGGACTTTCTAAAATTTAAAGAATGTATATAGGGATAATTGGATTTGGGGTGATTGTAGTGGTCTTTTGGAGTTCCCATGATAATGTGGTTTCTATTGAAGAATAATGAGGCATATCCGCTTAGTTGAAGCAGGAGAGAGGTGGGTGTTTTTTGTGGGTATCTTTTGAAATTTTATGGTGTAGTTATGAATTGACTAAGAAGGACCTTAAGAGTTGGCTTCTCAAGATGCATATTTCTATAGGTCATGGACTATAGCAGTGTAGACATGCACTTTAGGAGTTACTGCTATTGATGTTGACCAAGTTGGGAATGTGGTGGTTGACTTGTGTGCTAGTACATGAGATCTAGCAAGAGTAGTTAGCAGAATGGGGAGGAGCATGCTAGTACATGAGATTTGGCAAGAGTAGTCAGCAGAATGGGGAGGAGTTTTATTTATGTGAAAGGACGTGAGGATATAGCAGATGTGGTTTTAAGGCGATTATGCCAGTCAAAAAAAGAGATGAAATTTAAATTACCAAGCAATCAACTTTCTCTTCAAGATGTAGAGCTTAAATCATAGTTCTAATCATTCTCATATGATTGTTGATGTAGACATTTACAAATGTTTGAAGCAATTTTTTATTATATGCCCTTTCCATCTTTACACTTTTTTTGTATTACAAGAGTTGGTACTGAATTTAATGCTACTTGGGTATATTTGAACCCACTACCTCCACTTCCAAAGGTGGGTGTGCTTGAATTTAATGCCACTTGCATAAGATTTGAACCCACTACCTTCACTTCTAGAGATGGAAGTGCTACCACTACATGAGACATTGCTAGAGATTTTGCCCAAATATTTACATTTTTGTAATTAATTTATGTAACACATTGGTGTTTATGGATTGATTATAATGGCTCGTTTTTTTCTAAAATCAATAGCTTTACTTCTATCAAGGAAGATTTTAGCACATACATGAAGAGAAAATTTCATTGGAAATTTAGATGCAGAGGTGAACAAAGATGGTGAATTTTAGTCTTGCTATGATAAGAGGGGGAGGAGAGAGGGATGTAATATGGAGGTTTGCATTAGGGAGATAGTTAGAGGGTTAGACAGGGGGATACTACGAGGGAAGGGCAGGGTTGTGTGTGTGTGTGTGTGTGAGAGAGAGAGAGAGAGAGAGAGAGAGAGAGAGAGAGAAGGGGGATGGGGGGGGAGGGAGAGGAAGGGGAGGTGGTAGATAGAGAAGTGAAAATGTACAAAGAGGGAGATAATAGCAAAGGGAATAAGCTCCCTCAAAAGCATCCTCGAAAAAGTTTGCTCCATGTCCACACTCAAAGATGGATTCTCGTTAACAAGGTCGTTACACAATGATATACTTATAAAGGATAGAATCTAGACTAGGTAGACTTCATACAAGATATGCTATACTTGTAAAGGATAGAGTCTAGGCTTCATACATGCATATAGGGAGTCTGGTAGTAATCATAACAAGACATCATGTTCAAAGAACAAATAAAACGAAATTTTGTGATGTAGTTTTAAATATCTTTTTTGACAAGTGACCATTTCTCTTTAGAGGATAAATGTATAGCGTGAACAAAATAATTTGCATTCTTAAATATCTTAAATATCTTTTTGTGATGCATTTTTAAATATCTGTTTTGACAAGTGACTATTTCTTTTTGGAGGATAAATGTAGTGTGAACAAAATAATTGGTATAGGGTTACTTGTAAGAAATGCTTGATCATGATTTCAATCTAGACCTTTATTTACTCTATTGATTTGTATAGCGTGAACAAAATAATTTATATAGGGTTACTTGCAAGAAATGCTTGATCACGATCTCAATCTTGACCTCAATTTAGACCTTTATTAACTCTATTGATACATTGATTAGTGTTGAAGGTAGTGATAAAGGGGTGATTAAATATAGCCAACATTTTAAGATGCTTATTATGTATTCACAAATTTTTGGAATTCAAAGCATGTAAAAAGAAATGTTGGATAAGAATAATATTTGTGTGTGTGTGTGTGTGTGTATACATATGTATATATATGTATACATATATATATGTGTATATATACATATATATGTACACACGCGCACACACACACACACACATGTGTATATGTGTGTGTATGTATGTGTACATATACATTTACATATACATACATATATACACACATACACACATATACATATGCATACACATATACATGTGTGTGTGTGTGTGCGCGCGCGTGCACGTGTGTGTGACACACACACAAACACACACGCATGCACAAATCATGTTATATCAAGAAACAATGCTTAAAAAGCAAAATAAACATGTGCTCAAAATACTTAATGTTGAGCTTTGTGAGTTTATTAAGCTTTTTTTAAATTATTTTTTATGTAGTTTATTATGTGTTTCTTCTCTTTCAGCACCTTCATCATTATTCATACCTTTAAATGCCAATAGTAAATAAAGTTTTCTAATGCTTTATGTGATTTACATCACTTCTTGTGATGTTTGGTGTCCTTAATGCAATTTTTATAATGTCATGTACGCAAATTTAAAAGAGTTTCATGAACATGATCATACATGGTAAGGTTAGCTCTCAAGTAATATGATTCAACTTCATAGCCTAGGACATTAGTGGTTTATATGTGCATAAGAGCCAACTATTTGAATCAAATGTTGCTCTAATTTAAGTTAATTATATTTTACCCTTTCATTTCATTTAATGAAACAAATAATTATGTTTTCTTCAAGTGGTGTTCTTATTCAATCTTCTATCTCTCTCTCTCCGTCGACATGACACGCTCCCATCACAAAGGCTTGACATTCACTCCACCATCAAATCGGTTCTTCAAGTGGTGTTCTTATTCAATCTTCTATCTCTCTCTCTCCGCCGACATGACACGCTCCCATCACAAAGGCTTGACATTCACTCCACCATCAAATCGGTTCTGGCCAAGGCGGGTATTGTCATTAGCTAATCACAGCATATCTCACTCTACACAGGATCATCTGTTGATCACATGTACTCTCAAATGTTTTCATTTTACTTTTTCTTTCAGTTTTTCATGGCTCAGTATATCTATGGTACCATTGTATTACTTTTGGTCTCATAGGCCCTTGGGGTCTTCTATAGACGTTAATATAACTTTCTTTCTTTCTCTCTCTCTCTCTCTCTCTCTCTCTCTCTCTCTCTCTCTCTCTATGTGTGTGTGTGTGTGTGTGTGTGTGTACATATATAGGTATATCATGTTATATCAAAAAATTGTGTATATATATACACAATTTTTTTGATATAACATGGTATATACATACACAGTTTTTGGATATAACATGATACACATATATGTGTACATATATTTTATATAAAGGTAATTTTTTATATAACATGATATACATATATATGTATATATGCATATGTATATGTATGTATATATACATATTGTGTCCACACAAGGCTGTACCTAGATTAAGGCCCCTTCACAAGATAATAATCCATTGGATTCATTTGTATTCTTTGTGTGTAATAAGGTTGATGTTTGATAGTAAGAAAAGAAAGAAAAGGACGGGTGTTTTTAATTTATGGAAGACATTAGACCAAGTGACACAACATACAAGGTTTATATAAAGGAGGCTAGTCGAAACTTGTAAATTTGTAAGATTTTATCATTTCATCATCGTGAAGCGCCTTTGAAAGGAAGGAAATTTTGAACACATGCTAAGGAGAAAGTATATCTCTCATGTCAAAGGGCATGGTGGGGGAAAAGAATGGAGGAGGGGACACTAGAATGTATACACAATGGACATGTGCAGAAACAAGGGTAAGTACACAAATGAGTTGAGCTAGGATGTGGCCTTATGTAAACTTCAACTAGGATGTGGCCCAACAGCTTGCAATATTCTCACTCAAAGCCCATATAAATGGGTACAATTCAATTTAAGGATTGAGTAAACAACCCAAATGCCTAGGAGAGAGAGACACACGCCAAGTAACCACACTTTTATTATTCCTCTTCCCCGGGTCCTTTTAAGACCACACACAAGTGAAGGCAAATATGCATAACCTTGGCCATGTGTCTCTGCCAATTTTTGGTTGTATGCATGGAGGTGCTGCTGACGTGGCTGGCTGAGCTCCACATACTTCTCACGAAGCTCGTCGTGGTGATTGCTGATTGGTTGACGGGGCTGCCTTCCCGGATCAGCGGCCAATGGCTGGCCTCCCGAGCCTCTTTACCCCCAAATGCCCACGCCCCGAGAGAGATGGCTTATGGAGCCCCTCCTCGCTCTCATATCTTTTGATCAATCTCTCAATATATAAGGGCTACACTATTATGAATAAGGTCTCTCTCTATTTCTCTCTCTCAATCCTTCATGTCTAGCTTTCTCTCTCTCAATCCTTCATGTCTAGCTTTCTCTATTACCCATACCCATGGAATGGAAATCTAAATGAGAATGTTGCAAACTATTGTGGCTCAACTTTCTTTAGTAAAACGATCACAGAACTAGCTATGGCATGGGTAGTCTTGCAACATCAATGGCTCATGTTTATGGGTGGATTCTTGATGATAGATTGTTTTTCATTCATCATAATATTCAATATTTTTCAACCAACATTGCTTGTAAAAATTACATGCATCTACTTTAAAAAATGGCTAAAAGTAAAATAAGAAAGTGAGCTAAAGAATGTACTCACCCAATGGGCTGCTGCACGCACCAATGCGAGTCAACATGACCCATTGCCCCTAGAAATCAAATATAATTGAGAGACTATATTAAGATTAAAAAGACAAGAAGAAGTATTAAATTTTATTTAAACATGGAAGATCCTTGTCTGAAAAATCCTTTTTCTTATTTTTTCTCTTTCAATAAACTTGTCCATACCATCATTGCATACATATATACATGACAAGAAAAAACCATAGTTAATGTCATCCACTAACATGAGTTCAATTAGAGTATTTGTTACTTAAAGATAAAATGTTTGATAAAGAAAAATGATGACTTTGTACCACCTGCTTAGTGTCATTGGTGTTGATGCTCACCTCCCACCAACAAGGCTTGCAAACGTTTGATGAAGTTGGATAATCAACACAAAAAGATCCACATAGTCCATTTATGATATTAGACTTCCAAATACTTCTCGCTCTATACATGAAATTATATAGGGTGTATGTGCTTCCTTATTGTTATAACCACTCCGTAAGTTAACATGGTTTCACCTGCCTGACCTACCGTAAGCCACGTTGCTATCTTGCTTGTTCGAACATGCACTATCTTTTGTAAGACGGTGATGGAACATATAAAGCAACCTTACCCTAGCTTAATGTCAAATAGGGAAAGTCTATAGACTCCATGTACATAGTTGCTTAGATGTAATAATAGACAAATTGCTCAATTTTCTTTAGTAAAACGATTAAAGAAGTAGCTATGGCATGGTAGTCTTTTAATCAATGGTTGATGTTTATGGGTGGGTGCTTGATGATGGATTGTTTAAGTCATGATAATATTCAATATTTTTCAACCAACATTACTTGTAAAATTACATACATCCATTTAAAAAATGACTAAAAGTAAAATAAGAAAGTGAGTGAAAGAATGTACTCATTCAATGAATGAGCACACACCACACGAGTCAACATGACCCATTGCCCCTAGAAATCAAACATATTTGAGAGGCTAGATTAAGATTAAGAAGTATAAAATTTTATTTAAACATGGAAGATCCTTGTGTGAAAAATCCCTTTTCTTATTTTTTCTCTTTTAATAAAGTTTTCCATAACATTGCATTCAAATACATAAGAAGAAAAAACCATAGTTAATGTCAACCACCACCAACATGAGTTCAATTAGAGTATTTGTTACTTAAAGACAAAATGTTTGATAAAGTTGAACAATCAACACAAAGAAGATCCGCATAGTCCATTTACTATATCACACTTCCAAATACTTCTCGCTTTATACATGAAAATTTCTAGGGTGGATGTGCTTCCTTATTGTTATAACCACTCCATAGGTTAACATGGCTTCACCTACATGACCTACCGTAAGCCGCTTTGCCATCTAGGATGTATGTGCTTCATTATTGTTATAAAACCACTCTGTAGGTTAACATGGTTTCAACTACATGACCTATCATAAGATGTTGCACCATCTTACTCACTCAAACATGCACTTATCTTTTGTAAGGTGGCTATGAAACATCTAGGCATAGAGATCTCTCCTTTCACCCCTTTGGAAAAGGAGTATTCTGATATAACAATGGAGTGAGGATGCGATGGACGAGCCTATCATACTTCGGTCGACTAGACGTAGTGTGATGGGGGTGCGTAAAGATGGCGATGACCAAAACAAAGACCTATAGAGAAGTTACAATTTGTGGCTCTAATGCAAGATCCAATGGCATATGCTTCGGAAAGGCTAAGGTAAGCTCTTAATGTGAATATATTTTGTGTCATTGGCTGGGGACTAGCCTAAGGCTTTGTTTCATTTATTCGTCCATTTTGAGCTATTGGGATTACCAAATATTTCCCAGTGTTGATGTTAACCAGAATGGTTAACATTAAGCGTGGTTACACTTCATGTAATTTATTTTTATGCAAAACCACGCTAAGTGCTTCATAATATGGGATGAACGAGCTTATGACATGTGTAACGCCCGCCATGAGCAACAAAGCTTAGGTGTACATAGAGCTAGAGAACCAGTTTTGGGCCCCAATTGTTAGTGGGTGGCTGGCCAAAACAAACACCTATAGAGAAGTTGCAATTTGCGGCTCTAAGGCAAGATCCAATGGCACATGCTTTGGAAAGGCTAAGGTAAGCTCTTAACTTGAATATATTTTGTGTCATTGCTGGGGACTAGCCTAAGGCTTTTTTTCATTTATTCGTCCATTCTGAGCTATTGGGATTACCAAATATTGCCTAGTGTTGATGTTAACCACAATGGTTAACATTAAGCGTGGTTACACTTCATGTAATTTATTTTTATGCAAAACCACGCTAAGCGCTTCATAATATGGGATGATCGAGCTTACGACATGTGTAACGCCTGTCATGAGCAACAAAGCTTAGGTGTACATAGAGCTAGAGAACCAATTTTGGGCCCCAATTGTTAATGGGTGGTTGGCCAAAACAAAGACCTATAGAGAAGTTGCAATTTGCGGCTCTAAGGCAAGATCCAATGGCACATGCTTCGGAAAGGCTAAGGTAAGATCTTAACTTGAATATATTTTGTGTCATTTTGCTGGGGACTAGCCTAAGGCTTTGTTTCATTTATTCGTCCATTCTGAGCTATTGGGATTACCAAATATTGCCCACTGTTGATGTTAACCACAATGGTTAACATTAAGCATGGTTACACTTCATGTAATTTATTTTTATGCAAAACCATGCTAAGCGCTCATAATATGGGATGATCGAGCTTACGACATGTGTAATGCCCGCCATGAGCAACAAAGCTTAGGTGTACATAGAGCTAGAGAACCAGTTTTGGGCCCCAATTGTTAATGGGTGGCTGACCATTGTAAAAAGAGAGCTTATGTATATAAGTGACTTATGAAATATGAAAAGGATACAATCCCATTATCACAATGGAGTCTTCTTCTTCTCCCCTCTTTCTCTTTTGTGGCTATGGTGGTGAGATTGTGTGTTGATGCATGCTTGCTTGCTTGATTGTGAGTGTGTGCTAGTAGATGAGGCTTCCTTACTTCCCTCCCCTTCTTCTTGTTCTTGCTCTCTCTCCCTCTCCCTCTTGCACACATGAAGGTATTGAGATAGGAGTAGAGCTCTCCATGGCTCCTTCTCTCATTGCTCCCTACCTAGCTCAAGGAAATCTCCACTTGAGTGACACAAGTGGTGGTGGAGTGAGCCCCTAGCAACTTTACATCGAGGAGTTAACCCACTTAGGGTTGGCTAAGTGCATGTTCCCAAACTGACCCTTGCATCCTCTCTTCTCTTCTCTTCTCTTCTTCCTCTCTCATGCAAGGAGAATGCTCATCAAGGTGAACATCTTAACTTACATCATAGGCCGAAGTGCTTGGGTACCAAATAGCCCTTGGACCAAGAAACGGACGAAAGTCTAGTTTTCCATTCCCACTCTAGATGTGTCCCCATTTTTTTTTCTTGATTTTGAAATTTAGGAAGTGGTCATTGTTAGTTAGCCTACCCTTGACCAACTTTGACCTCAATCTACCATTGTTAAGTTTTGACCATTGCGGGATTCCCAAGCTAGTTGTGTTAATCATATTGGCTATGAGTGCTCCTTGAAGATCTTGAAAGGCTTTGAGAGGCAAAGAGCCAGGCTAGAAGGAATCATGGTAGAGGGTTGGTTGGTGCAAGAGTCCTCTATCTACATTTTTTAGTATTTGTCTCGAGGGGGGATCCTATTTATTTTTACCCGATTATGGGAAATCTCCGAGCTTATGACTTATGTAATGCTAGAAGATAGTCAAACACCGAGCTTATGACTTATGTAATGCCAGAAGATAGTCAAACACCGAGCTTACGACTTATGTAATGTCGATAATATATATTTAGGCTACGGAATAAGCTTAGATCATCTTATTGGGTCCTCGAGCATTATTTGGGCAGTCAAGCATTGTACAAATGAGTCTTGTATATAAAACATTTTAACTAATGAGAAAGAATATAATCCCATTCTCACAATTGAGTTTAAGTCTTCTTGCTCTTGTGATTAGAGTAGCTTGTATGCTTTCCCTTTTTCTTTGTTGCATGTATGCTTAGGGATTGTATGGTGAGTGATGGTGTTGATGTATGCTGTCACTCACAATCGCATCAAATTAAAGGTTAAGCTTGCCATAGCTCTCTCTCTCTCTCTCTCTCTCTCTCTCTCTCTCTCTCTCTCTCTCTACTCCCCACCCCCTTGTAAAGCTCCTTTGTAGTGACAACAAAGGAGCTAAGGTTGAGAACCCTATCTCTCCACAAGGGAGGAGAGTTACTTTACCAAGAGTGGCTTGAGGTGAAAACCGGTATAACCCTTGCATACTCCTCTCCTTCTCTCTATCTTTCAAGGCTCACGTGTTCTCAATCAGTGAACATCCTTGGTGCTAGTACTACTGGTGGGGAAGTGCCTTTACTTTTAGGACTCGCTTGTTATACTTTACATTTGGAGTATTGACATAACTTGGTTGGAGTGCAAATCCACCGGTTTAACTTTTATTTGTTGTTTTTTTATGGTTTGTTTTTCTCGCCTTGGTGCAATGGCATATGGAGAATCCTTCCGACTCAGGCTGCATGAATACAAGTTAGTTCGATTTGATTTCCTTTGATTTTGGCCAGTTCCTTCTTGCATTTGAATTTTTTTGAGTTTTTGTTCATTTTAGGAATTAATATCACCATTAATCTTTGTAGAAAAACCAATTAGGTTACATTATACACATCATTAGATAGGTTAGGGAAATTTAAAGTAGGATATCAAATAAACATCCAAAAACATGCATCACTAAGGACACCGAGGGAAAAATCTAGATTTTTAGACTAAACCACAAAAAAAATTGCTGTTTGGTTTGCCTACGTACGTGCTCGACTAACCATGCATATGCACATTTGCAAGTAGGAACACACATTCTTAAGTCTAACAGGGAGGGAAGATGTGCACAATACTCTTATTAAGGAAAGGTCGGATAATATTCTTTCCATAAATGCTCTATAATGATAAAAACGGTTGAAAATTGACCATCATGTGGCCATGACTTCCATCACTGCAAGTGGCAAACCTGTCAGAACTACGTACGTGTTGCCAAAAATTTGAACACATATTCGTAAATCTATAGACTCTCAACCATACACATTCCTATCTTTCGTGGGCCATGCACATTTCTTTCTTAGAATGCACGTTGTGTGGTGTTCGGGTGATGGCCTCTATACACTGCCAACAGGCACACAAGGAAGAAAAGTAATGGGATCAGAATTGGGAGATCTTGAAATCCCAGCTCTCCAAAGGGCAACTATCAGACCTGCAACTATCCCCCCAGCCCTCCACCTGATTCCTTTAAACACCTCAAAACTCTTTAAAACCCTCCCAACCTCCCAACCTCCCTACCTAGTCCAGCTTCCTATTTCAGATGTCTTCCCAAGTCATCTCTCACCTCTAAAAGCTCAGATCTTTCCCCAAAGAGCCTCTCATGACCACAACTGACCAAATTCCACCCCCAGCTCACTCAGAACCCGTTGATTCTACCTCCGAAATGCTCCACTTGTCTCTAGACAAAAAACTATCCTCTAGGATCCCTAAATGTCCTCTAGCATTGGCGGGCTGACCATATATACTCAATCTTATGAACTCTCTGAATCTCTTGTGGACCCTCTTCTGACCCCTGTCTGACTGGGCTCAGTTGACTTCTGCCTCAACAAATCTATCATAGAATCTGCTGCTTTCAAAGTCTTCACTAAAACAGAATCTTATCCTCTGTGTCCGTAGACTCTCCATGGCCCTCAGACTGCCCTCACCAAGTAAGGATATCACTTTATAGGATTTTTGCTGACTGCAAATGGCACACAGCTGCCTCAGAACTAGCTGCCCTTTTGAGGCTTGCTAGAACTAACTCATCTGATGTATGCTTGCTTTCCTCTGTGTCAACTAGCACCTCTACGCCCTCCAAACATTCAAACCAATCAAGGATCCATCATAATTAACCCTCACCTTTGACATCAGCCAACTCACTCCATCACAATTAACCCTCAGCTGTGTGACAGTAGCCAACTCACTCCATCCAATTAACCCTCAGCGTTGTGACAGCAGAGCCAACTCACTGTTGCCTCAGAAATACCTTTAACTTATTAGTCTTCTCTCTATTGACTACTGATAGTCCAGACTCTTAGAAGTAGACAGGCTCACACGCACTTCTCCTAGACTCATACTAGATAATCCAAGGCCTCTCCACCTTTAGTTGACATCTATGACATCAACTGACACATAACCAAGGTTTGTTTCTTTGAACAGGCTTAGGGGACTTTTTGATGTGCTTGGGAATCCAAACTTTGGTATTACTTTGGTAGTATCCTTATGCTTTTAGTAAATTTTTTGATACCCACACTTGTTGACTTGGTATCTTCTTCGGATCCATCCTGAATTGTGACCATAGTATCACCTTTGCCTACTTTCTTCACTCTTCTCCTTCTCCCAGTTTTTTTAGAGGTTGTAACACCTATTGGATTTTTCCCTTTGTCCACTTGTTTCATTTTCGCTCGAGTCAGGACATTTAGTGGTGTGATATCCTAGGCTGCACACTTATAGTCCTAATAGTGGCATGGTTAGAAGTGGGAGTAGAACCACTGGTGCGATATGGACAGTCTTTGATCAAATGATCAACCCCACACTTAACACAAGAAAGTGTTGGCATGGCATTGGTCGGTGCTGTCAAGGGCTAGGCTTGGCCCACATTAGCCACATTCTTATGAGGACACTCCGCTACTCGATGAGGACAATTACAACCAAAACACTGTATTGGTCCCCTTCTCATAGTTGAGTTCATGTCTTTGATCAAATGATCAACCCCACACTTAACACAAGAAAGTGTTGGCATGGCATTGGTCGGTGCTGTCAAGGGCTAGGCTTGGCCCACATTAGCCACATTCTTATGAGGACACTCCGCTACTCGATGAGGACAATTACAACCAAAACACTGTATTGGTCCCCTTCTCATAGTTGAGTTTATGTCTTTGCCGTTCCATTGTACTGTGGTTTGAAACACTGGCACTAGCATGTTGTTCTATAAAATATAATATTCTGGCGTGATCTCCCTGGGCTCCTCATAGTAGTCATTATTGACTTCTACTTTGCGCATGACTTTCTCCTTGTCCAAGGGGTCCTCAATCAACACCTGGTTGATTTTAGCATGTGGTGGTTGTGGTGGTAGAACAGGTAGGGGAAAAGGCGACATGTTCTACATTTGGAACATCCTCTTGGTAAGTGGGATGGGTTTGGCTGCCCTGCAACCGCACAACAGTTTGCACTAGTGGTGCTGGTAAGGCTAACAACACTCTGGGTGCTGGCAGTTGTGCTAAGGGCTAGACCCTTGGATATCTGCACATGGCAGTGTCATGGTTTCCCAATCTCTAACAGTGAGCATAACAAAGTAATTGCCTTAGTCTTAAGTGAGGGCATTCGGTGCTCGTGTGATTTTATCTACAAATAGAGCACCAAATCAGCTCTCTCCCCGAGAGTAGAGATGGGCATTCCCTCCCTGATGCTTCTCTCCCATCCCCGACCTTTAATTTCTCCAATATGGCATTACTGAGCTCTTCCACTGTCATATTTTCAACTTGCTTGCTCTTGGTACCTGTGTCCTGGTGACTTGAGACTCACGAGATATTGCCGCTACCGAAGTTGCCTTGGCATCTTTTGGTTGAGGCAACTCAAGCATATTGTCCTCATATTTGATTGCCATCTTATAGCACGTATCTAGAGTAGCCGGCGAGGCTAACACTAGATAATCATGCATCTTATGATCCCGGACTCCTCTTGAGAAAGCAAGGTAGTAATAACTGATAATCACTTAGCCTTTCCCTCAACTTACATCTTGAATTTAAGTGTTTGAGCCAAGAAACATAATCTCGCATGGACTCATTTTCCTTTTGCTTGATATTGTGGAGCTGAGCCGCCCCATAGGACTCCATCTATCACCACTTTAAGCAAAGCTCGGTATGAACACATTCTTAAGTCTAGTGAAGTTAACTTTATCCTCGGACTTTAAGGTTCGATACCATTGGTGAGCCTTCCCTTCTAGGGTCAGCGAAAAAGCATGGATCATGGTTACATCACTCACTGGCCCACATGTCTCACAACAAGTAGACTCAAAGATTTCTACATGTTGGATTGGGTCCCCATCTCATGAGAATTTTTGCACAAGATTTGAAATAATATGTGGCTTCATTTGGGATGGTCTGGATTCTAGGGCAGTGCCTAGTTCCCTAACCATTCCTTGGCCCATTTTCGTAGCCATATTCAGCAGATCTGCCCTGGTGACTGCATTTAGATCTGCGTTGGGATCTACAATTGGCCTTCGAGGAGCTACTCCCCCTCTACCTAGCCACGTCCTCTTTCTGGATAGGTTCTTCTATTTAATTTGGGTCTATGGTTGGGTTTGGGTAATTCCTCATTGCCGGGCTCATTGTTAGTAGCCTCAGCCTGTCTTTGTTTGATCAAGAGTTCCATGCTCTCTGCAAGAACATGGGATCATTGATTATTTCTTGTATATCCTCTCTTATATAGAGACGATCCTCACCCCCTGCAGGTGCCCTAGGTAGGTTGCCCTCCTCTTCTTTTGTCTCAAGGCTTTTGTTAGCCCTTGGTTCCTCATTGATGGGTTCCAGAGTTGGTATTACTCCGCATGTTATTCCCATCCACATGCTATTAACAGCATTTTTAGATGTTTCTGGTTCTTTGCCATGTGGTTGAAATGGATTCACTTCCTCCATTTCCCGCTCGCCCTTGTTCTTCGAGTACCGAGCTCTTGTTTTCTTAAGCTCAATAGCTGCAATTGTCACTCTGCCTCAACCCTCTTCAAGTCTGTTTCTATTTCCTCCGATGTGGGGAAGAAGACTTGACCTGTCCTGGCAAAACTTTCCTTATCCCTTATCTAACCTTGGGGGTTATCCCACTGATCCTCACTATGTTAGTATGCCTGGAGCC
This sequence comes from Cibotium barometz, assembly GCF_041138505.1. Lineage (NCBI taxonomy): Eukaryota > Viridiplantae > Streptophyta > Polypodiopsida > Cyatheales > Cibotiaceae > Cibotium > Cibotium barometz. The sequence continues at coordinate 6,227,916 of NC_141089.1, read as the reverse complement.
AGAAGGTTGGGTTGATAATTTTGGTCTTAGATCATGTCCTACACTGGTTCACGGTCCTGTGCCCGTAGATTGCACTTCATCTTTTGTGTTGTGTTGGAGACCAAAGAATCCCGTGGCCATATCAAAGATTCCGCTGGATCTAGTAGGGGAAGATGGTTTTCTTCCTCTCCAAGGCCAAAGAATCGTAGCCCTTCTTCCATGGATTCCTCACACTACTTATTTCTATGGTGGTCAGATTCCTCCAAGAAGCTGAAACACTCAATTGAGTGCTTGCCGAGTGACCTGAACCAACACTTCTTTGGTAGGAAGAACCTGGGTAGTTTAATGCATTGTTGTCGGGGGTAAGGTCATCTCCAATGTGTTTATCGGACCTCAAGTGCATGAGAGCGTATGTTGACAGGCAAAATCACTACTCCAACCTTTTCACCTGTTTTTCTACTAAACTGCCTTTCTTGGTCGTGAAATAGCAGATATCCATGAAAACGCAGAGAATGGTTCACGTCGTGAAGTAGCAGGTCATGAAACAGAATATTTTTCACGTCATGAATTGTTTTTCACGCTGCGGCACAACTGATGTTTCATGTTTAAAATTTTCAACTCAAAATTACTTCAATTTGAGTTAGATAGACTTTAATGGTGTAATTAGGATTCTACTCTTATCGTTGGTCTGACAACCCTTAATTCATGAACTAGCTGTCCGTGAGAGCTTAACTTGTGAACTGTTGAGGCGTGAAGTGTTAAGGCGTGAAGGTTTAACCCGTGAAGACTTAATCCATGAAGTAGCAGGCAATGGTTCACATCGTGAAGTAGAAAATGGTTCACGTTGTGAAACAGGTTGTGGTTCATGTCGTGAAACACTTCACTGTTGCTATTTCACGTGATAAGATTTTTTGGTTTTGTTATGTCAAATGTGTCAGGACAAGACGATCTAATTTTAGTAAGGTAATCCTGAGATTCCCGAAGTTGATGCAAAAAATGTTTCACGCCGTGAAATAGTAGGGAATAGTTAACACCGTGAACCGTTTTCTGCACTTTCATGTATTTAGCTACCGCATCGACATAATGATGTTTTGGAGTGTAATTTCCCTATATCCAAATGATCCAGAATGGTTGTGCTAAGGATTAAGAATGCAATGCAAGTCATGAACACAACCAATGGCTCCTTATTTTTGTATTTTTTGTGAATTTTTGGAAAAAACAGAAAAACAAAGTGTCACCCTTGCTAGCTCTCGGTAGTAAGATTGGTGACGAAAAACAACAAAATTAAATGTAAAACTAAGTGTAGCTTTCCTCTAGGTTCTCCCAAGTACTCACCCACACTTTCAACACATGATTTTCTGCAATTCCTTCTCTACCACTCAAACCTCATCTACACAGTTTCTTCACATTGCACCTTTCAAATGCAAAGACAATGGTGAATCTTGCATAGTGGGAGCTGAGGCTCTAAGAGGGTGGAAGAAACAAAGGTGTTTCCCCAGCAGAGTAACACCAACAATGTTATGGGCTACCGCATCTCCTAAAAGGGAACTCCACACAACTGCAAACGGGAGAAGTAATAGACACAACAACCATTGGATACTTACCAATGCTTTGAGCTCATGTCCCTTGAGGCTCCCCAAGTTCTCTTTGCAAGCTCCACTCCTCCGAACTCCACCTCCACCCTCACCCGCAAAGTCGTTCGCACCACGAATGTAAGGTAATCGACCTCTCACTCTCTCACACACATGCATGCATGAAAGAGGCACATGTGCTAGAGCACTCTCTCTCTCTCTCTCTCTCTCTCTCTCTCTCTCTCTCCAAAGCACAAGAGTTCTCATAGCACAAAGGGGGATTGTATCATTTCATTATGAGAATTTCCTTTTATACAACTGGCCCTTATTCACAAGTCAGATCTTTATTCTATAATTGGATATTGATCCAATTAATGGTTATTATATCATAAAGGAATCCCACCAATACAATGGTCGGGTGGTTGGCTAACCCATGGCTGGATCGAAGGATTCTTGAGAAACAACTAGATACGATTAGTTACGTTAATTAGTTTAAATCCTGAGAAGACCTTGTTCTGTGGGAGGGGATCAGCGGTTGTGCCTCGTAAATGAGAAAAAAAGCGGTGATTCCATGGACCAAGTGCAAGTCTCTTCTTGATCTACCTATGTGACTTCAGGTTTGGTCAGATCAGTTTAACTAGTTAAGACTTTGACTCGTTAGAGTAATTCCCCCATTAGAAGATTTTTCCCATGGCGGAATCGCTTGTGCCTTTCGGGCGAGGGGAGTCTTTCGGGCCCGCGATCTCGGAGGGACCAGGCGCCCGGGCTAGCCTCTCGTCCCGAACATCCACGGCGAGGCCCCGAGTGTGGATCCTTGCCTCGCGCGGGAGGCTGACGCCGCTTCCACCGCCCCGACAGGGCACCGCGGAGGGGACAGGGACCTCACAGATGTGAACCCCTAAGGCTTGAGTGCAAAAATGGTTCCGGGCGTGAGTCTCTCTTTTTTTTTATAGTCGAGTGATAAATTCGAATTTCCTTGTTTTGAGGGCAATATTTTCTAAATTTTAAATCAGGGAGATATTGCCATCTTCCCAAAAAGGAATCAAAAAAGTCAACCTTTTTATGACACTCCCTTACACCCCTCATAAATGACTCCCAAAATGCGCAATTTGACAACTCATGAGCATCTACTCATTCAATGCTCATTAGCCTTAGTGAGTTATGTAAAAAAGTGATTAGGAATTAATCAAGGATTAATCCTTTCACTAATCTTTTCCTCTTTTAGACAAATCAAGGGCTCTAATTAACCCCCAATCACTAATTAATTCACACAATTGAGCACATCATTGGATAGAGCAATGCATTGCTAAGCTATATGCATCAACTAATGTGTAAATTAATGTATAATTAGACTCTTAATTTTGGTCTCTTCTTTTAAGATAAAATTAAGCAAAAGAGAGTCAAATTCATCCAATTGATGTGATTAGGTGTTTTGATGCATCTAGATGCTCTCAAAACACTCAAAAACACTAATTTCAACTACTTACATAATCAATTTAGATCCCAAATAACACATTTTCTAAATTTTTTCTCTTGATGTGGATTAATCACCCTTAATAACAAAAACCAGTCAATTAAGGAAGATTCATCATTTTCAAGAGTTTTTGATATTTTGAGAAATTTTTTCAATGATTAAGCTACTCCTAATGCTTGCTAACACTCTAATGCATACAATTCTAACAAAAAACACACAATTTAAGCTAAAGTTAATGATTCTAGTTCTGTGTTTAACTCTAAAGAGAGCTAACATTCACTAAAAATTGCATTCTATTGTATTGTTTGATGCAATGGATGCAAACTAAGCCAAATACACTCTATGTGCAAACCCTAAGAACATTAAAACCACATTAACAACAACAAAAACAAAAACAAAAATAAAAATTAAGCTAAAAACTAAGCAAAAAAGCATTCTTTATAAAATAAAAAAGAGAGCTATTTCTCACAAAATCACACACAAATCTCCATCAAATCCACATCTTTTTTATGGAAACCATTAATCAAGACAATGGCAATGGTTAATGCGTAGATAATAGAAAAATGATGGAAAAAGCCAAGGGATGGTTCCTCGAAGCGGCACCAAAAATGTTATGTCTCACCCTAACCCCCCTTGAGACACATCCAACAAGAGATTGCCTGGTGAACCACAACTTTCGTTTGAGGATCTTTCCAATGGCCGAGCTCGTAACCCTTAAGTTCTCCAAGCTCTACAACTCCTTGAGAAGTAATTCTACCGCACCTCCTGCGAGAGCGTTGCCACACCGCTGTGTTGCACTATGTGTACTCGTCCCTCCTCTCACCTCACCTCACCTCACATCACATCACTCGTCCCTCCTCTCACCTCACCTCACCTCACCTCACATCACATCACTCACACACACTCACTAGCATGCATTAGAGAGATAGATTAGCAAGAGGATTAGTAAGAGCAAGACTCTATTGCACAATGGGAGAGTCTCCTTGTATTATGAGAGATATTCACTTATATACATGGCCATAAGTGTTCACACTCACTTAAACTGTGGCCGGCCTGGAACTTTAGGCTCATAAGAGACCTAATGCTATTACAATGACTACTCTCATAATATATCCATTAAGTACATCACTTGGGACTTCATCCTAACTTACTACCACATGCTCTTGAAGTGGTAATTACCTTAAGTATTCCATCGGACCATTACGGGTGCCCGTCCAAGCTGTAGCTTTGGACACCATTGCTTCATATCTTGAATGTATGACCTTTTGGTGTATCTACCTTGACTCCTTGATGTAATATAATCGCGGTAGCTCTTGTTGACCCTAGGAATGGGTTAACACTCCCTCTTTGGTGATAACACAAATCACCTATGCTGAAGAGTCCCCTCAAATGAACTCTTCACCTCTGCTGAAGAGTCCCCTTAAATGAACTTGATTGTGTTTCTTGAACCCACCTCGCCACCTTACTCTCCTCCAAAACCTTACACCAGTTGGCTTCCATCATCGCCCATACTATTTCTATTTTGGTTTAGCACACCTACTCTTATTCTCCCAACTGCTACGTTCCCTCCTCTCTCTGCCTCTCCACTCCTATCAGCAATTGCTCCCTTCATATGACTCAAAACTCTCTACAACTCTCTGTATTTCCATCAAACTTTCATATTCATTCCCATCCTCCCCACTAGCAAACCAAACTCCCAGCACTACCCTCCAAACATCCCAAATCAACTTGTTGTACTCCCTGGTCAACATCCCCGCTTCTTCCTTCCATAATTTGCTTACGGCATTCAACACCTCATCGTCCCCAACACACCCTTCAATATCAACATGGGCTTCAAGCTGCTCACAACATCACCAAGATTCACAGAATCTTCAAACAAAATAGAGATACCCTACACGACATCATCCAACAAGCCACCTACAACACCACCCATATCCTCAGGCTCACATAACTGTTGATCCACACCAGCATCCTCATCACCTGTATCCTTAAAAAAGACAACTTTGATAGGCTGCCCTCCTCACAATCTATCTCATTGTTAAATAAACTTGTATATCCCATACCGGCATCCTCTGACAAATCCAACTTCAACCTAGTCTCCTGTGACATCTCCTCCTTACTAGACTCGTAAACATCTAGGCGATCTTCTACCACTTTTCCATCATCAAATACCTTCAAGTCTGGGTCCACGTCCATACTTTATGTACTCTTTAAACTCACAAGCATGTTGTTCCATTACCTTGGCATCCTCTAACACCCCACTCTTACAGTGATTCACAACCAGCATATTGCTCCCAACACAATTCACATAAAACAAATCAACTGCATCGGCTCTACTTGGCCTAGCATGTGGCATTCTCAAGCCATTTTTCCTTTTTATCTTCCTCTCCTGGTACTACAGAGTAGTCTTCATAGCTTTAGCAAAGGTAAGTGGATCCTTTAGCTCCACTTTCTCTCTGATCCTCTTAGTCAACCCTTCAATAAACCTGTCTTTTTTCAAAAAGTCAAGAGGAATCCGATTTTCTCCCAAAGTCTTCAACATCTTCCTCCAAACAGCTTCAAACCTGTCAGCAAAATCTCACTTCCTCATCCTCTCCTTAGCTCAACCTAGTCACCAAAATCTGTCTTTTGGGGTCTCTACCCTTCCATACTTTCTCATCAAGGCTTCTCTCAAGCCATGCCAACTTGCTCTCTCAGCATCTAAGGCATCATATTCAAACCACTCTATGGCAGCATCCTCTAACAATAGACTTACCATCTTCAACTTCTCGGAACCCTCATCTCTATTGTTCCTCAGAGCCACCAACTCAACACTCCCGAGAAACTAAAGAACATGCTCTCCCTTCTGACCTCTGAACACATCATAACCGATTTGGACCAAGTATCTAACAACAAAGGGGTTACCGAGAGAACTCAAAGACCCATCTCTTGACCAATTCTCTTGTCTTCCACTTTCCCTCCGCTCTGGCACAGTCAAGCCCACTCATGCCATGCTGTCCACCATGATCATTAGCATATGCAGGATCTCCAGTCCTCCAGTCTTCAACAAAATCAATCCAACCGTAAGAGCCCACTCTACTGTAGATTACACTCTCCACTCCCTCTCTGGTGATAACACGAAGCACCTCTACTAAAGAGTCCCCTTAAATGAACTCGATTGTGCTTCTTGAACCCACCTCACCACCTTACTCTCCTCGAGAACCTTATGCCACCTGGCTCCCATGATCATCCATACTATTTCTATTTTGGTTTAGCACACCTCTGCTTATTCTGTTAGTTGCCACGTTGTTTTCACCATCTTGGGACACACTTCGCTATCATACACACAGTGTATCTTCATTTACATTGTGTTTTGGAGGGGCTTATTTTGCTCCTCACACAACGTTCATAATTCATACTAGACCACACACATTCCTAATTCCCCACGCATGTTCCTATCTTTCTTGGCCACACAAGTTGCTGTATTTCCTGGCCATGCACGTTCCTATCTCAAAATGCATGTTCACAAGTTCATTGATTTTATCCAGCCATGCATGTGTCCAATTCACTTAGCCATGCACGTGTCCAATTCACTTAGCCATGCACGTACCATGAATGCACATTTTGCAAGTCTAATAGAGACTAAAATACATTAAAAATTTTGCTGAATCCATAAAATCTAAGCCCCCATTTGCCTTGTGTAATCCTTCCTAGAACCACACCTTGAATGGTTGCAGAGATAGCACGATTACATCTATAGTCTTTAGCCTTGGAGTGTTCAGAATAGCCTGGAGGGCTACCATATTATCTAGCTTTGCAGCATCAGACACCCTGGTATGAGCAATTCAGGGGGATTTAGGTTCAATATGACTACATTGGCCATAGCAGTCACCCAGGCCACTAGGGCTAAAGAGTTAATCCAAGCTGCTGGGTGCATGACTATGGGAACCTTGCAACATAGAGGAGGGAGCTCCCATCTAGACCTGACTCTAGGAGGAGCATACATGCCACAATATGAACTGGGCTTACACTACCCTCCACAGTACCCCAACTTGCCTCATAACACCGAGCATATGCCATGACTCCACCAACCTATCCATAGCCATATTATCACTTGCAGCCACCACTGCCTCAACCTCCACTTACAACACTACCCTTTGCTCTAACCAATGAAGATATCTTGATAATAGCAACCCAAATACGGGGAGGGTACTTGCAACAAGGCTCGTAGAGTAACCGAGCTATCACCAACACCACCACCAGTTGCTTGCAGCCTAACCAAATGCTAGACGCCAAAATACTATCAAACCTATGCAAAAATTTACAAAATTGATGCCCAAGTTCAATGTGACTGGAGACCCCATTGTGCACTTGGAAGTGTTTGATCAAATATGTGACACATGTGGACAACCTGATGACCTTGTAGTATGGGTAAGTGCCTTGGCCTTATCATGGAAGAAAAGGTAGGTCAGTGGTTCTAATCATCACCGAAACCAAAATACAAGTATGACTTTGACACCTTGAAAACTACTCTCACAATTGGGTACTCCCGCTAGGGAACCCGATGGAACCTAGTTGGATCAACTTAACCATGTCGAACAATAAGAGAAAGAATCAATCAGAGACTATATTAATAGAGTGAGATACCTTCATTCTCGATGCTCTGAGAATGAAAAATTCTCTGATGAGCAATTAACTTGGAGATTTTTGGAAGGAATCCTTAATTCAACCTTCCATAATGCCTTGTACTCAGAAAAGCATAAAAACTTTAATCCATTTTGTAGAAGTGCCATAGACTTTGATAATAGCTTCATGGGAACTTCTTCAAGGGATCTCTCTAAAGGAACCCCTTCCAAAGCATCCTTTGGGATAGTGGCTTCAAAGGTCAGTAACAAAGGGAAAGAGCCACAGGCCACACCTAGCGGTGGCCGCGCTCATGTAGCAAATGATTAAGCAGTGGAAGGTTGGGGTAATAAAAGATAACATAGGTCAACCACATCTCTATCCCAGATGTGACGTGGTCTAGTGTTCAATATGCCGCACTAGCCACACAAAATCATGGAATGCCCCACTTGAGAGCGAGACAAGGAGGATTTTGGTGTGCTTGTACTACATGAGGATGGGAAACCATGATACTACCCATTGTTACAAGAGTCAACCTCAGAGACAACAACCACTAGTCATACCAACTCCACCCGCCCCACTTGAGACTAAGACAAGGAGTAATCTGGTGTGTGTACATGAGGATGGGAAACCATGATACTCCTCAGAGACAGCAGCAACTGCTAGTCATACATATTGTTACAAGAGTCAACCTCAAAGACAACAACAGCTAGTCACCATTGTTACAAGAGTTAACCTCAATCATACCAACTCCACCCACCCAACACATGGCTTTGTTGACTGCTCTGGTAAGACCCATGCTTGCCAACGCACCTCACCCGGGGTAGTATGTGCCTCAAAGGGGAGTTCTAAGAGTTCTAGAATTACTCTTGCCACCTCTAGTATTGCCATAGTAACCACCCATTCCCAAAGTGACCCCCATGAACCAATTGACCCTGATGGAAATATTTGAGGGAGAGGAAGAGGGAATAAGGGGATGCTAACTACCTACTAGAACCACTAGAGGCCTAGAGTCCCCCAAGTCAAATCCTAAGTCACTACGTTCAAGATGATAATAGTGTCTATTTTATATATATAGCAACATTGCAATCCAATAAGGGGAGGAACATCAATGCCTTAGGATCCCATATGCCACTACAGTGCTATCTCATTGCAAGGGACCTCACCAAGTGGTAGAGTGTTCCATCAAGAAGGCTATGATGGTAGTAGCTGCACCAACAAACCCATAACCGCTAGTACCACTCTGTTTAGGTTGTGGAATTGACCACATATACAAGGATTTCCCATTAAGAGCATCCATTCCAAGTCAATCTTAAGAGCATAAACCAAGTATAAGCCTTAATTTGCTAAGTGTCAGGGATGGGTTGTTACAAACCGTTCCTTTGAATGTCCTGACTAGAAAGTAGAAAAGGAGGAGAGCCACCACTCACAAAGCCTTATAGGCTTAAGATTTTGGTACTTAAAGGGCACAAATATTGGCTCGAGTCGACAAAGTTTTGAAACACGCTAGAGTTACCCCTAAGACCAGAAGATGAAGTTTTGAAACATACTAGAGTTACCCCTAAGACCAGAAGATAAAGTTCCAAGAAGATTAGACAAGGGGAAGACCAAGTGACAGTTCAAGAGGGATCAAGTGAGGATACAATTTCCAACATCTCTTCATCCTCTTTAGAGAAAGAATTGAATCCCCGACCCACAATAAACCTAAAGGAACTAGTCATAGACCCTAGCAACCTACCAAAGAAGTTGGCAGAATATCCCAATCCTATTGAGAAAAAAAGCAAGCTAGAAGTAGCCCAGGAGCTGGTAAGGGCATGCCAAGCACAAGTGGATGGTAAACCTCTAGTTGTCCCCATGGTTGGAGATGACATTGATGTAGAGACCAACTTCACCTTACTCAAGAGAAGACCAGGGAAAAAACCAACCATTTGACAACCCAAGAAAACTAAAAATAGGGATTAGGGGATGAGGATAAAAGCTTTGAGGCCATGGCCTCCAAACTCATAGGTGACTGAAGAGCACTACACTCAATGGGCCTTTATGCATTCCATAATCCATTACTGGCCCCAAAATCTATGTAAGTGATAATGGACAAACACCTAGAGACATAGCTAGACTCATCGCCTTCCTTTCCTCCTCCCAAGTGTAGATTTCTATTGGATCCTTTCTTCAAGGAAGCCCAAGTCCATGGAAAGACTCAAAGGATTAGATGGATAGAAAGTTAAAGGTGGGTATGGAAGAAAAAATTCTTCAAGGAAGCCCAAGTCCATGGAAAGACTCAAAGGATTAGATGGATAGAAAGTTAAAGGTGGGTATGGAAGAAAAAATTATTCAAGACTCCTCGAATGAGTCGGATATGACAAACCCAGAAGAGGCAATTCTCACCAAGCCTTTCCCCCAAAGGTACCAGTTAATAAGCTAGGCCATTGCTTTGAGAGTGATGACATGATTTCCATCCTCCCTGTAAAATACAAGGACAACCAAGTCACCGCCATCCTAGATAGAGGGGCTGGAATAAGCATCATTACTAAGAAGTGCTGGGAAAAGTGGGTAATCATCACAACCTGTGAATAAACTAGGCCATCACTTTGAGAGAGATGACATGATTGCCATCTGCCCTATAAAATACAAGGACAGCCAAGTACCCCATTCCTAGATGGAGAGGCTAGAGTAAGCATCATTACTAAGCAATGCTGGGAAAAGTGGGGGTAATCTTCACTTGAAACTACCAGTGTGTTGATAATCAAGCTCACTGATGGGGCCATAGAAAAACTCATTGGGCTATTATGTGGAATTTGTGAATTAAGACTTCTCATCTAAGTTTCACCACTCTTTTATGGTCATGAACTTTTCACAATAGCCTAATTCCAATGACTGCATCCTTGACAGATGCGTCATGAGAGATACTCAAATGGTCCATGATTAGAACACAGACAACATCTACTTTTCACAATAGTCTAACTCCTATGATTGCATCCTTGGCAAACACTCCATGAGAGAGACTCGAATAGTCCATGATTGAAACACAAATCACATCTACGTTTGGAAAAGAAATGAAACCCGCAAAGTAAACTTACGAACATGGAAAACTCATCCTATGAGTGGTCGACCTTTTGCGAAAGACTTGATAACCACCAATAACACCAATGAGCTAAACATGTGCCAAACTTGTCATAAAATTTGAATAAGGAATGTGAGATCTTGATGTTTGCCTCACTTACAAAGCTAGAGGACTATGAAAATTGGATGTACATTCTTGTAACTATGGACATCCTTCCAACGAGAATAGGCATAAGATATGCCATAGCACATGGCAAGGAAATTGCTTCAATATATATGTTGAGAACTGCAGTAATGCAACATGCACTAGAGTTTGAAGGCGATATCACGACCAAGAGATGATAGCTTGGGTCACCCAAAAAGATTAAAAAGGGATGCCCTATATCTTTTCTAGGGAGTAAATGAAGATCATTGGGCTTTGATACATTGAAGCCATAGACTCCCATGTAGATTTTTGCCACAATCTTTCTGAAGTATCGGTCAAATTGATGGCCAAGAGAGAGATGAAACTTGTCTATGAAACTCTCTTGCTCCACAAAATAAGGCAAAAAAATAAAGCCTTAGTAGAGGCTAAAAAGAAAGCTAAGCACGTCCTACAAGAGAACACCTGTGCGTTGAAGACCTTAGACAAGTGCGTGGGTATTTCAAAACGTATAATGTGGGTGACCACTTTTGTACACTTTGAAAAGGCAAAGAGAACCCCTGACGGGAAGCCTGGAACATCTTACAATGGACTTGACAAGGATCCCAAAAGTATAGATTGGAAAGAACCTAGACAAGTGCGTGGGTATTTCAAAACGTATACTGTGGGTGACCACTTTTGTACACTTTGAAAAGGCAAAGAGAACCCCTGACGGGAAGCCTGGAACATCTTACAATGGACTTGACAAGGATCCCAAAAGTATAGATTGGAAAGAACCTAACTCCACCAAAAGAAGAAAAAGACCTCATTGACCTACACATAGAATTCCAAGACTGCTTTGTTTGGAAATATACTGACATGTAAGGTGTACCATCGGAGGTGGTCAAACACCATTCCCATAATGGAAGGAGCACAACCATAAAGGCATAGGGCCTATCAAATTAATCCAAAATACTCCATACTGGTTAAGGACAAAATTGACAAACTCATCAGATGGATTCATTACGGGTTAGAGCACACAGAATGACTACCCCAATAGTCATATTGCTTTTAAAAATGGAAAGATCTTGGTTTGTGTTAATAACCACAAAATGTTAATTCATCCATGGTGGTGAAGGACCATTACCCATTACCATTCACTGAGTATGTGCTGGAGTGATAAGGAGGCCTACAGCTTCCTTGATGGATTCTTGGGCTAGAATGAGCATGTGTTGAGGCCTACAGCTTCCTTGATGGGTTCTCGGGCTACAACCAAGTGGAAATAGACTCAAATGCTCAACATAAGACTGCATTTTCCACAGAATGAGAACTTATACATATGCCATTTGGCCTATCCAATGCCCCATACACTTTCCAAAGGCTTATGTGCATAGCATACAAGGAATACCTTGCGAAGATCCTTGAGGTTTTCATGGATAACCTTTGCATCAATTCCAAATAGAAAGCACATCTCTGATGCTTGAGGAAGGTAATGAAAAGATGCAAATTATACATAATACCTCTTAACCCACTCAAATGCCAATTTTGGGTGAGGCATGGAGTAATACTAGGCCACATGTTTTCTGAACATGGCATTTGACATTAAGGTGAAGCTAATTCTTGAGCTTTCACCACCCACTAACTTCAAGGGTTTCTAGCATTTCATGGGACATGTTAGATAATATTGAAGATTTATTATCCTATACGCCGATAGAAAGACCCTTGTATAAACTACTTGTCATCGGACGAATGAGTGTTAAAAAACTTATGACACTCTCAAGAAAGCCCTAGTGACAAGTGCACCAATGCTAAGATCTCCCAACTTGAATATTATTTTTCATGTGCACATAGATGCTGTGGTTTTCACAATTGGTTGTGTTTTGGCACAACCAGGAGAGCATAAAATAGATTCCTCATTAGCTTTGCCAGCCACGCCACAACTGAACAACGATGCTAAACAAAACTACTTATAGACCACCAACTTAGTCAATAAGCCTTGCACTATGGGAAGGATCACATAATGGCTCCTAATCCTACTAAAGTTTTATGTCACGGTGATCTAGAAAGTTTGACAACATGTGCATGCCGATCACTTATCATGTATCCTCGATGGCGAAGTCGGAGTGGAGGACGAAACTACCTGATGGTTCTAGAATGGGACAAAGAGATTGGCGAATAGTTTTCCCCAAGAGAGGCCCCTCAATCAAGATAGAGCATGATGCCTTATAAAAAAGGTAGCCCCTTACTAATTGATTGTAGGGAAATCATACAAATTAGGCCAAGACAGGATTATGAGGTGCTATCCTTGGCATTTTGAATATGTTAATGTCCTTTAGCAAGCCCATTCTAGCATCGCTAGAGGATATTTCTGAGCAGAAACCACCACAAAAAAAAGTTATATTAGAAGGCTTATGGTGGCCCACTTTTTTGGAGATGCAACTCCATTTGAAAAAAGCAGTGATGTGAATGTCAGTGATTCACTAGGGTTCACAACCATTTGAGAAATGGGGCATTGACTTTGCTGGACCGATTACCAGAAAGGTCGATGCCAAGGAAAGGGCCAAATTTCTTTATGAAAATATAATTACTAGATTTAGGTGTCCACTCGAACTAGTAATAAGCAACAGAGGGACTCACTTCATCAATGATATAATGAAGTTCTTGCTGAGAAAATTCATGGTAGTGCACTGCAAATCCTCACCCTTCTACCCCCAATCCAATGGCTATGGGCTGAGAGCACTAATAAGATTATATGTGCTATCCTAACCAAGATAGTGGAAGCCTCACACAATGACTAGGAAAAGAAGTTACCAGCCACTCTTTGGGCTTACAAAATGACCTACAAGGTGGCCATCCACATGACACCTTTATGAGGAGACCATTTCTTATCAAACTTCAATACCAAAAAACCATGTTGGCATCTAAACTTTGCCTTCTGCTGCTAGAGCCAACTCTAAGTGTGTGTGGTTCTATGGAAAGGATGCGAGATGTGGCAGTCAACTTACCCCCCATTTGGGACCTACTTATAGCCTCCACAATAGCCCTTCAAACAAACAAAGCATCTGCACTATTCCTCTTCTTGATAACCGCATAGAATTGATGCATACTTGTAAGCATTACCGTGCTAACTCTCCTCTCTCTTTGACCTCCATTAGAAGGCAACACACTACACTCTGCCATTTTGAAATGCTCGATCAAAGCATTGAGCACAGACGGCTATGATAAAGGTGTGATATCTTTGAAATAGGCTTCAAAGACTGCATTGGCACGGCGATGCACTGAGGACTTTGATAGCTATTTCCTATCCGCACTTTGGGCGCTTTGTGGAGGAGGGGTGGGTTCTTGTGGAGGAGAGGGGGAGGAAGGTCTTGTGGAGGAGGAGGGGGTGGTATACGTGGAGGAGTAGGGATGGGCTCATATGGAAGAGGAAGGGGGGGGGGGGGGGGTTATGTGGAGGAAAAGAGATGGGCTCATTTGGAGCTAGAAGAGGGTTCATGTGGACTACCTAAAACAGGGGATAAGGGAAGAGGAGGGGGAGGGTTGGGATTGCTAGTAGCAGTTGCTGCACGTTGGCATGCTCTTCACTCCCTCTTTTACTCACAAGCTATCCTTTTTCTCTCCTCCTCTCAAGAGCCTATTGGGTGGGGAGGAGTCTAGTCCGATCACGCTTTTAGCTCCTACGACTTTAAGAACCCATTCTCAAGGAAACTAATAGAGAAAAATATATAAGGGCTCAAACTAAAATATGAGTTGATGATATGGTTCTAGAGATGAGTAGTCATATAGGAAAAATAACTCATCCACTTAAGATTTCATTTGGGTGCAAGATTGCATATTATCTAAAAAGGATTGCTTAAGATAAATAGATAAACATATGGATATTATTAGTCTAATTTTTAAAAAACTATAAATTATATTATAGAAAACAAGGTACATAAAGCTTCTTATAAAATAGAATAATCTATTATTATATTAACACATCAATTATCTAATTATTTAAAACCTCTATATTTATATTAAATAAATATTCTTTTATCTTACTTAATAATATATATATAATTATCTCTATGATGCAAATACATATTTGAAAGGTGATATCAGATTTTTAAATTTAATATTTTATATTAATTTAATAATATAAACTTCTAATTATCATTTATCAAAATTAAAATTAAAATTTATTTTTTAAAATTTAAAATTTTATATAAAATTTTATTCATTAAAAATTTAATGTTTTAAAATTAAAAATTAAAATTTATGTTAAATTTTCTTGATTAAAAAATAAAAAAATATTTTTATTTTTTCATGCATGAAATTAAATCAACCATTAGGTGGCCTAGTGCTTATGCAGCTGATGTGGACACAAGTTGGCATGTACATGTAAGATGTGTGCCCACACAAAATTGAGATTTTTACTTGTGATGATTGAAAATAAAGCTTCCCTTAGTCAAATTGAGTCTTTTTTTTTCCATGGATTCATGGTAACAATATAGTTTTTATTTATAGATGTTTAATTTTCCTTTTTTATAATTAAATTAAAATCAAGCTACAGGGATTCTGACAGTCCGAACAAATTTTACAAATGAGATCTACAAAAATCCAATCGTTGGATTTGTAATTTTACCTTAGATTCACATTATATAGATCTTTCCACATGCTTTGGTCACTATATCCATACAAAATTAGTCTTGTAAGTAACGGATATGGTGGGAGCATAAATTAGTGTTTTTTGAATGTTTTTGGGTATTTAAACTTAAATAAAAAATATATAAAATGCCTATTTTCAGGGTAAACCCGAGGGCGCCCAGCCCCACTGACACAAAACTTGGCACCCTTATCTTGCAACCATCCTTTGCCTCATTCATGCAAAAGTTAAGACCACCCTCAAAAATAATTACAAAGTAGCCTCTATCCCCATCGATGGAGTGTCATGCCATCTTTCAACTACCAAAAGTAGCCCCCTATCTCAACAAAGTTAGCCTTAATGCCTTCCAAACATGACCATCATGGGGCCAAGATTTCCCTCTCACCCTCCACTTCATTAAGTTCTACTTTAATATTGATAATTTGGCAGAGGTGGAGATTTCGGAGGGACACGTTGAAAGATATTGATATTTTGGCGAAGGTAGAGATTTCAGAGACAGACACATTGAGGATCTAGTTAGAAGAGTCCTACACCTCCCAACCATCTTAAATAAATTCCACAATGGGGAAAGAGCCATGGCCCAATGTTTGGCATTTTGTCACCAAAGAAGGCCTCAACTCTAATGGCACCAAGTTCCAACACATCTTTGTCCCATAATTGGTGCCCCTGTTAGAGTGCTCACCTTCCTCACTCACCAAAAGGCTAGAGACTAACACAATTGGGTGGCACCACTCACCATTCTGCTAAGATTCTTACTAGAGCCAACCAAAAAATTAACTCGCAAACTCTTGCAATAATCCAGTAGGAAAGGTACAATGTGTCCGAAGCTCATAAAATTTTTGTGCCATACCATTGGTAAAGAATGGTGTTATCCCACCTCTTATGAAGCAATGCCTCTTTTACAATCCTCTTATGAAGTAGTGTCTCTTTTACAATCCTAAGCCCCATCTTTCCCCAAAGAGACAAAATCCAAAAACAACAATCCCTCAGTGTCCTTACCGAATGCATCCATAAAGTATCACTTGATAGTCCACCACGAGCCTCTTACCCAAGAGAAACCATAGCAGTGCCTCAAAAAGCCACAATCTCAATTCCTCAATGCAGTCAAGAGTAATATTGGGATTTTGGAGGTGGTGTGAACACCCTCTCGAGGTGTGAACAGCCCTTGTTAAGGTCTAGGTCAAAAGATGAGGCTTGATGCCTATAAAGGCATGTACTTAGGAGATTCTTATGACAATAAAAATATCGTCATTGGAGTTGTGCAACATCTCTCTCTCTTGTGGTCTATCACCTCTCTCTCTCTCTCTCTCTCTTCACCATTATCATGGATTGATCTTCATCTCTCTCCTTGAACCCTCATCTCTCCTACACTCACATCATGGAAATCTTCCACCCCCCCATAGCTTAAGCTCCAGATCATGTGAATATACCAACATGGTATCAGCACACGTTCAAATTATTCATGCTTCTTCTTCTTTTCACGTTTTAGGGTTTTTACCTATGTTTTAGGGTTTTTTTCTACATTTTAGGGTTTGTTACTGATCAACTGTCGTGCGCCCATGTGTGTGCTAATTGACCTCCTTCTACCTATGCATTGTCTGAGCTGCCTTGTTTATAAGAATCGATGCTCTTGTTTACCTATGATTTTTGAACTGAATCGTCATTGATGCGTCATGAACTATGTTGCTGCCCGCCTGAGCTCCAATTGGAGAGCCATGTGAGCTGTATGCTTGTGTAGTAGCCCCCATACTTCTTCGCCGGCATACTTCCTCCTGTGTAGCCACCATCATTGTCCTTAAGCTTTGACTTGCAGCTTCCCTTTGTGCCATTTGCTGCTCCCATTAACAAAGCAAACATCAGATTGGGGCTTTCTAAGAAATCAGGTGAAGTATCATTTAATCAATGCTTCTACAATCATTAAAAATTTAGACTTTTTTAATAAATGGAGACAATGAAACTTGTGCATTCTGTAAAATTTAGCGCTTTTTCAATCTCGAGCTTCCTACATCAAATTGGGGCTACTACATCACATTGGGGCTTCCTTTATCAAATTGGCACATAGATATAGCCACATGGGTACACACATGCTGATTGGACTGGGGGTTGGTAGTGTCTCAGACATGAGATCTACTAGCGGCTTTATGTTTTCTTTTGGGAGTGTTATTGTGAGTTGGAGGAGCAACCAGTGACAATTGCCTTATCGAGTACAAAGGCCAAGTACAGGGGCGTTGATATGGCAACTTGTGAGGTAGCTTGGTTTCAGAAGCTACTTAGTGCTATGGGTGAACCCGTGGATAGGACAGTTGTGATAATATGAGTGGCATACAATGGCTGGTAACCCAGTCTATCATGCTAGGACAAAGCACATTGAGGTGCATTATCACTCTATAAGGAAGAAAGTTCTAGCAAGTGATGTAGATCTAGTATATATCAGCACAGAGGATATTCATACTTCTGTGGAAGAATTTGGATGCACCTCCGAGCCAACTCCTCACTAGTGTGTGTAATCCCTATAGCAACCATTTGATCTTGCAGATTTTGATCCGCGAGATAAATGCTTCAACAAACTTTTCAGCAGCAGCAGCTAGCTGATTCTCCAAGTTCTGAATCCTGGTTTGATTCCGAGTCTCATATTGATTTCTCAGTATAATCCAAACCTCTGTAGCCCTGGTAGTATGTTGAATCAGAGTGAGAACAGAACCACTTACGCTGGTGATGATGGCGCAAAGTGCATCAGCATTGTGCCTTCTCATGTCCAAAGAAGTGCAACATCTGGCAAAAGCATGTTTGCAGGGTTGTTGGGGTCGAGACTTCCCACTAGTTCTACATCCATTCCCATAATAGTTTCTAGAAGCTCATCAGAGTCTAGAATGGCATTGATTTTAAATTTCCAGAGAGTGTAGTTCATCCCATCAATCTTGCCTTCTATGAAGGCACGTGGACGAATGCACAAGACTGGTGAAGCAATAGCAGAGATAGAAGCCATCACTCTTAGGATTCTATACAAAGAAAAATTAAACTTTATGCACTATTCCTTCTAAGAGCACCTAAGCTCTGATACCATATAATAATATGGCACAACGGAAAGAGAGATAGTAAGACAAAGCACAATAGACAATGCAATAGTTACATAATGGAGAGAATTAAAAATTATGATAATACCAGAGGTACAAGTGATGGTACTGTCCGCCTGTGCGCTCTCAAAAGTAGAGCTTAAATGTCGATCTAGATAGACTCCAGATGGAGGATGTACTAAGTGTAGAAGGGGGTGGATACTCACAAGCATTGGATGCCTTAGCTCACGGCAATCATGTCCATATATAATACTGTAGGCGGTGTGGTAGAGACGCGTATACAAAGAGGGTGGTTACACTATATGGACACAGTCACCCCCCGTGTATCAAAAACACGGCCCACCAACCACCGACCCCACTAATGATGGACCTAGTATCTGAGGAAATATTCCTCATATCGTCGCCCTGGCCCCAGCTAATGCTCGTACCCCTGACCATCGCCTAACCATCATCAATGGTCACAATAATGACCCCATCGGCGTCCAAGACGGGGTTTCCAGTAAAGACATATGCACCATGGCTACTCCTCATAATGTGGGCCTAACAAATGTGCATTATACATCAAAGTGAGATACATGCTGAGAGGCGGGCATTGAGTGTATACTAACATGAACACCACAACATATTAAGCACAAGTATCAATCATTCTTCACAATAATTCCCTTAGGAAGTCAAGCTTCCATAATCCACCTTATCTAGACATCCAATGTGATTTTTGCACCATGAAAATAGCAACCACAAGTCTATGAGACATTAAAAAAGTCTCCATGTCATAATATCTTAGAGTTACTTACCGCCTTGTCAAGTATTTATTACAACATGGATCTTCCCTATCTTCCTATTACTCTTTGAACTCTTTGATTGAATGCAATTCAAACCAATCAAGGTTTAATCTTACCTTGTTCTTGGAGCTTCATCCCCTCTTGCTCCTTGAAGAGACTTAATGACATTTATACAAAAGAATGCTTGATTTCCATGAATCATAAACTCAAAGTTATGAAGGATTATGTGAGCCCATCACACTTTATTTTCTAAATGTTTCATCCCCACCTAATTATTATATGTATGTCTACTACCAGATTATAAACAAACTAACTAAAATTATGGAGACACCATTGTTCTACATTATCCATTAACAAATCGAACAACCTTGAAAAGAAGGGAACTAGAGGAGTTCTACTATTTATTATTGGATAAATTCATATTAGGCATCCAACCTCGTACAATTTAACATATTCATTTCATAAGCTAGTTAGCCCATCAAATGATTTCAAACCTTGTCTCATGGTAAACTTGGCATAAAATTAGCTTCCCCCCCCCCCAAAAAAAAAGAACAAAATCACCATACTTGTAAATATTTGAAAGTAGAATTGAAATCATGGTTCATAATTATTACCAAAAAAATTTGAAATCTTGGTCATCTTATAGGGACACCATACATGTGAAATAGCACATTTTCGTAACACGTCTAAAGGGCTAGTTTTAGTATTGGAACTTGTATGACCTAAAAATTAAGAGATTGGCTAATAGATATTATTCAGAAGCTTGGAAGTTTAGTAATTATCAAAAAACTATGGAATGTGAATAATTATAGAAGCTTGGAAGGTTAGTAGTTATAGCAAAAATGTGGAATGTTTAGTACCACTTAGGCACTTGTACTTTAGTGTTCACATGATGATGGTTTGTTGGAATCCCTTATTTAAAATCCTATGGTTCATAAAGATCACGTAACATCCCCCTTTTTTTGTTACTTCAATTTTGAAACACCAAAAGTTAGGTATGGATCTTTACCACATGGCTAATGATTAATTTTTTAATTACATAGATTGAGAATATAAGTTTAAAAATTGACAAGTCAAAGACTAGATATTATGCATATCATATTCTACCAGCCACTTTGAGTAAAAACATGTAATATTGATCAAACTTGATCAATATTACATTTCCTTTACAACAAAGGACTTTGGTATGGTAACCAATACTGTGGCCCACCAAGGATTCAGATATTACCAACCAATTTTAGTGGTTCATAATAATATTATAGAACCTTGATCATTTTACAACTCTTTGTCACAAAAAGGGACTTTTTAATAAAAGTGCCCACAAAAGATTTCCAACCCTCATTTTGTTTGAAAAAATGGGAATGGCCTTCGCACAAATTGATAAAGAAATGGAGTAATCTCAAGTGAGTTTTTGAAAAGAATGGGAATGGTCGTTCAAGCACAAATTGATAAAGAAATGGAATAATCTCAAATAAGATTTAGAAAAAGATGAATTTAACATTTCCAAATGGTTAATAGACCATGAATGTAGTGATTATTTATTTATTTATTTTATTTTTTTTGGGGGGGGGAGATGCTTCCACAAAAACATGGCATATATTCAATCACAATGTTGATGAAGCAAACTACTTTTAGCATATCATCAGTGCCATTAACCTCACACAAAGTAGTTACTTTTACCATTCACCACAATAATCATTTGTGGTGTAGTTGTTGAAAATGATAGTTTAGCTTTACGGCCATATTCTCTCTTTAAATATAATTAGCCTAGAATTTCCCAGATCCCTATGTGTTCATTGGAGTATGCATTATTATAACTAAAACCTAACCTATGTAGTCAACCATCTCAAAAAGATAGTGAAAGCACAAGGATATAGTAGGTTGATTGTGTGGCCTACAATATCCTCTAATTGTTCACCTATACAAAAGTGCTCACCCAACCCAAAAAAAAAAAATGACTACAAGTCTCCTAGTAGTGACATGGTAGATGAACACTAAGACTTTTTAGTTCTTCTTTTTGGTTTGATGTTTCCTTTTTCAGACCTCAGATTTGGCCAGAAGACCTAAATTTCCATTACCCAAAGGATTTTGAGCATGGCATTGTATGATATCAAGATTCATAGGTATGTTGATTGATGGGTTCACACCTATCTTCACTCGTTGTTTGTGGATGTATGTATGTGTATGTGTGGGTGGGTGTGTGGTATGTATGTATGTGTATGTGTGGGTGGTATCTTCCTCTCGTGTGTAAAAGAGGAGGGGGGGGGGAGGCAGGGTCCCATGACATGGACATGGACTACCGTTGTCCGTTAAATCATCTCTCTCTCTACAGACTCGGGGGGACAAACAGTTATATTACATATAGGAGATGGCACTCTCTCTCTTCCGGGCTTGGGGCACCCTTGCATTTTCTTTCTCTTTTCTCTTTTTTTTCAAACAAATAGGTGAGCATATAATAACGCATTTCGCCTCGCCCCTCTCTCCCTCTCTCTCTTTTCAACTTCCCACCTAGTGTATTTTGGGATTGCTTCTTCTGGACGCTTGTTTTTGGGCTTGCCCTTGCATGAATTGATGGACAGTCAAATCCTCGCAAACAAGGAGATTAAAAGCCTCGGATTTCAAGCAATTCGGACTGCAAAAGGCTCTTAACTTGGAGCCCTTTTGTCAATGAGAGAGAGAGAGAGACACACACACACACACACACACACACACAGATTGATGGCTTTACTTACTCTTGGCATGATGGGTTCAGTGGGGAGGAGTAGGGCATGGGTCTTTACCCAACATATTGCTGCCCAATGCTGAAATCAATGCCCAATAATCAAATTATTTGACCTGCTTTCCGGCCTTTGAAGATTGTAGGGTTGATTTTCAAAAATAAGAGGGGGAAACAGTGGTTTCTGTTTGTGTATATTACTGCCCAACAACTGGTTTTGGAGGGGAGGACCAGATGGATGCCGCAGTTGAGCATGGGCACAAGTCAGTTGTATCGAACTCAAATGAATGGCAAGAGTCCTACAAACCCCTCCCTTTCCTTTACTTTGGGCTCCTCATGGCCTGGACAGTCTTGGTTGCCATCTGGACACTCAACACATGGAGTAAAAGGCAATGGCAGGTACCCTCCCCATACCCTTTTCCTAATTTTCCATTCATTGCTTTTTTGCATAATTATAAGATAATGTTGTCATAGCCTTAGAGACTCATCCTAAAAACATTGCTCTGAGCCATGCATCCCTGCTCTTTCATGTCCACAGACTAGCAACTTGCAGTGGGTGCTCACATCTGTACCAGTATTGAAAGCCCTAGTTCTTGGCCTTTCCTTTGTATTCTGGTAAATTACGACATTTTTTATAAGCAATATTGAAGATTTTTGAAAGCTTTGACACGCATGCACGTCACCGAATCTCACACACATGTGCATGTGTATGTGCATCCTTGCAACATCAGAGGGTTAACAAACATGTGCAAAAGCACACATGAACTTAAGTGAATGCACCTTTACTTCAGCTGATGGACAGCATCCTACACATAGGAGCTAGTTGGGAAAAAAGCAATATTTGCATTGGTATTGCTTGATTGGCATATTAATCTATGTGCATAAATGAGGCTAATTTTCTCTTCCATGGATGGCTTAACCTGTAGTAGGTCAAAGTTCTGCATCTAAGAGAAATCTAGAGAAATTCACTCTCTGTCACTGTTTGAAGAATCCTTATATTTAGCTATTTTATTCCAGGTATTCCTGCCTGAACTTGAATGCCTGCTCTTTTTGGGTGGCCTTCGGGGTGTTCGTGACCCGAATCTTTTTTGAGACAGCTTGCTTTATCGCCTTTCTTTTGATTTCACATGGATATTGTATCATGTGTGAGCAGCTTTCTGTGTCAGAACGCCGCAGTATCGCAGGGCTTTCTTCGCTCTTATACTTGACACTCACTGGATATAAAGCTGCCATACCACAATTTTCCGTAAGAGATAATCTGCCACTCTTAAAAAATGTTAAGTACGCTTAATAACAAATTAACATGATTTCCAAGTTTTCTAGACATCCTTTAAATGAATAATAAACAGCAATAGGAGGACAATGAGGAGGTGAAAGTTCATATTTTTCTAGGATTACAGGAGTATTGAACAGCAATAGGAGGACAATGAGGAGGTGAAAATTCTTATTTTTCTAGGATTACAATTATACCTATACTTCAACCAAACAAATGGATGATATTACCACAATTGATACATGCATCACATGGAGAGCACACCGTATAAGCTCTTATGGTATCCTTTGGCTGGACTGGGCTTAGAAAGAGACTGGTAAAAGTGGTGACATATTTCAAATAGTCTGGGACTTTCTATAAACCCTTTGGAATCATAAAGAAGATTCATGGTTAATGCCTGAAGGACATAACCATGCTGGCTTTGTTAACGAGGCTAGGCGTATTGTTACTCAGATGGGGTGAAGTGACTTGAGGACACTGCATTGTTTAGTTGGTGCTTTTATTACCAAACTTAAAGCCTATATAAGTGAGTGGATTGCTCATAATTAGGCATCTTCACTAGGGTGGATTTCCAGGAGATCAGGACCATATCAGGCCTTGACTAAGCTCTAGCCATATATTCAGAAAGTGGGCTTCAGTGATATAGAAAAGTTGTCTGACATGAAGAACTTTAACTTCTACCACACAGCCTTTTAAAAAACAGTAATTTCATGTCTTCTTCATGTCAAGAAACTTTTCTAGCATGCTTTGGTTCTGTTATACATGCATCTTCTTATAGCTAACAATATGATGATGATGATTTCCAGGTTCTGGTGGTGGTCATTTACTTCATACTGCTATATGTAATATTTCTACGTGTATCAAAGAACCTCAATGTATTAAGAGAGCAGTTGCAGCACATAGAGAACGAAGGAGTCCAAATCATGCACAGTGCTGTTCATACCAAATACAGCATGTTCAAGTACACCCCATCAAACCTTCCCTTTTGGTTTCTTTCCCCAGTTTGTGTGTAAATGCAGTGATGTGTTTGAAGTCACATGTGTAGTCGACTCATGGAGCGGTTGATAATTTTGGTTTGAAGCTCAGTTGCTTTGTCACTGCAGGAAGTTTCAAGCAGCCATGTTGATGATCGTCATTGCAGAAGTTCTGGTAAGTGAACCTCTGCTTGTGTGTTGTTCTTAGAATGTCAAAATGAGATTTATAAGTTCCATTAGATAAGGTCCATGACATAAATGCTTAGTTTTTGCAGCTTAGTCAACTTATCTCACCTTGTATAATGCATTGTCATGATCAAGTGTCAAATTATGTTTTTATTTTTAAAAAAACCTTTAATGCCTAAGAGCCTTGGTCATGCTCTCAGTGTTTATGTGTCATGGGTATCAGATGCACACCAGGGCAGATGGAGTAGCAAATGAGTATTGGATTCGGCTGCTAGTTCGGGAATGGACTGAAATTGCGATTTTCTTCTACATAGGGTATGTATCCAAAGATTGAAATGTGTGTGTGTGGAGTGCGTGTGTGAGAGAATATCTTGATACAGAGTTCTACACCCACTATTGGGCACTGATCACGTTAGTGGGGCTGTCGTAGTATCTAGTCCATACTATGCATAATGGAGTTGATAGTTATATAGTCTTGTGGATTGACTACCATGAGTATATAACATGCACGTTCCTAAAAGGTGAATTTGGGCATGTTCTTGGATTCATCTAGGTATATATGTATCCAAAGATTGCAATGGAGCCTGTCTATATGAGGAGCTTTAAAGCTCAACTCCCCCCACTAAAAGGGGAGATCTGTTCACCCATCCCCATGGGCGAGGATCTCTTCTGTCTACGCCTGCCCACCCGATAGGAAGGGAAAGTATATGTAAAGACCCTCCCTTGTTACTTTGACTGCTTCATTTGTAACTTTGTTTTTCCGTTTTGCAGGTGGACTTTCAGATCCAGAGACGTGACCCCCTTCTTCACCTTTATTCCGACATTGCATTCGCATGATCAACCGATGCTTCCTCCCATCTACAGCATCGTAAGTACGCGTTCGACTGAGAGATATACTGAGGGTGTTTTGGTTTTTCTTTTTTTTAAATGAGTTCTTTACTTATTTTCACCCAGGAAATGAACCAGAGTGAATTCAACAACCTGGATTTCAAGGAATGGCACATCGGAGTGGTAAGTTGCTGCTGAAACCACGATCTGTCGAAATCCTTTCAAGGAATTTGTCCTTTCTAGCAACACCAGCTCCTAACATTAGAAACTGAGGGTCCTTACTGATGTAAAGTTGAGGGGTGGGGGTAGGGTTAAAAGCTCATGGGAGGGCCATCATGTGACAGTCATGCATCTCCCCTGCCTGTCTGCTGTTGGCGATGTCTTTTGCAAATGTTTCTTTTAAAATTGACACAGTGGGCATTCTTGCAGCCCACACCTTCAGCCAAAGGAGATGGCCAGAAGCCAATGTTGGTCATTGTTCGCAACCCAGGACTGTCAAGCCATGAAGACAACACACGGAGCACCACCAAGAGCATGCCAAGGAGAGGTTTTAGCTTGACACACTGCAAGCAAGCAGCTCCATCTAGATCAGACTCTGATGGGAAGAACACTGGTGTAGTATCTTCTTCGCGGTGCTTCTTCTCTGAATTCTTGACACATGAGATGGACAAGAATCTCCATGGAGGTGAAGCAGGGAAAACTCTCAAGTGTCAGCCATGTATGATGGAAGACAGAGAGGTGCACTTTGCCAAAAGGGACTTCTCTGTGATGCCTTCTACAGCAAAGAGCAACACCACCACCAAACCTAACTCTGCTCATCGTGTGCTCTTGAAAGGGCCCTTGCAGATGGAACCCTTATTGTCCCAGCTGGTTTAAAGCCGCATCTCACTCACTCACAGATAGAAAAAGACAAACAAGTGCCAATGCAGACACAGCCTAGTGATAAGGTACTAAAGACCCAAGCGTGAGGTGCGGGGTTCAAATCTTGCTGGCTGTTGATGGCGGAATGAAAGCGCGCACACACGCGACACGAGCACCAAAAGATCCCAAAAAAGAAAAGAAAAAGGGTTTTCAACAAAAGTTACAACAATAAAGAGAGCTATTTTGCTGAATTTCAGTCATTGGGAGTGTGTAGACACAAGCAAGCAATAGTTGGGAGCACCAGCATGAAAGCACACACTCACATGAGCACAAAAAGATCCCCAAAAAAAAAAAAAAAAAACACAAACAAGTCATAGTTTGGGAGCACCTTAGAGAGGGTAATTCCAACAAGTCATTGCATTTACCCCATACCAATTGGTGGGTTAACATAGATTTCAACCCAATGTATATATATCTAAATATTCAGGTTAATGAATTGTAAGGTTTGATGGTCTCTTCTAGAGTGTTCGTGTTTTTGGATGCTTCTGTTTTCTGAGAGGACTGGGCCAGTGCAAAGCTCCTCCTAAGGTTCAAGCATTAATTTATTAATGCTCGGTGCGCATTAATAAATTAGTGAAGGCCTCGACCGAATGTCAAAAATATTTTCACATTTCTGTAAAGCTAATAGCTTATGCAAAATATCACTTCCGATTTGTGATGTTTACAGAGAGAATGTGGGTTCCTTAGCGCACACTCACAGTTTAATACATCATAAACTCATTAGTTTTTATTTCATGTTCCCAATTGTAAACCACTTTATGCAAAATATCACTTCCATTTTGTTATGTTTATAGAGAGAATGTGGGTTCTTTAGCGCACACTAACGGTTTAATACAGCATAAACATATTAGCTTTTGTTTTGTGTTTGAAATTGTAGACTAGTGGATGGAGAGAGAGAGAGAGAGAGATTAATGTCTATGAGAGACCAAAGCCCACAAAAGAATGTACAATGTGTATAGGATTTACAATAGGAGATGTTGCATACAAGGAAGCCTTGTTGTACATGATGCCCTAAGCCTACTGATTAGGAACATGCAATGGATAGATAGAGAGAGAAGAGAGATGAACTGTATTTTCAATATATATGATACAAAAAGACTATACAATTTTTGTGTGGCCTTTGGCCTTCTCTAAATGGTAAACAAACGACCCCATCTAGACTAACGATGCCCCATTAGGTGGACCTATATCTTAAGCTCGCCTATCCTTATGTAGGCTCCAATAATGCCCTATAAAATGGTTGAGTGCTGTCGACATCATCTGAATGTTATTGTCCACCTGGCCAACTCCTCCTCTGACCATATAGGGCTTCTTATGTGCTTGTTTGAGCCTGCTAGTGCCCTGGAATTACTCCTAAAGTGCTGCCCAAAACAAGGATTAGACATGAGAGCAACCATGTCCACATGACATTCCCTCCTGCTAAACTTTGATTGACATCCTTCCTCCTTGGACTACTTACTCTATACTTTGACTGCTTCACTTCTGACACTTTGATTGAAAACTGTGTCACTCCTCTGATTCCACTCTAAGTCTAGTTTGAGAACCATGCATCTATTCCACTACTTTGTCCCCATGCCTGCAATCCCTTTCCCTTAACAACTATGGTCTCTCCTGCTGAGAATGATCATGCCTAATGCTCCACCTTTGGACCTGATCTGAGAACGAATGGTATGATCCTTGGAGCACACAACTCCTAGAGAATGCCTTCCTCTATCTTTGCCTCCTGCTCTGTAGACCACCTCATAAATGCTACCCTGGCTGCAGTCTTCTATGGATCTATGCACCTTCCTTGGGACAGCTTAGTGTTTAGATGGATGAGCAATGGCTGATTGTACGACCGATGTGTGTGGCCTTTGGCCTTCCCACCAAAATGGTAAACAAAAGACCCTATCTAGACTGACTATGACGTGCCCCCTTAGGTGGGATCAAATGCCTATGTCTTATGATGGCCTAACCTTATATAGGCTCCAATAATGCCCTATAAACTGTTGTCGACTAGGAGAGAGGACAAACTAAATGTTGCCGACATCATCTGGGTTGCTACTGTCCACCTCATTGGGCTACTTTTTTGACCATGTAGGGATTCTTATGTGCTTGTCTGAGCTTGCTAGTGCCCTAGAAGTACTCCTAACTTGCTCCTTAAAACAGGGATTAGACATGAGATAGCCATGTCCATGTGTGTGCACATGACAGTAAGAGATAGGAAGAGGAACCTGCACCAAGGGCTCAATGCGTCACCACCGTAGACATGGCTGACTCTATAGCGTTAGCCTAAAGTCACTTGCCATGAAGCTTCTCTGTTGCTTGTTCTCGTGGGTCACACCGCCAAAAGGAGAATGCAGCATCCTCCCCCCCCCAAATAAAATAAAATAAAATAGAAAATCCCCATTTTTCTCTCAACAGAGCAAACACAAAGACGATTGCAATCAATTGATCTCTTTCACTTCTAATTGACTTCATACCAAATTGCACTCCCCAAACCCCATGTTCTTGACTAGGAACTCTAGAAATGCATTTATTCAGGCTTCAAGTCTAAGGTGTTGCAAAAAAAGAAGAACTAGTTCTCTTCTACCTTTGAAGCATGGAGCATGGGCAGTCCCTAATCCTGCTACTCTCCTAAGCAGTAAAGTTGTCCTAGTATCCTAAATAGTATCATGAGTTGGGGTCTCTCCTCCTTATCTGCTTCAGACATTGTGGATTTGCACTTCTTATATTGACAACCACATAATCATGCTAATGGATATCTACCTCCCAGGCACCAAACTTGCCTAGATCTGTGCTAATCAAGCGAGGTAGAGATGCCCCACAATCAATTCAATAATAGATAAATCTCATCATCAAATATGAATGAATCCTATCATTAATCGTACACATCATAGATAAATCTCATCATCAAATATGAATGAATCCTATCATTAATCGTACACGTCGCAAATCGAGAACACGCCACATCTTGTTTACAAAAGCATATCCACAATTCAATTGATTTGTAAATTTTTGAATAGATACTAGAGCTACAATGATCATTTATTGAAGCCCCTCCCTCCTTCAATCCTCATCGTTCCCTCAACAATAAACACAAAGCTGATTGCAATGAAATGATATCTTTCACTTCTATAATCAACTTCATACCATCACTCCCCAAACTCCATCAACTTGACTAGAGCTCTAGAAATGTATTCATATAACTTCAAGTCCAAGGTGTTACAAAACAAGAGAACTAGTTCTCTCCTACATTTGAAACATTGAGCATGGATAGTCCCTAATCCTATTGTCCTACACATAACCAAAGCAGGTCATAGTGCTACATGGCGAAGGAGTCCTAATATCCCAATTAGCATCGTGAATTGCGAAGATGGATTTGGAGAAGAAGAAGCATTAGCGATGGAGAATGAAGAGTAAGAATGTGACCGAGAGATTTCGAAAAAGATGGGCTAAAAAAGGAGAACACACAGTCTAAATACTAGCAATGAGTGACAAGTAAGGGCGGCTGACTCATAATTAGGGGTGGGCGACACATAGCTAGTTTTAGTGGTTAGTTGTTTTCACATGTGAAAATCATTTTTCATGGTCATGAAAAAAGTGGGATTTTCATGTTAGAAAATTATCATTTTATGCTACTTTTGACTCAATGCACAAACGTTCACGCACCGTTTTTATCAAGTTCTCAAAGCTCCCTTTCCTATGCTTTTCACGTGCATGAGAACCAATTATTGGTCCAATCTTATAAAAGCCATGCGTATTACACCAAGCCTTTGATTGGCTATCCTCATTCAAAGCCCACAACATCATATTTACACGAAAAAGCCTTTCCTAAGAGCTTATTCACACACACCGTAAGCAACATCTAGTCATCATCATTGGTCTTCCAGTAAAACTCCAAACTTTGACTTCAAAGCAGCTATAATATTTTAGTAATCAACTTGGCTCAATACAATTCTTCTTGATGTTAGAGTAGGAATATAAACCCTAGATATATTATGAGAAATATTAAACTAGCACATTGGATGATGGATTTTTTTTAAAAAAAACCATGTACTTGCATAAAGACCACTGCCAAATTAGCTTTTTCCCAATTGAGGATAGCATTTGACTATCAACCAAGTGTGTTTGACTATCAACCAAGTGTGTTTGAAGGGCACCCAAACATTGAAAGCATGGTGGCAATGAACATACAACTAGGCATTTCCTGATTCTTCAACCCTCAATCCACGTTGCTTAGAAGCATATATTATCCAGTCCTTTCCCAAAGAATTCACGCATTTTCTTGAGTGTAAGAAACCAGGTTCCCAAAGGTAGATACCACCATTACAATTGCCTTTCAAAGAAGCCATAGCACATTGTTATTTACAAAAACCTCAAAAAATAAATTTGTAACACCATATACATTTAAGTCCATATCCTTCTTATCTTTTAATATATTATCCTCATTTTCGCCTTTGCACACAATGTAGTTGCCATATATCTTGAAGACTACATATATCTGGAAGACTACATATATCTCAAAGACTACTCATCTTGAAGTTTACATATATCTTGAAGACTGCATCTTTATCTTCCTCATCTTGAAGACTACATCCTCAACTTCCTCATCTTGAAGACTACATCCTCATCTTGAAGTCTACATATATCTTAAAGAATACATCGTGATGTTCCTCATCTTCTAATATAACGATTATCGTGGTCTTGTTTATGTTACATGTAAACCTTAACATCTTGAAGGCTACATCCTCAACTTCCTTGTCTTCTAGTATAAGGACCACTATGATCTTGTTTACATTACATGTAAACATTGATATCTGCCAGTCTTGTAGGAAACTTGAACAATAACGAGATCATGTGTCATCCATGTGTGACGATTTCAATGCAAAAAGACTACATTACATGTGACGATATCAAGGTTTACATTACATGTAAACCTTGATATCTCCCAGTCTTGTAGGCAACTTAAACAATAAGGAGATCATGCGTCATGAATGTGTGATGTTTTGAATGTAAAAAGACTGTGGGGTCATCTGCAAAATGTTGAATCAAGAGACGGGGTTATATGCAATTTCTATACTAGGCTCTTTGTGTTGTGCCTTCTCTACAACCAAAATAAGGGGGTGAGTTTCGGTGGGCATAGAATAAAGGAGAGAAAGGGCATCCTTGTCTAAGTGATCTTGCTAATAAAAAAAGAATCCACCGCATATCCATTTAGTTCCAAACATGATCTAGCACCTCAAGCCAATATAAATAAAATGTTAGCCATTAATTTTCAGAGCCCATTGTGTATAGATGTACGACATATATTTTTGGAGAGCCCATCCTTCATGTAGATGTATGACATATATTCTTTTTCTATAAGTGATTGTATAGCCATCGCCTTCAACGAGAAGCCTCGACAAAGTCCAACCTTAATTTATTATGAATATCCTTTTCAGGAATACAAACTGGTCATTAGATATTCCTCCCTTGGATAATAAGGACAATAAATACACGATCATTTGAGCCATGTTAGTAGTTGAGCCATGTTAGTAGCTTGTATAACACTTTTATCCGAGAGATAGATAACCAATGTGAAAGTGTGGAGCATGATAATTGTTTGCATATCACTGAGATAGGCATCCAATGTGATTGTTTACATATCACAATAATCAATCCTTCTTTGAGCAAAAGGTGTAAGCATCCCTCTCTATCAATTGATTAGTGCAGTATTAAACATTTTAAATCAGTCCCAAGAGTGAAATAAAAATTCCTCTAAGATACATGGGGGATTTTAAAATGTTTAATACTGCACTGATTTAAACATTTTAAATCAGTCCCAAGAGTGAAATAAAAATTCCTCTAAGATATATGGGGGATTTCGTGTGCCTAATTTGTGCATACCTTATTTAATCTTCTTTGATAGTAGAAGCTTGGAGGAGTATAAAATCTATAGGAGACAAACATGAAAAATCATAACTTTGATTTTTTCCTATGGAATGATTGTACTAAGCAAACCATAAAATGAATCTTATGTAGGGAATATTTCATAATTCTACCCTCTTACAACTTTTAACACTATTTTCTCTTGAATAGCATGATTTAAAAGTCAAAGCTCCTAAATCATCACTATTAACACAATAAAATAATTGTATTAGGGGGGATACAATGAATTAAATGGTTTAATCCTTTAAAAAGGAGGAAATATTTATGGAGGAGTGTAAGGTAAACATATAAAAAATAATACAATTTAAAATAGGAGATCTTTCTATATTTAAAAATAATCGAATCTTTCTAAAGAATCCTCAACAAATATAGAGGATATTTCCTTATTCTTTATAAATCTCTCTCTCTCTCAGATTTATCCCCCTTTCTCCTTTGCCTCTCTATCTCTCTCACATTCCGTGTTTTAGACAAAGCATCTCTCTCTCTCTCTCTCTCTCTCTCTCTCTCTCTCTCTCTCTCTCTCTCTCTCTCTCTCTCTCTCTCTCTCTCTTCCTCCTCTTCTCTACTGCAACATCCTCCTCATGTGTAACTAGATTAAAACCATATGAATTTTTTTCTTTCCATTAAAACTAATTAAAAATAACTTAAAGAATTTAAGATGGCCTGCCTTTCGCACTAAATGTAAGGAATAATATGTAAAATAAATCAAACAATGTTTTGGAAATGGACGAAAGAAAAATGGGATTATATTAGAAGAGGAGTTTTTACAAGGCAAATACCATGGTATGGTGGATGGGATTGGAAAAAGTATTGTGATATAGAGTTTAAGATTGAGGTGGTTGAGTGATTGGCTAGACTGTGTTTACTATAGCATTGTTGGAGGATTGTTGGAGGGTGGTGGGTAGGCTTACAAGAAATGGTGAAGGGGGAGGGGGGTTTGAAGTTACAGAGGGGGGGGGCGATGGATGGCAGGTTGAATCGAGTGTCAAGATGAAGTTTACAAGGAGGGTGCTAATTCGTTTGGTGTGAGCATGTAGAGAATTGAATGATCTGACCAGTAACAATAGTTGATTCCAAATTTTGCATTGATGCTCTTATTATTTATCCATATGTGGCCTATAGTTGATTGGTGCAATGTGGTTGGTAGTGTGATGTGTTGTGAGCAGCCAAGAAAGATGTGAGAGATGTATATGTTTTTGTTTGCTTTAGTGCGTCAATGTGGTTGGTAGTGTGATGCGTTGTGAGCAGCTAAGAAAGATGTGAGAGATGTATATGTTTTTGTTTGCTTTAGTGCGTCAATGTTAAATCGCCGATGAGGACAATTTGGTGTTGTGTGCTGAATTGTTGGAGAATGAATTGTAGTAGTCGATGAAGAGCACGAGGGAAGATGTTGGTGATCGGTAAATTGTTGCTATTTGGAAGTGATTGTTGGTGCGGTCAATGAAATGAGTAGAAAGTGTCGTGATGTTGTATTGTTCCTGGTTATGGGATGATTGCACTTTCAAAATTGGATCATAATAAATTGCAAGACCTTGGCCATTGGTTGAGGTGACAACATTGAAATTTCCAAGCTTGATGCTTTCACTGCATACAATCTTGTTTAATGGAAGCATAGGATGTGTGATGACATCAACGATTTTTTGCAAAGTATGTTGTCTTTGTGTTGTCTTAAGGAGACTGTGTTTAAGGATTGGATGATTGTGTGCGAGTGTTTGTAAAGGCCCAATTGATTCTGGAAGCATTCCCATCTTGCAAATGTTAAGTCTCTAGTTGGACGCTCTCATCAATCTTTATGTGTGTGGATTATATGGGTTCTAACAAGAATAAGTTCTTTCGCTCTTTGATACTTGAGAGAGCTGTGTATACAAATCCATGGCCATGGATTTATTTAGACTAAATGCCAAGCTTTCCATCATGAGCCCTTGAGAACTGTGTATCATCCTTGCTGATGCACAATGTATTGGGAATTGCTTTCTTGTGATTGTATTCAAAGCATTTTTACCTATCTGGAATTCTTTTGCAACCATATGCAATGGTGTCCATGTACGCGGTATTGCATGTGTGTATAAGTGGTTTTACTCGTATCATGCTTTTTGTCCTATTTGTTGAAAGGAGAACTTGATCCCAACAAGTGGGAGTGAAGCTTACAAGTTTGAGCTCATGAACTTTCCCTCCGCACCATTCACAAGCCCGTTTGCAATGTTATGGTTTCCGGCACATAACTCAATGATCATATTTGGCTTCAATTGGAGGACTTGGTGGAGGCCATCAACGGTTGCTTGAGGCTCATGTGGTATTTGTACTTTTCTGCTACATGTTTGGTGTTGTATGTCGATTGCCAAAAGGAGATGAGGCTCTCCTAAATTTTTATGATAGACTTTGTCATTATGCTTATTTTTATCATCATTAGTGTAGAAGAGGTGGCCTATATCATTTTGTGGAGGAGGTGCTCTACAAAATGTAACATTTAGGTAATGCAAGTCCGCGTCTATATGAGTGCTTGTTCTTATTCACTTAAGAATGTAGGTTGGATCGCATTGTCTCATAGTGGTTTTTAGCCCGTAGCACCTTGGGGTTGTTTGCCAATATGTGGGTGCTATTGTGTCTAGCAATTGTGAGTGTGGCTTGAAGATCCATGAATCACGAATAGGACTTGCTTGAAAAAGATCACCACACATAAT
The DNA here is from genome assembly GCF_041138505.1 of Cibotium barometz. Taxonomy (NCBI): domain Eukaryota; kingdom Viridiplantae; phylum Streptophyta; class Polypodiopsida; order Cyatheales; family Cibotiaceae; genus Cibotium; species Cibotium barometz. The sequence continues at coordinate 6,193,119 of NC_141089.1, read as the reverse complement.
GACATCAATGCCACCAAATGGTTTATCATGCACGTGCTTGATACAATGCAATCGACTATCAGCAAGGCTGAGAGTTCTCGATCCAATGAGGGAAATCTCATCAAATACAACCAGATTGAGATTCTTGTAATGTGTGGATAAGATATCTAGTTTCTTTGTGGATAGTCTTGTAGGTGTAATTATGAGTAATGGTAAGTGCAATGCTGAATGGATTGTTATTCCACCTATGTTGATGCTGAATGGATTGTTATTCCACCTATGTTGAATGTTGCCTTTCCCGTGTAGGCCATAAGCAGGGCTGTTGGAGACTCAACATCGTCCTGAATGGACTTACTGTAATGTCATAAGAGACCTTGTACAATGAGCAATAGTGTGAATGTCTTTCCTCTGCTTGCTCCACCAGACAAGAAATGATTGAGGGAGTCTACCTAAAATGGTTTCTTCAGATGCAAATAGTTTTTTCATTGCTTCGAAGCGATGGACATAGTAACATGCACATGTAAATGGATCAAATCGGATGAATCGTTGCTCATATGCACCAATTGTCTCATCAAGCGCTTTCTTGATTGGGTTCAAAGCTTGGAGAGAATCAATCAGATCTCTCCATAGTCTCTCGGCTGTAGAAAAAGTCATGAAGAAAGTGGAAGGGCCTAGTTGTCGAATCATAGCAAAAAGATTTTTCTTGAGCTTCTCTTTGAAGTTAGGGCAATGTCTCAAAGTCTCTATAGCCTATCTTAGAGGCTAAAATTTTATCTATATTGGTTTCACGACTGACATCTCTTGCTGTGAGGCTAGAACCTTTCAATTTGCCTTTGCGTAGCTGAACCCAAATTGATGATAGCACTTCGCTCACCATGATTTTCACAATTTTGAAGAATAAATTTTTAATGTTTAAAGCAAACCGCCTATCACTATGCGCCAACTCCCATTTCACTATCAATTGGTAATTTTTCATTGCGTACTGATGGTATTTTCTTTCTTGGCCAAAGAACAATGTTGGGAAGCATAGTTCTTCACAATGTGTATCCCTGAATAGACTCAAAGGTGGAAAGCCTTCACATGGTGCAACGTGAATCATTAAGTCATTCATGTCTACCACGTGATGCGAAGAGTAGAGTCCATGGACAAGGTAATCAGAAAAGGGTCCGTCATCCTATCCATCGATGTACTCATCATTGTGAAGTTCATTATTTTCAAGATTTCGTTGAAGAGTTGTTATGTGTGCCAACCAATTATTGTTGAGAGAAACGTTGTTCGCACGATAAAGAGGGATAGGGAGTAATGCATTCAAGGTTGACATGGTTTTAAGAGGGCGAATAGAGCCACTCACGTACGAATGATTTCAGGACAACTTTCTCTTTATTCCAACCAATATGGATGCTTGAAACTCAAGAAAACGTGGAAGGGCACATTGAACTCTCTCTAGATCAGCCACATCAAATTGACTATTGTGCCACGCAAGCCAAGTTGCCTGTTGTGTGTGAGCTCACAAATCTGTGCAAAAGCTATTGTAATCGATATCAAACATGCCTCAATTTGATTAGAGCTTTTGACACTTTCAATAGATGTATTGAAGCCTTGAGTCGCAAGTGAAGTGAAAGAAGAGATCGTATTCTTCTTCAAGCTCTTTGCATAGAATTTGCAAATTCTCAATGAGTCTTTGCTAGAGTGACCCATTCGTCGCTCGTGCTTTCGACCAACATAGAACTGAAGGGCACATATCGAAGTTGTTTGGCAAACACAAGGCACAGACAAGTACATTTATGTGAGGGTGTATCTTGTATGGCGTGTAAATAGGTTTTAAAGGAATGATTCATTTCCATGCAAACAGGTTGAGGTAGCTTTGCCTTTAGCTTCGACACTTTATTTGCAATAGAGCTTAAGCTACGCACTGAAGAGGGATACATTCCCAAGAAAATGTTAGATATCACATTTGCAATCTTTTCAATGTTGGCAATGATCAAACGTACAAGCAAGTCTTCTTTGTCCTTTGACCATAGAATTCATTTTTGTTTATCTTTATTTTCTTTCACCTCATCAAAGATATAAATTTTATCATGCGATTAAAAAAAGTATCAGGTGGTGCATTGTCGCTACCTTCGTTTTTTTTAAACCCTGATTAATCAACTTTGGTTCACTACGCACATAAAAGTATAAGGCTATATGCAAGCTTACTTTAAGGTTACACGCAAAGACTTCCAAGACACTCATTACTAGAGCCAAAGGATTTGTCATTGTGTGCACAAGTGAATGAATTTCAGACGATAAAAATGGATAAATTTCCATTGTTTTGCAATACAACAAAGAAGAGAGGATTGAAAAAACAATCAAATCGTTCTCCACATAAGCTTGAGACAACCATTGGACCACAAGGCTTTTAAACTCTTCAAGACACAATCTTGACTACACCATAAGGTGAAGCACATTGGAAAGACATGTATTCAATGGAAACTTTGAGGAAAAGTGAAAAACAATAGACATAAGTTGTAAAAAAATCAAGTCTATTTCACAATCATCCATTTGGGAAGTACAAAAAGTAAAGAGGTGATTATGCCACTGGGATAGTACAATGGTGATAGATAGCTATGAAACAAAAAAAATTGTATTTCAAGGTATCTAGGATGTAGAAGGAGTTGGGCTAAAACCAATTACACAAACCTTGATTGTCAACCAACAATGAACCCACTTGAGTAATTTCAGAGAGTAACACCCTAGTTAGAATAGCATTTTTTTGCTAAAGATTCATAAGAGAGTCTTTAAGACAACTAAGCACTTTATCAACACTCTCACCAATCAAGGTCACATCAGTAGTAGCTAGTCCACTAGGTGCAACAATTCGAGCTTGAAGAGAAGCCACTTCAGAAATTTCCATAGCTTTGCCGCTTCGAAGTAGTAGCCACCATTCGAGAGCTTGTTTACCTTTGCTTACTTACAGATTGCACACTTATTTAAAATGAAAACTCCATTGAATTTTGTTATCTCCAAAGCTCCCAAAACCTAATTAAAACACCAAGGAATATATATACACATACAATTTTCATTCCATGTAATTAAGCACTCACTTTTACCTCTTTGCCATATCCCATCTCGAATATTTGAACATGAAAGGCAGCCTCAAGCTCGCGTTTGCATTTATCCAAAAATAGGTGTCAATAATGTGATGTCCAAGATAGAGAGAGTGTTAGGTAGCTCCTTCCAAATGCCAATGTTTTGAGCAACAAACATGACAATTTCACTTCTTTGAAACTGGTCAACCATTTGATGGTAAACATTTTTCCTTTTGTTCACGAAGGTAAGCTACAACTCAAGCTTCTTGTGAGGCACTTACAAAAAAAAAATACGAAGAAATTAAGCATTGAAGAGACTTAGAGCGGCCTAATC